>NW_026889803.1:23812500-24312500 GCF_033153115.1 Saccostrea echinata
GTGCACCATATGATAATATATAGTGTATATTAGAATACAAAAATAGGAAAAAGGTGACTCTACCCCAGATTTAAAAAGAAAAAAAAATGGAAAAGGGGGGAGGGGGTGTCCATAACCCAAGTGCCTGTGAGGAATATATAGGAAAAAATCTTCAAAAACCTTCTCGTAAACAGCAAAGCCATGATTAGTCATATTGATATGGAAGCATCCTTAACTAGTGTAGATTCAAATTTGTTCAAATCTTGACTCCCAGGGGTAGGTTGGGGCCACAATTGGAGATTAAAGTTTTTTATAGGATCATATAAGAAAAAATCTTCAAAAGTCTTTTTCTCAAGATCAGCAACGTCATGTTTAGTCATATTGATATGGAAACATCATCAGGTAGTGTAGATTCAAGTTTGTCCAAAGCTTGACCCTCGGGGGTAGGGTTGGGCCACAATGCACTATCAGAGTTTAACAAACGGACGTATAGGAAAAAATCATCAAAAATTTTTTTTCAAGAACCTCAAAGCTATGTTTAGTCACATTGATATGGAAGTATCTTGAGGTAGTGTAGATTCAAGTTTGTTCAAATCATGTGGTGAGGCTACTTCTGAAAAAATCATGACACCGGGAGGGATAAGGTGGGGTCACAATAGGGATAAAAGTTTTATATAGGAATATATAATAGAAAAAAATATGCTGATGAAGAACAGCAGGGCCATATTGACCCAGGTGAACTTTGTGGCCCATGGACCTCTTGTTTTCTTTACCAATTTTTTGCAGAGAATTTCTCAGAGATGGTTTGTTCGAATTTTTTTCAAATTTTCATGGTTATTGTGTTGTCAAAAGACTTTTAACTATAACTCTTTAACGCTAAATATTCTGTCATAAATTATTGAAGCAGAAAAAGATTAAAATGTGCAACAATATATTATAAAATTTTGATGATATGATACATTATAAGGGGCCAGAATGCCAAATATTTGAAAACAGAAATAATCTTCTGAATAGTTATTGAACAAAATGCCTAAAAAATCACAAGATCTTATATCTGATATCAAGGAAAAGGGACTATCCCCTTAAATTAAGGACTCAGAGGGACCAAAAATTTTAATAACTCTTTATTGATCTATTATTTATTTTATTACATTTTGAGTAGAGAAATACTGTAATTTATTTACTGAATAAAAGTGATACTCAGACACAGTGTGAAAGGATATCAAAATGGTATTCTCACAGTGTGAGAATATCAGAAGGGCGGCAAAACTTCCCTTCACGAAGAGTGTTTTTTAAAAAAAAACCTGGCCTGTTATAAGATAGAGTTAATGAGCCATCCTGACAGAGACTAACAGTTACACTGCCAAAGTTTTTCCAAATATGTCCTAAAAAATCCATGTTTACAACGATTTTCAATCTTGCAATCGCTTAGCTCTCAAACCACTCAACTATGACGTCACAGCCTATGACACTGTGTTACGAAAAGACAGAAGCGGAGGGAAAATCTAAGAAAATGTAATAAGCAGAAAATTTAATGAGACAGGAATTTTTGACATTTTGAATCGTGCTTTGCACTAGAGAAAATATAAAAAAAATTCTGTCCCACTCGTGAAATGAATTCCATATTCATCTGCAAAACATTGAGTACCCTCTATATCGCCAACCCCCCTAACTCTGTCACTACCCTATCTCCGTCAATTTCAGGAACTCCGCGCTGTTTGAAAATGAATGCGATTGTGATATCATTTTTGCATGCTGAAAATCTTCAATCAAATGCCGATATACTATAACAAGTCAAGTTCAAGAATGCATCAAAAACGAATATAAATTACACTTAGTTTATTGTATCTATCAAATTTTATGTGAAATCAGTAAGCACCTTTTCCTTCATCGATATTCCATCGATATTTCCGACATATGCGTCAACATGCTCATTTTCACATGTCAGCTATTTTTATAAAGGTCTATGTCAATGGTTTTAGTTGACATACCATGTTGAATACGGCTGAAAATAATTAACTATTTGTCTACATTTGCATTAAGGTGTAATGTCTTTCTGGTAAGAGAGATAACTTTCAAAGGAAATTATTCCTAGCATTCCAATGAATTGTCTTACCAGAGTTTACTAATGACGACTATTATGTAGTCTATTTAATATACTAGTAAACTGAACTATGTTACAAATATTGATTTCTATTTTCTATTGCCAATATTTTTATTAATTAATTATAGAAAAGGGTATCAAAAACTAAACTAGGGGAAAAAATTGTCTTTAATATGTTTGCATACTGTCAAGGGCTCTGGTAATGGAGTTAAGGTTCATTGGACGTAATATACACGGATGTGATACACATTCTACTTAGTGGTGTTATATAAGCCCAGTTACTGCATTTTTTTGTTAATATTACTAAAAACATTAAGTTCATTACTATGTGTAGCAAACAAGAAACAAATTAAAAAATAATTCAGAGAGTAACGCGGGATTGTTTTGCGCTTATGGTGACGGAGTTTTGGTACTCAGTGATATACATTATTGAAGCAAAAAAGAGTTTGTAGAAACAGTTTTACATAATTCTTTTATTTATTTTTTTCAGATCTGCTCTCTGAGTATTTACAGTGGCTACCTCAATCAAAACATGCAGAGTTAAGGGACTCCTGGCCACCCATTACGTGACATTCACTGTATTTTTGTCACTTCCTTGTGTGATGTCACACTTTGTAGAGAACATGAACTGGTATTAAAAAATGTGGGTTAATTCTTAAGAACATTGTTACCAAATAAATCTATCAATTATGGGACTTTTTGTTTAGATCCATATTTCCATGGACAGGAGTGCAACATTTTTTTTAAGATCCAAGTTCTATGACAAAATGACACATTCATATAAATAAGTTTCCTTTGGTCAACAAGCATCCATTCGAATACTTAAGTACTAAATTATTTACAATTTAATTATTATTAAAATCTTTTTAAATTTTATCAATCCAGGCATCTTTTATTTTATTTTTTATGAATTTAAAAAAAACACTGAAAATTTATAATAAAATGTAATACTGTATGTAATTCCACACAACTTAACTGAAATAACACGTTCTGGTGTAATTTATGCTTCACCGTTTTACTTGAAAGTATCACATGCTTTTAGGGGATGCAGGGGATGCTTACTCCTCCATGGCACCTGATCCCACCTCTAAATTTTGAGGTCCATGTTTGCTCTGCTTCAAATTTGTATCCTTTCATTGGACTTTCGAGAGTGAATACTGTTCGCTATCTTCATATTTCATTTAGTCAGGATTGTAATAAAAATGTTAGATTTATCGATGATCAATTATGAATAAACAAAAACTGATGAGTAGATTGTTTCAGTTTGACTTTTATTGCTAATGGTGTTTGTCACATGAAGTAAAATGTCCCATAAAATTCTTATCTTATATTTTTAACTTCTTTTTTTTTGCATTAATAGGGAATATTTCAAGATAGGGCCATTTTAAAAAAAGAACGAGGGCTCTTTTGCTTTGGATTCAGCAGGAATCTGGGTGCAGTTGAAAAGTGAAAATTTCATTGATGTGACACATAATGTTTATACCCCTGCTCCGAAAAGAGGGGTATACTGTTTTACCCTTGTGTTTCTGTCTGTATGTGTGTGTGTGTGCCTGTCTGTCCATAACAAAGGAGATGGGTGAACAAGGTGTGCAGAAAGCCTAGCTCCAGATACTAGAATATAAAACAAAACATGTTCAATTTGTGAATTTAGTATTAAGAGTACAGTTCTCATTATTGAAATTTTTTAAATTATGATAGAAAAAAAACTTTTCTTAGGAAAATTTTCTCAGCAAAAATTATTCTCAGACTGATATTAAAAAATAATGTGGGATTCGAACCCTAGCTATAAAAGTCCTGCATTTCACTTCCCTTTGAGATTAACTTGCTTACCACTACGCTACACAACTCCTGAAGAATAGCGGCATTTAAATCATGTTTGTGATATGACCCTTGACTAAATGGACTTCAAGTATTTCTCGGAGAGGCACGAATGTTGTGTCATAAAAGTGTATTTTTATGGTAAAGAGGGTTTTTGCTCCATGTTTTTGTTAACTGAAAATGTACATCTTACGCAAATGTTGAGGATACGCTTTCGAAAAAATGAAGCGAAGACCCACTCATATTGAAAAATTGTGTTATGATATTAGAAAATAACCCTTTTCGCCCTCTTTAGTGTGTGTATGCTATTTCATAGGCAAGTAATTTCAATCTTCGTGAGACTTTTGCAAATTGTTGAGATTTTATATAAATTATACTTTAATGTTAGATGAACTATCAAAGAAAATTTTGATATAATTGAGAATTTATTTTTCACCTTCATGTTCGTGGCACTATAGAAATTTCACTTGCCTTGTTCGCCCATCTTTCAATGCAGTTTTTTCAGCAACTACTCATCGCAGATGCTTGAAATTTTTGCACACTCTTTGCTTAGGCATGCAATATGGTGGGGTTCATATTTAGCTCACCTGAGATGAAAGCTCCCCAATTGGGGATCAAGGTTTTACATAGGAATATACAGGAAAAAAATCTTCTCAAGAACTGAAAAGCCATGATTAGTCATATTTATATGGAAGCATCCTCAGGTAGTGTAGAGTTAGGTTTGTTCAAATCATGATCCCAGGGGTAGAGAGGGGCCACAATGAGGGATCAAATTTTTAAAAAGGAGTATTAGGAAAAAATCTAATAAGTAGGAAATATCTTTAAAAAAAAAAAAAAAAAAAAAGAACAGCAAAGCCATTTGTTATATTGATTTGGAAGCATCCTCAGGTAGTTAAAAATTCAAGCACCCACTCCCCACCCTCCATGTAAATTTTTCAATTCTGACATGATTAGTGCTTTTTCCTAGCGAATGTGGCCTCATGTTTTTATATAAAATAGCTTTATTTATGTTCCATAGCACTTGAATAAATTAGGCATAGAGTAAACAACCGGAGAATCTTAATCTTAATAAGAAATAGTTACCCAAGATAAACTATATGCTCCCATTCATGCAAGCACCTGATCTCAATGTTGAGCGATAAATTTCACATAGTTTGGAAAAGGCAATGATATATATATAAGTGTATAATTACGTAATTCAAAAAAAACATACTCATGAACCCTTAGGATGTATAGAACGATCAATAATTGGAAGGTGGATGGGCTTGGTGGTGGTTACCGAACTGGAAAAGGTCAACAACAAAAAAACTACAGGCACACTTACTTTGGCTTAGAATGATTTCCGATTTGTTTATTAATCACGTGGTTAACATAAAATTCATAAGGGTACTATTTTATAGATATAGATTAATGATATGTATTTGGGAAATAAACACTGATATAATCAATATTTTGTTTATGAAAACCCAACAGAAAATAAGAGAAAGTTCCACATATTTTCACAGTTGTATGTTAAAAATATTTACAACTATACTTAATAATAGACTGATGAAATGGTCCGAAAGTAACTTTATTTTAACTGATGCACAGTTTGGATTCAGACCAGAGGTTGGTACTATAGACGCAATTTTTGCACTGCAAAGTATAATTGATAAACATCTTTCGAATGGGAAGAAACTCTACTGTTGTTTTGTGGACTTCCATAAGGCATTCGATAGTATTAATAGAAATTATCTTTTCAAAAAGCTCATAACATTAGGGATCAAGGAGAAAATGTTTAACTGTATATGGTCTCTGTATAAGAATGTTAGGAGTTGTGTGAAATATAAAAACAATTTTAGTGACTTTTTTAAAGTAGAACAAGGAGTCCGTCAGGGAGAAGCACTGTCTCCTCTACTTTTTTCTTTATATTTAAATGATTTTGAGAATGCTTTTATCATGTCTAATTGTCAAGATATTAATTTCCAAGAAGTGTCATTGTTTTTAATGTTATATGCAGATGACATGGTATTATTTTCCGATTCTCCTGAAGGATTACAAAAAATGCTTGATGTGCTTTACTCATATTGTAATGATTGGAAATTATCTGTAAATGTAAGTAAAACTAAAATAGTAGTATTTAGGAAATCTGGTCGATTGAATCAAAGTTTTTAAAAATGGTATTATAACGATGAGGAAGTTGAAGCTGTCAGTGAGTTTACTTATCTTGGTCTCACTCTGACATACACAGGTAATTTTCATAAATCTCAGGTAAAATTGGCTACTCAAGGGAGGAAATGTATGTTTAAACTTTTGAAGTCTATGAAAAATGTGCATTTTAACTTTGTTACTTGTTTATCTTTGTTTGATACTTATGTAAGTAGTATATTGAATTATGCAAGTGAAATATGGGGATTCCACAAAGGTGATGCTATAGAGAAAATACATTTAGAATATCTCAAAATTATGTTGAAAGTGAGAAAAAATACCTCGTCATTGATGATCTATAATGAACTTGGTCGCTTACCTCTTTTTATTCAAAGGAAATTCGTATTATAAAGTTTTGGTTAAAATTATTGGAGTCAGAAAATTGTATATTGAAAAGTATTTACCAAGATATGCTTGAAAGAATTGAGACAAGTTCTTGTACAAAATATAACTGGTTACTTAATGTAAAATATTTATTATTTTCATTAGGGTTTGGAGAAGTTTGGTATTGTCAAAATATTACAAACAAAAATATATTTTTAAAAATTTTAAACAAAGATTAACTGACTGTTTCCAACAAAAATGTGAGGCTTTTTTTCTCTTCGTCATCAAAGTGTTCTGTGTATAGATATTTAACAAATAAGCTGTGCATGCAATCCTACTTAATGAAACCTATTCCAACCAAGTATATTCAATTGATTACAAAATATAGACTAAGTGCACATTTATTAATGATTGAGAAGGGAAGATTTACTTATATTCCTAGGGAGAATAGATTATGTTTTTGTTGTCAAATGGAGGTTGAAGATGAGTACCATTTTATATTAAAATGCTCACTTTATCATGAGTATAAGAAATTGTATATTAAAAAGTATTATTGGTATAGACCTAGTATGTATAAACTTTTACAATTATTATCAACTGAAAATGTGAGTGAACTAAGTAATATAGGGAAATTCCTCCAAAAAGCAGAAGCACTTAGAGATTTACATCTGTAAACTAAGGATTTTTTTCAATGTTTGGTTGGAAATATTGTATACAAACAATCGTATGTTAAAACAAGTATATGTAGATATTTTATGTATGTATATTTCTTTCGTGCTATACATCCTGTATTTGTAATGTTGTATTCTGATTATGTAATCTGATCAGCCATATGGCTTAAGGAATAAATAAACAAACAATGCTAGTAATAACATTCTACAATAATTGCCTTGAATGCTCATGCAGCTTATACAGAGATAAACCGAGTTGATCTCTAAGGATCAGAACCAAATAATAGTTGCAGAACTATAATAATATATCCTTGAGAATGCTGCAGGCTGGGGGCAATTTGGTTATGTGAAAACATGTTCTCTAGTACCTGTATGAATAAAGGCTGAGGGTTGGGAATGTTTTGTAACCACACACTTTGAAAAATTACGCACTGTTACAACAGGAAATGTAATAACGCAAAATGTAATAAAGCGGGATTATTGCATTTTGCATTATTACATTTTGCGTCGAGATCAACGCAGAATGTAATAACGCAAAATGTAAAAATATGATTTTTAGGATTATTACATTTTTGTATTACATTTTGAGTCGAGATCAACGCAAAATGTAAAAACACATTTTGCGTCGAGATTAAGCATATTATTTCTTTGTTAGTCTATTATACAGTAATACTGAATGTTTCAAAACTCTGTGTATATGTATACATTTGTTTACTTAGCAACTTTGTTGTATTTAGAGGATGTTTATCAGATTAAGGATGGTGGTGGTAACAATTTCTTTTGGGAACTCTCAGCTATCTCAAACACATCAATTATCCTGTTTGTGATATCTTCATTTTGGGCATTTCACACATGAATATTTATGTCATGTGTTATACAACCCCAAAGAAATTGCATTTTCAGCATTCGATTTCTACAAGGCCATCGGCCGCAAACACATGCACAAGGCCATCGGCCTCCTTCAGTTACAAGGCCATCGGCCGTTCAGACTTACAAGGCCATTGGACGATCATACGAGGCCATCGGCCAATCATACAAGGCCATCGGCCAACTACACAAGGCCATCGGCCAATCACACTAGGCCATCGGCCAGTCACACAAGGCCATCGGCCACAACATGCTCAAGGCCATCGGCCACTCATATGTTTAAACATTTTATCTTATGCAAATGTTCACTGTGTATGCATTATTTGTATATAACTGATTAGCATTGATGATGTGTATAGCTGAGTAGTTCTCAAAAGGCAAATAAAGATTTTAAACTATATCAGATTTAGTTTTATATAAATAACACTCTTTTTGATCAGTCAGGTTGAGAATAATTTTCAATTGAGTATTGGATGAAAAAAATAAAAGGAAAGAAACTAGAGCGAGCTCGTTGTAATAGGTCTTCCGTTGGAGCTGCGGAAAGAAGAAGTGACCTTGAGTCAATGTCATGCCACATTCTAAAGTTATACATGTAAGCAATCTTGTAAGGGGAAGCAACTTACAATATTTCGCTAGGAAAAACTGTAAAGGAATGTACGTGTCCTTGAACATTCCAAATGACCTTGCGTCAAGCCATGACACACTCTCGTCATAAAACCCAATCTGTAGGTTACCGACTTGAAAACTTCACAGTGACACATGTTCTTTTAGTCCATACATCCAGTCAAAACATCTTATCCTTAGTGACCTTGAACTTGAGTCAAGGCCATGTCACACTCTGCATGATACCAGCAATGTTTCACTAGTAGAAATACGGTAGCAAAATTACAGTTTCTCTGTAGAGAAATAGAGCTCTATTTTATAATACCGCGGGTATGATTTTTTAATAAAACGTTAATTTTTACGGTTTTTTTTTTTTTTTTTTTTTTTTTGGTTTTTGTTTTTTTTGTTTTTTTTTTGTTTTTTTTTTTTTGATTTTTCACATGGAATACATTGTAAATGTGTACTAGAAGATAAATTTATGGAAAAAGATGAATAAAAATATTTTTGGACCCAGGGTGTATATTCGGGGGGGAGGGGGGGGGGGTCCTGTCCACAAGCACCTATGGAATGCTGATCATTTTCTCCGTATTCCATCCCTTACTGCTCAAAGGCCGTAAGTGCCATGTACATTGTAAAATGTATAAATTTTCAGCCATTCACCATTTATATCCTATTAAAATTTTAATTCCATCTATTTTGTTAACGTTAAATTGCTGGAAATATAGTAAAAAAAAATCCGGAATGAAAGTCAAATCCGGAATGAAAATAATAAATGTTAGAAGTGATATTTATCGATTGTCGGAAGTGCAATGCAAAATTCCGGAAATCAAATGCACCGAAAATGGTACCTCCCCCCACCCAAAGAAACTAATAGTACACACTTCGACGCTCAATTGACCTCTCCAATGAACACATTAAATCATTACATTTTTTTAAGTTTTAGAAATAAAATAAAAGACCTTAAAAAGTTTATAAAATAGGAAAGCTTAGTCACGGATATTAATCGTTGCAGACCTTGTTTTTCATTCATTTGACGATTCGCGAATAATAAATGTCGCATATGATTATTGGTTTACATTAAAATAGGTTGTGGATTTCTCTCGGAATTCAACACCAGCCCTCACCTATATGTTTACGTACCAGAACAAACCAACCGATTGACATTTTCGGCTCTAAAGGAAAACATTGTATTCTTAAAGGGGGGGGGGGGGGTGTACGTATCGTGATGAGGGGAAATTTGATCACCTGTCAGTCCATTAAACATGAAAGATTATTTTGGAATATTTATATACAACTGCGTGGCTTTCTTAGAACCAAATTAGTATTTGTTAGAAAAATTAAATAATTATTTAGATGTTTAAGATTTGTTACATATTTGTAAGAACCACTTTATTAACAAAACAAAGTTTCATCCTTTTATGGACGCCGTGATATATTTGATAGGCTGTTTAATTACTATCTGGATATGTTGCCATTCAAAGGACTAACATTTTTTTCTAATATTACCGAAGGTCCCGGTCTAAAACAAATTGACAAACCCCGACCACGCGGTTTTATTTAGAACACAAGTCTGAAAACGTTCGTTCATTGTAGTTAAGTGCAAGTCTCTGTAAGAATCAGGCAAAGTAGGTTTGAAAGTGAATCATGAGGGTTCTCAGAATTTGATGATTTTCAACATATAGATTTCTCTTGTGCTACAATCAATGTATGCAAAGTGAAAAAAGTTTTGGGTCATGGTTACTATGGAAACATGACAAAAGAAATTTCCTTAGCAACCAGTCAATTTTCCATGTGTATGGACAAAAAAATCACTAATCTTTAGGGCTTGAACTTTATTGTGAATATTTAATAATTTCTTCTTTTATCTTTATCGTAAAGATAAACATTTAAAGTGTTTTCACAATGCATTACATAGAAATAAGATTTTGAGATATAACTGTACTAGACATGGGTAGATATGCATGTTTTGTGTTTTTTGCTGATTCAGCATTTTTGTTGATTTTGGTACTTTTCAAAGCCTTATTACTCAAACTTCTGGCGTAATACAGGAGTTGCAAGTATTTCGCATAAAAGCAGAGGAATGTCTCTTTTGGACTTTAAATTCAAAAAGGTGTTTTTTGAAAATTCCAATCCGTTGCCTAGCAACAAAAATGGATGTTTTGATAAATAAAAATGGAAATTCGTACAATGTAAACATTATTAATCTAATAATTTGTTATCTGAGAGTATAAAAACACAGTTTAAAGTAAGGAAATATATCTGAGACACCTTTGCAAACCAAAAAATATTGTAAAGATACTTATCTCCATGGCAACCACAAATTCTCCATAGCAACAAAGCAAATAAAGTCACTTTCGGCAAATATTTATGAACAATTATAAAATATTAATCCACAGTTTGGTTGCATATTGCGATTAATCAAATTTGATTTTGTAATAGATGTCTTAGTAAAGTACATTTTTATAATTTAGCCCATTTTTATACTTTTAACCCATGGTAACAACATTTGAGCACATAAGAACCAAAATATGTTATGGAGAGTTACTAACAATTTTCTGTAACAACTTGAACTTTTTTTGGCACGCATGGTCACCGATTATCATGAAACTTTGCTCGTTATAATAGTTACAATTATAATAGTTTGACAACAGAATTTTAAATCAAACAAAGTCTGGTTGCTATGTGCCTTGGTTGTCATGGTAACGGACAGGTTGATTTCAACAAAATTTAGATTTTCGGCTATTTTGAATCTTTATTGACTCTTCACAAGCACTCAAAAAACCAAATTGGCCATTTACATATAAAAATAAAAACAATAAACCTTGTTGCCACTTATTATGTAAAGAAAGTATTTGGAATAGATCTCTATATAGGTGGTAACCATGGTTACACTCGGCATACATTTTATATACAGAAAAACGCCCACTATTATCTTATTATGGGAGTTGCATGACTTAACTTTATCGCCAGTGATAAAGAAACAATAAAAATAGTTTACCTTATGAAAAGAAGTTTTAGCAATATTATTCTAACAATGAAAATATCGGCTGCCATGTTAACACATCATTTGTGCCATAGTTATAACCCAGCAAACAAAGACTGGAGTATAAAGGAATCACTTTGTCTGTCTGTTTCTGTGTTCATTTGTCTGTGCAATCATGATGGGGTCATAATTTCGTAATTGAGAAAGATTGAAAGTTCATTCTTGAAAAAAACGATTGTTTATAATCTGAGCTTGAATTTTGACTTTAACGTTTCACCCAAGGTCATTTCAGCTAGTTCAAGGTCGTTGGCAGTAAATAGTGTAAAATTTGTGTGGTCTATAACTTTCTTATGAAGGCACATCGGATATTCATACTTCATACAGAGATTGTTTAAGAGGTGTATCATGTTCTTCATTCCATGTCAGATGATCAAGTTCAAGGTCCTTTACAGATAAATGTATAATTCGTGTCCTGACCACATTTCGAATTATTGTAAGCTCATGCTTCACAAAAAGATTTATGCCCCATTGGTATGTTCAAACCTTAACCCAAGGTCATTCCAGTAAGATCAAGGTCACTTCAACAAAAGGTTTAAAATATGTGTCCAGGCCACATAACTTTGTAATGGAGAGCCATTTCGAAGTTCATTTTTGGCATAGATTGCATGTGAACAAAGAGTGTGTCATGGTCTTGACCCATGATAATTCTAGCAAGTGAAAATCACTGGCAGAAAAAATGGTAAATTTGTACCAGGTCTACGGTAATTTTCTAATGGAAAGTATTGGATGTCCATACTTCATAGAAAAATTGATTATGACCTTAAAGTATGTCATGATTTTGACGAAAGGCTATTTGATCAGGTTCATGATCTATTTGAAAAATGTATACATTGTGCCCTGTCTACATCTTGAAATGATTAAACACTGGAAGCCCATACCTGACACAAATATTGCTAATGACTCAGGGGTGTGTCTTCATATTTATTCAAGATCATTTTGGCAAGGTCAAGGCAGTTTCCAGGAAAAGTGTCAAGTTCATTTCTTGTTCACAGCTCTTTAATTGAAAAAACATTGAACGTTCATTTTTCACAAAAATATTACACATGGCCTTTAGGTATGTTGTTGCCTTGATCCAAGGTCATTCCGGCAATGTTCAATGTCACTTTAGGTTAAAAGTGTAGATATCATATCAGGACCACTAATATTCTCCTTATTAATTTGTATCAACATGTATAATTTTGGAATGTTGAATTGGAGACATTAATAGGCTGTTCCACATTACTTTGGTGAATAATCTAATCCATACTTTGCAAAAGTTGTGTCCTTTTACGGGGTCAACCAAAAGGTCAAAAGGGAAAAAAACGACTTTTTCCTACCAAATATATGGGCGTGCTCCGATGCATCAATTGTGTTTAAATTCTTTTCCTTCAATGTATGGGTAGCCTTATCCTGTGGCAATCAGTATAGAAGCAAAATTTTTTTCTAGTCAAATGACAAAAATACAAACCAGAAAACTACAAAGCCTACCGTGAGGGTTCTACTGGTTCTTCGTCAAAGATGGCGACCAAGGGAAATAAGTTTTGAAAAGTATGGATTCAAGCGTTTGATTTATGTAATAGTAATGTGCTTTGCATGCACTATGCCTAAAAAGTAGTCGGGGTTTGATACATGGTGCACAAGCCGGAGGTGCATGCAAACCACAACACTTTTGTTATTATTATGCTGACTGTTGTATAAAAGCAAAAATATTTTTTTCGATTTCCAACGTTTCATCACCTCTTACTAACATGCTGGTATACCCCTATTATAACGTCACGATGTGAAACAATTACGTCATAATTTTGAGTGTTTCATGCAGTTAGGTATAATGTACAGAAAATTTCAAAGAACCTTAATTTGATAAAGGGATAAAAAATTGTAAGAAACTATTTTTTTAAAAAAAGTTTTGTTTTCTTTTAAGTGTCAAATATTTGAAACTAGGTTTATATATATTAAAATAAGTGTTTGATAATGGCGTCATGTCGGTAGCAGCACGTCGGGCTGACAATCTCGTGATCGTGAGTTCGATCCCTAGCGTGGGTGATGTCGGATTTTCTTTAGAAAAAGAAGCCGTGCACTATTACGGCTTAGAATGCTTACGCCTTATAAACTCTTAGAACACTATGCGAAAATAGATGGGTATTGATTATATAGAGAGACAAACTGACAAGAAGCATAATATTTTTTGTTAGGGAGACTGATTGACATGGTAAGAAATGAAACAATGTTTGAATTTTTAGCTCACCTGAGCCGAAGGCTCAAGTGAGCTTTTCTGATCGAAAATTGTCTGTCGTCGTTGTTGTCGTAAACTTTTCATAATTTCATCTTCTTCTCCAGAACTACTGGGCCAATTTCAACCAAACTTGGCACAAAGTATCCTTTGGTAAAGGGAATTCAAGTTTGTTAAAATGAAGATCCACGCCCTCTTCCAAGGGGAGATAATTACAAGTAAGTGAAAATTAATGGCATCTTTTAAAAATCTTCTTCTCAAAAACCACTGGGCCAGGAAAGATGAAACTCGTGTGGATTCATCCTCAGGTAGTGTAAATTCTTCTTCTTTTTTTTTTCAAATCATGACCTCCGGGTTTAGGGCAGGGCCATAATGGACGATAAAAGTTTTACATAAGAATTTATAGGAAAAATCTTTAAAAATCTTCTTCTCAAGAACAGCAAAGCCATGATTGGTCATATTTATATGGAAGTATCCTCAGGTGGTGTAGATTCAAGTTTGTTCAAATCTTGATCCCCTGGTATAGGGTGGGGCCACAATGGACGATGAAAGTTTTACATAGGGGTATAGGAAAAAAAATTAGAAATCTTCTTCTCAAGAACAGCAAAGCCATGAGTGGTCATATTTATATGAAAGCATCCTCAGGTGGTGTAGATTTAAGTATGTTCAAATCATAACCCACCCCCCTAGGGTAGGGTGGGGCCACAATGGACGATAAAAGTTTTACATAGGAATATATAGAAAAAAAAATCTTCTCAAGAACAGCAAAGCCATGATTGGTTATTTACTATTCGGAAGTATCCTAAGTTAGTGTAGATTCATGTTTGAAAAAAAATGATGACCCCCTGGGGATAGGGTGGGACTACAATTGGCAATTAATGTTATGTATATGAATACATAGGAAATTTTTTTTTAATCTTCTCAAGAACAGCAAAGCTATGATTGGTCATAATAGATAGTGTAGATTCAGATTTGTTCAAACCATGACCCCCGGGGGTAGGGTGGGACCATAACGAAAGTTCAAACTTGTAGGAAAAAAGTCACAGACAAAGAAATATGTAAGCATCTTTAGTTAGTGTAGATTCAATTTTGTTCAAATCATAACCCCCCCCCCCCCCATACCCTTTTAGAGGGTAGGTCAGGACCACTTATGCATTAAAGCTTTTCAATTCTGAACTGATTTTTGCTTTTTTCCCCAGCCACAGTGCTCAGGTGAACGAAACGTGTGTGGCCCATGGGCCTCTTGTTGCTTATACCCCCTAAATTTATGGTTAATTACATGGCTTAACAACTTTTTAGATCACCTGAGTCACTCAGGTGACCTATTGCTATCCGTTTTTGTCTGGCGTCGTCCGTCGTGCATTAACTTTTGAACATTTTCAACTTCTTCTCTAGAACCGCTAAACCAATTTCAAGCAGCAATACAGAAAAAGACAGTTATAGACCAGACACGAATTTTATACTTTTAACTGCTAGTGACCTTGAACTAGCTAAAATGACCTTGGGTAAAAGTCAAGATACACCCTCAGACTATTAACAATTTTTTTTTATCAAGAATGAACTTGTAATGTATTGTTTCTAGATTACAAAGCATTACAAAGTTATGACCCGGACATGATTGCATGGACAAAAGGACACAGAGACAGACAGACAGGTGATCCCTATATACCCTAATCGTTGTTTGCTGTGTTATAACTTAGGCACAAATCGTGGTACTATGCTGTGTCATCTCGGCAACTGATATTTTCATTGTTAGCTAGAATAATATTGCTAAAACTTCTTTTCATAAGGTAAACTATTTTTATTGTTTCTTTATCACTGGCGATAAAGTTAAGTCATGTAACTCCCATAATAAGATAATACTGAGCGTTTTTCTGTATATAAAATGTATGCCGAGTGTAACCATGGTTACCACCTATATAGAGATCTATTCTAAATACTTTCTTTACATAATAAGTGGCAACAAGGTTTATTGTTTTTATTTTTATATATAAATGGCCAATTTGGTTTTCTGAGTGCTTGTGAAAGGTCAATAAAGATTCAAAGTAGCCGAAAATCTAAATTTTGTTGAAATCAACCTGTCTGTTACCATGACAACCAAACTTTGTTTGATTTAAAATTCTGTTGTCAAACTATTATAATTGTAACTATTATAACGAGCAAAGTTTCATGATAATCAATGACCATGCGTGCCAAAAAAAGTTCAAGTTGTTACAGAAAATTGTTAGTAACTCTCCATAACATATTTTGGTTCTTATGTGCTCAAATGTTGTTACCATGGGTTAAAAGTATAAAAATGGGCTAAATTATAAAAATGTACTTTGCTAAGACATCTATTACAAAATAAAATTTGATTAATCGCAATATGCTACCAAACTGTGGATTAATATTTTATAATTGTTCATAAATATTTGCCGAAAGTGACTTTATTTGCTTTTTTGCTATGGAGAATTTGTGGTTGCCACGGAGATAAGTATCTTTACAATATTTCTTGGTTTGCAAAGGTGTCTCAGATATATTTCCTTACTTTAAACTGTGTTTTTATACTCTCAGATAACAAATTATTAGATTAATAATGTTCACATTGTACGAATTTCCATTTTTATTTATCAAAACATCCATTTTTGTTGCTAGGCAACGGATTGGAATTTTCAAAAAACACACCTTTTTGAATTTAAAGTCCAAAAGAGACATTCCTCTGCTTTTATGCGAAATACTTGCAACTTCTGTATTACGCCAGAAGTCTGAGTAATAAGGCTTTGAGAAGTACCAAAATCAACAAAAATGCTGAATCAGCAAAAAACACAAAACATGCATATCTACCCATGTCTAGTACAGATATATCTCAAAATCTTATTTCTATGTAATGCATTGTGAAAACACTTTCAATGTTTATCTTTACGATAAAAATAAATGAGAAGAAATTATTAAATATTCACAATAAAGTTCAAGCCCTAAAGATAAGTGAATTTTTTGTCCATACACCTGGAAAATTGACTGGTTGCTACGGAAATTTCTTTTGTCATGTTTCCATAGTAATCATGACCCAAAACTTTTTTCACTTTGCATACATGGTTCATAGCACAAGAGAAATCTATATGTTGAAAATCATCAAATTCTGAGAACCCTCATGATTCACCTTTTGCCTGATTCTTACAGAGACCTGTACTTTAAAATTTGGATAAAAAGTCCGACAATTTTCAACCTCGTTTGCTATAATTTACCGAATCGGATCTTTTTTCCGTATAGTCGAAATGCATGGACGAAGGATAAAAAAACGTATGCTGATCATTCAAAACACATCATTGCGATTGTGTATTTAATTTATGGAGACATGTTTTTTTCTGTTTTTCCTTATCTGTGAATTACCCGTTTGCTTTGTACACAAGCATGTGTATTCTGAAAGCTCAGGATGTATTTAGTTTGGGCGCTCTTCCATGTAAAACTGCATGTACTTACAAGCATGTGTCGTAAAATCGTGTATTGGGATATTCTGTTTATTCGACGAAATAAAAGAAATGCACAAGTATATCATTCTGTACAAAACGATTATAAGTTCGGTAGCAAATAATGCAAACTCAGAAGTGATTAATTTAATTTTCGATTTTCCCGAGAATTGAAAACGTCACCTCCACTTACAATTATTATGCATGTGTACATGCAGTTTAAAACATGAGACAGAAAAATAAATTGTTGCAAACCTAGTGGTTAAGTCGGCAATTAAAATGCATGAAACTTGAGATGAATAAATGCACAAGCATATAAGATAATGATAAAAATAAGCGTGAGATAGAGTGAAATAAAATAATATGTAAGATTCGAAATGATTTCAAACCCAATTTTCCATTAATCGCGATGAGTACACATTGCATTTTAACACCGATATGACCCATGCCAGCTGATCTCTGCGGCCACATGTGAACGAGCTAGGAGTCGGTTAGAAAAATTAAACACAAAGCGACAGAGCGGAATGTAAACTGTGTGCTGTAAGAAGGCGTGAATTATTGTATGTTTAAATATGTAGTTTATTTAATATTAAATTAAAAATTAAATGAAGAAAACAAGATACTGATAGTAAAAATTATACTTCATACACAAGTATTAATACTTAATACTTCCATCACTAATTGCAATTATTTGCCGTAGCACCTTTTCAATTACAATTGAAATAGAATACAATAACACGGGATAGAGAAATAAATTGTGTTTTTTTTAAATCGTATTTTTGTGTCGACAGTGAACAGGCCGGTGAAAGCGATTAAAATTCGAAATGATTTTATGCATTAGTGTTTGGAATTAAGATTAAATCAAAGATGAGATTAAGTTATCTTAAAGATTCGATATAAATTTTAAAAAAACATAATGTTTCATTAATCATTGTCTCTACACAATGGATTTAAAACGCGATCACAGTCTTCACAAATGTTTGTTTACATGGTTTATGACCGCAGGTGACCTCGGCAACGTGGGATCGCGGGTTGTGTTACATAACTATAAACATCGAGGTGAACATGGAGAACGTAAATTGCGTACAGTTAATGATCATTAATTATTCGATGCTAAAAGTTTAATATTACTTATATAGTTATATAGATACATTTAATTCCTTCCTTTATTTGAAGACGTGTTACCTTTAAAACTAAATTAAAAAAGAAAAGAAAGTTGTAAAAAATAATTTATGAGTGAACCACAGAACACGTTTAAAACCTTATTTAGAAGAAAATTAACATTAAATACAGTAGGGTATATTATTTATAGCAAGTTTGTGTAAGATATACACATGAAGAGTTCTGATTTACTTGCCGAATGAAAACGCTTACCTGTTTACGGGACCTGCTTTTTACCTACATATTACGACATATTACGCGATACTCGAACAAAAGAACATTTTTATGAGATCAATTAGGTTTTAAAGAACAACTTTAATTCCGAAAGCCATATCGAAATATTTACCGTTTTTAAGTTATAAAGCGAAAACTTTCAAGGGCTCCAGATCCCTAATTTTAGGGACCAGCCCCTTTTAAATGATATCAAATGAAAGCTCTTGCAATTATGCACAACTTTTATTTTATGTGTTTTTACAAAATATTTTTAGTTTTAAAGATATAAAGGAAACTAGAAGCCTTGTTGCCATGGAAACAAGAAGGTCTCCCGTCCCTTCTAGTTCATTCCTCACTCATAACACATGAATATGAATTACGATGTTTATTCTTTTTAACTCCTTCATATATTAATCATTATAAAACGTAAATTATGAAAATATCGCGTAATTCGAATGGAAGAAATACCAAATATCATTTGAGGAAAAAAATCTTATATTTCAGCTGGAAAAAAGTACAAAAAAAAATTCTGGAGATTGAAGCCGGGTCGATCGCATGAAAATCCAACACGCTAACCAAAACGCTAGTGGGGCCATCACTTCAAAGTGAAAAATGATAAATTAGCCAACTATTTTGAATTTAATGATTTTAAAACAAATTATACTTAGCATTTTGATAAAGAGGCTTTATTAACCTACTTATATCGAAGAAAAATATTGCAAAACAAAAAGTTGAAAAGCTCGACGTTTCAGATTCGCTCCCGGTAGCGACCGGAAGTACTGACGACGCTCGAAAAGGTAATTCTATCACCTATAAGTCATGTACTATCATCTCCAACAAGTCTCCAGTTCAGATCTTGAGCCATTCTTTAGATCTTGCGCAGACAATATTTCATCTTAAAATCAGAATAATGTCTATAACTTGGAACCGGAAACGAATTTTTCCAAAATTCTTTCAAATGTAACGATGGCATTTAATAGCGCATTATCCCTGAAAGTTTGTCGAAAAGCCTATAAATAGTTCTTGAGATATGGCGATATGCACAAAATATGTCTTTAAAAAAAATAATAAATAGAGCTTGGAGTTATCAATTTTAAAACAGATTATATATTTACTATTTTGGAAAGAGTCTTTATTTACCCTACTTTTACTGGGAAAAAAATATTGAAAAACAAAAAAGTTGAAAAATTTGACTTTTTAAATTCACTTCCTGTAGCGACCGGAAGTACTGACGACGTACGAAAAGGTAATTTTGCAAATCTAGAAGTCGTGTTCTATCATCTCTAACAAGTCTCCAGTTCATATCTTTAGCCGTTCCTTAGATCCTTCGAGGACAATATTTCATTTTAAAATCTGAAAATTGTCCATAACTTAGCACTGGAACCGAATTTACCAAAAAACGGAATTTTATATAAAAATAATTTATATTAAAAAAAATTTATATTAAGACCTTTGATCCCTGAAAAAATTAAAGAAATTCATTGAATAGTTTTCGAGAAATCGCGTGCACAAAATTTTGTCTAAAAAAAAAAAGAATAATAACTAGAGCAAAGCTCGTTGCAAAGCAACGAGAAGGTCTTCCGTCCGATTTTCAGAAGCACTGCTTGTAAGATGGATAAATGAAAGTATTCGTTAAAAAGAAGGCCTCCAGACCAAAAATTATGTCGATCTGTATTTAGTTTTTTATGGTTTTATGCTGATTTTCGTTAAATAAAGCAAATCAAGACTACTTCCGGTTTGACCGGAAGTGACCCCAATCCACAGAAAATTTGGTCAAAAGTCTTGGTTGAATTCAATCGTTTGATTTAATGTTGATATCTGCAGAAATACGTCATTTATAGTTACTTCCGGTTTAGCCGGAAGTTGACAAAAGAGACGATACTCGACAGGAAATACAATCAGATGTCCTCTGTGACATGCATAATTCAATTCAATACAGTGCTGCTATCCTGTAAGTTGACAATCCTATCCTATCCTATCGTGAATCCTGCATCCACAATCCTATCCTGTGATAGTCTAATCCTTTCCTATCCTATCCTGTTGCTCTCAGTTTTCTTAATATTAAAGAGTTGATTTGACAAAATCAAAAAAAAATTATAAAATGACCATCAAATAAAAATCAGTTATAGTTATGTAATTAATTTAAATGTAATAAATTTTCATGGAGAAAAAATAATCGAAATCAACGTCCATTAATATTAACTATTAATTTCCGACACCTCTCACGGATTACTTTGCGAGTATCCAGTTAAAATGTAAACAAAAGGATTGTAATAAAATGCAGGCAAGTGTTGATCTAGCGAACATGTGAAGAAATTGGAACTTTGGAAGAATTGAAGAAAAAAATATAATTAAACTTTATTTGTGTTTAATTCTACATACTAACAATGATCGGGAGACATCAAGGTATTTGTGATTTCTTTTTCGAATTTGTTCTCTACGAAAAGTAAATGGAGTTAAAATTAGAGAGAGAAAAAGGGGAAAAAAATAAAGATTGCAGATACTTTTCTAATGTTTTGATGAAGTAGACAAAAGGAACAAAATTTAAACTCTTTATAAGAATCAGACCAAGATTCATTGTGGTTTTGGACCATCTCATCTCAGAAATTTTTTGATGGAGTGCAATCTTCCCCCAATGAGTGAAACAACTATTCAGAAGATACAGAAAAAAAATTGGCCAGACAATCATTGATTGTGCTGTTCAATCATGCAAAGAAGCAAGACAGGAAGAGCTTGATTTATCCCCGGAAAAGGTAAAATATATAGTGTACTGCAACAAAGAAATTATTTATTTTATAATGAATAAATATAAAATAATATGGATTATTTTTTTTTAAGGACCCTCTCTACACTCCACCCTAATTTCAGGGTACTTTTGTGTAGTTAGACTGACCCATCATTTGATATAGAAATAGAATAAATTGAAATCTGCACTGTATGACATAATTTAAAATAGATCCAAGTATTCTAAACATTATATTAGACCAAGATAGAGTAGTTGAAAACTTTATTTATATGTATTTTCTCCATTTGAGTAAGCAAAAGCGAATTTTATTTTTAATAACTTCATTATCTTTGAAGATTTTTCCTGGATAAAAAAGGCACGCTCCCTATATTAAAAATGAATTAGATAATTTCAAAATATCCTCCTTTACCCTATATAATTTTCTCAACGTCCAAAAAACATTTTTCGTCAGTGTATAGAGGGTCCTTAAATACACATAAAAAGAAAAAATAGAATGAATATTTCATTTATGTTTTGTGTGTCTGTATCTTTTCATGTATGCAATATATCTAAAACTACATACACTACTGAATGCAGGTGCAAGTCAGTCTTGATGCTGGTTGGCAAAAGAGGGGATCTGGCTTTAATTATAATAGCAATACAGGTAAAATGTCATTCTCTGAGCACAGTTGCAATATAATATCAATTTAAAAAAAAAACATCCATTTAATGTTTCCATTTTATATGAACAGGCCATGCTAGCTTGATAGGGAAAAAAACTGGCAAGGTTCTTGCAGTGGACATCCGCAGCAAAGTTTGCAAAGTGTGCGACAATTTTGGTTGAGGCTATCTGGTACCGCTTGCAGGGTGGCTGGCAGGAGTTATCTCTCCATAAGTGCGTACGAGTTATCTCGCATTACAACGGTGATGAATTTGTACCCTTATTAAAAAGTTCCACATCAATCGTTCTATAGAAAGGTTAATGTTTATTTAATATGTAAAAGGTAATAATTAAGAAAAAGAAAGGGAGCGAGACAAATAAAGTCCTCTAATTACTGATTTGGGAGCATACAGTGCACGGAGCCCCCCCCCCCCCAAAAAAAAAATGTATGATGAAGTTTATTTTTTAAATTATTTAGTTATTTTTTATATGTATATGTATATTATTTTATGCACATATTTTTATTATTTATTTATTTATTTATGTAAATACATACCTTTTGTTTATCACTCGAGACTACGATGTTTTCAGTTACCTTTTGTTGTTATTCTTTTCTTTTGACAATGTTCACTCGCTTTGTCATTCTCGCAGACATATGGCACGATAACCGAACGTCTTTCTTCTTGAAATTGAAACTCTTATAAATTAAAGTAAAACAAATTAGGGAATTTTGAATCCCACTCAATGTATCAGCGAATGCCGGTATGCAAAGACTCTACATAGACCTTTTATTATATACTTATTTACAATCTAATCAAAGGTCGAAAGGAAGTGTTTTTGAATGTCTCCAAGTTATTAACAGTTCTCTCTGTCTCTGTCTGTCTGTCTCTCTCTCTCTCTCTCTCTCTCTCTCTCTCTCTGACGGTAGTGAACCCCTGACTCAATCCGTGCTTGCTGTGTTCTACATTTATTCTAAATTTCAGACATTCTTTGTTAGCTTTCTAGTCATCATCTTCTAATTCACCGAAAATTTTTCTGTTTTTTTTCCCTTTAATATATTTCATCCCATATTTACACAGTGAACATAACAATGCCATGATGTACAATTTACTAATAATGATAGCGTTTATACCATAGGTCCAACTAGTATTTCAAAACTATCCCAAAAATATAATTCGGCATCTATATGTATGCCCTCCCCCCACTCCCGATGAAAAAACTAAAAATTCTTAAACCAGTATTTAATAGTGATATTTATTTTCTTTAATGCAAAATATGAATAGGGGAATGTTTTAACGCCGAGAATCAACATTTAATAGTTCTAAATATGTGTATAAAAGTTTAGACATAGTCAACTCTATCTAAGTTTTGCTAAGATTGTCAAATCTAAGCATGCTTTTAGTTACGGTATTGTTTGACACTGTACTTTCTTCAGTCCTTCTTAAGCAAGGTCTTAGATTTAAGTACTCTTTATGTTACGACACCCAGAAAATGAAACTGCCCACCTCTAACAGGTACTGCATTACGTAGCCTATAACTGTAAAATAATTACAGATATCGGGATATGATACTTCCTACCTCTAACAGGTACCAGATTACAGGACAACCTACCTCTAACAGGTACCAGATTTTAAAACTACCTACCTCTAACAGGTACCAGATTTCAAAGCTACCTACCTCTAACAGGTACCAGATTTCAAAGCTACCTACCTCTAACAGGTACCAGATTACAGGACCACCTACCTCTAACAGGTACCAGATTTTAAAGCTACCTACCTCTAACAGGTACCAGATTTTAAAGCTTCCTACCTCTAACAGGTACCAGATTACAGCACCACCAACCTCCAACAGGTACCAGATTTTAGAGCTACCTACCTCTAACAGGTACCAGATTTCAAAGTTACCTACCTCTAACAGGAACCAGATTTCAAAGCTACCTACCTCTAATAGGTACCAGATTACAGGACCACCTACCTCAAACAGGTACCAGATTTCTAAGCTACCTACCTCTAACAGGTACCAGATTTCAAAGCTACCTACCTCTAACAGGTACCAGATTTCAAAGCTACCTACCTCTAACAGGTACCAGATTACAGGACCACCTACCTCTAACAGGTACCAGATTTTAAAGCTACCTACCTCTAACAGGTACCAGATTTTAAAGCTTCCTACCTCTAACAGGTACCAGATTACAGGACCACCAACCTCCAACAGGTACCAGATTTTAAAGCTACCTACCTCTAACAGGTACCAGATTTCAAATTAAGTTACCTACCTCTAACAGGTACCAGATTACAGGACAACCTACCTCTAACAGGTACCAGATTGCAAAACTATCTTGTTCTATTACTACGGCTACTAATCTCTATTATGTACCAGATAATGAATCTACCTACTTCTAACATCAGATTACGAAGCTTCTTACTTCACTAAGTAAGTACTAGGAGGTACCAGATTATAAAGCTACTCACCTCTAACAGGCAACGGGTTATAAAACTACCTACCAGCATGACGTACCAGATTATGAAGTTTCCTACCTGTAAGAGGTACCAGATTACGAATCTAAATACTTCTAAGAAATACCACATTCAGAAGCTGCCTACCTCTTACAGGTACCAAAATATGAAACTACCTGCATGATGTACCAGAATATGAAGCTACCTACCTGTCAGAGGTTCCAAAATATGAAGTAACTTACTTCTGACAGGCACCATATTATGAAGCTACATGTACCTACCTGTAACAGGCACTAAATTATGAAGCTACCTACCTGTTAGAGGTACCGGATTATGAAGTTACCTACCTCTAACAGGTACCAGATTATAAATCTACCTACCTGTAAGGAGTACCAGATGATGAATCCACCTTCCTGTAACATATATCAGATTATGAAGGTGCCAACCTCTAGCAAGTTTCAGATTTTGAAACTATCCAACCTGAATTAGGTACCGTGTTTTTAATTATAAATAGTCGCCTGCGTGGCGCAGTGGTAAGAGCGTCTCCCTAGAGTCGCGGAGTAAGGAGTTGACCCTTACGTCGCGGGTTCGAATCCCACTGTGGGACGTAGAGACCGGTTCTTCAGATCATGAGACCGTATAAACTGAGGTCCCGTGTCGCAGTAGGTGCTGGCACAAAAGAGATCCCTCACTGTATTCTCTTTAGAGAAGTGGACAGGCTTTCGCCTACATCCACTTCTCTTCGCAAGCCTTCATGTTTTGATTCTGGAAAACGTGTAAATCTCGAACCGGTGACAGTCTACACTTCAACTGACATTTCGTCTAAAATACGTCTGAATGTACGTAATAGACGTGTTATATTAACAATTTTAACATAAATACACACAATTGTCACAAGAAAACTGACCTTTAAGTATTGTTAAATCCATTTTCACAAGTTCTCCATCCCGGATTTAAACTAATTGCTAGCGCTCTCGAGCGCTAGCAACTACGTTAGTCTATATTTCTGGAATACGCATGCTCGACTTCACGGTCGGGCATTCTGGGAAAACTACTGAAGATAGACTGTACGATGATAATTTCGTTTTATAATTAAAAATTGATATGATCCGAATTCTGAATTTCTTAATCTATTGTCTAACCTATGATTAAAAGTACAAGAAAATTTCGGTCATATAATGCCAAGATTGTATAGAGATCAACTGGTAAAACCTAGCTTTCCTTAAAGCTAACCATGGATACTACCTTCCTAGATAATTCCGGCAAGCTCAGAAAAAAACCCAGGAAATCTTTCAGAGTTTGTCGGAAAGACACGAGAAGCGATTGATACAATGCAGTAGCACTGGTAAAATTATAATAATTTATTCTTTAATTTTCCATTTTTCCTTTTTTGACGGAAAAGCCCGAGTAATGATCCGATTGTTATTGCTAGCGCTCTCAAGCTCTCTTCCTGGATCTTTCCGGCAAGCTCGGAATAACAACCTCGGATATGTTTTCCGAGCTTGCCGGAAAGGCCCGGAAGGATGCGATTGCTACAAAACAGTACCACACTGGAATATTTTTAAACTAGGTGTTCATTGGTTCTACTTATCTCATTTTTCACTTCAAAATTGAAATTACAGTAAACTACAGAATGCTTAAAGCACAGTTAATGATTCATGCCATTGCCAATGTGAAAACCCACTCTGGATATCCCGAATTTAATCCAACAATAGCTTTTTTTTTATTAATAGTCTGATGAATATTCTGTATTAAACACTGAATAGCTAATACATTCACCATTCTTAATTAAGACACATCCCCCCAACATTACCTCCAGTGTTCCACTGTGTCTTCCTATTAATAATTAGGGACGACCATTTGATTCTGAAGGGGGGAGGCTGGAAGATTTTGGAAATAAATAATCAGTTCCTCAAAAAAGTTGAAAATAAATAACTGTCTTTCCACGACCGGCAAGAAAATAAATAATCTGTCATTGACTATTGCTACTTAACCCCCCACCCCACCCCACCCCACCCACCCCCCACCCCACCCCCATTCCGGTCCCTCTTTGAACTTTTTTTTTGTTTTTGATTTTTTTTTTTTTTTTTGATTTTTTTTTTGTTTTTTTTTTTTTTTTGGACAAACTTTTTCAGTGAAGAAGAAAATAAATAATCTGTCCTTGATCATCTTGAAAATAAATAATCTGTCCTTGACTGGCATGAAAATAAATAATCTGACTCGAAAGATTTTGCCAGACCCCCCTCCTCAGAATCATATGGTCGTCCCCTTAATCGATTCAGCAAATTAATCCAATAATTCAGATATCTAATTCTGTGGTTGATGATAGCTACAGCGCTAGCTCACCTATCTTTTTAAAAGATAAGCTTGTGTTTATCTACCACAGCTTATTAGAAAAAAATGAAAATTTTAAGTCGGATAAATTGGAAAAATTGGCGAAGACGTATTTTAATGTTCAAAAAAGGTTTTTGACAATTCACTTTTGATTTAGCATATTATTCAAAATAAATATTATTACCTATACTTATTTTTACTATTTTAATACAATTTAAATGTAAATTTGAGCTTAAAAAATACTTCATTACTTCCTCACTGACAATACTAAAAAATATTTTCTTTTATTTTTAAACGATATTAACTCTACCTTTCCCGAGAAATGAAAAAAAAAAAGATTTAAAACAAAGATCAAAAGAATTTGAACGAAACTTGAGGAAATACTGTCTCGTTAGTTAAAACAGAGTAGACGATTTCTCTCGTTTCATTATTATTTTGTAAAAATAGTTTCCATTTTTATCCGAATTAGAGATTTTTGAATACTTCAAGAGTTACTTGCACATAATTTAAATCCGGGATGGAAAACTTGTGAAAATGGATTAACAATACTTAAAGGTCAGTTTTCTCGTGACAGTTGTGTGTATTTATGTTAAAATTGTTAATATAACACGTCTATTACGTACATTCAGACGTATTTAAGACGAAATGTCAGTCGAAGTGTAGACCGTCACCGGTTCGAGATTTACACGTTTTCCAGAATCAAAACATGAAGGCTTGCGAAGAGAAGTGGATGTAGGCGAAAGCCTGTCCACTTCTCTAAAGAGAATACCCTCACTGCTCAATGGCCCTAAGTGCCGAGTATAGGTCAAAATTTGTAGCTCTCCACAGGAAGGTGGTGGCGTCTCCATATGAGTGACAAATTCTCGAAAGGGACGTTAAACAACAAAACAAACACATTATAAATAACGTATCTCTATTAGGTATAAGATTATTAAACTACTACCTCGAACAGGTAAAAGATTTTGAAACTTTCTGCTTTTGATTAATAGCTTCATCTCTTTTCTCATGTTATATATTATGCCAACAATTACATATTATATATGTATATATATATATATATATATATATATATATATATATATATATATATATATATATATATATATATATATATATTATATATGTATTTTTTGTCGACATAATGAGCTTTCCCTTCTCGTACATATTGTCGCGTCACAGCTAGGGTTGCTTAATGTTTTTGTAGTTTTTTTTAATGTAATTGCCGTGTAAATCACACAAGCATATCTGTCAAATCCTATTTTATGCAGCGCGATTGTCAAGGTACATATTGTCGTCCTGTTCATATTGTCGCCGGCGACACAAACTACTTGTACTTATGTGACGAGTGCAAATAACATGATATTATATAAATTCATCAAAAAAGACCATGCAGGAATCTCTCTATCTCTTTGTCTGTCCTTCTGTCTGTATGTCTGTGTGTGTTAATCTATCTCTCTCTCTCTCTCTCTCTCTCTCTCTCTCACTCTCTCTCTCTTCAAAACCTTAGTAAATATTCTTCAACACAATATATCGGCCACGAAATGTGCAAATGAACACAGCTAGTACATATTGTCGCCGACGACAATATGTGCCGATGCGCGACTGTACATTTTGTCGTCTATTATGCAGGATGAAAAAAAGGCTCGGTACATATTGTCGCCTCAGTATGTACCGATTGTCGACAATATGTCCAGTGAGGGTAGGTACATGTTGTCACCGACGACAATATGTACAGAATGACAATATGACATTGTGACGTCACCAGGCACGTAGCAACAGGAAGGGGCAGAGGGGGCCTTACACCCCCCCCCCCCTTCCGCAATAGGATTTTCGAGTTTTGTCAATTTCCTTTTTTTCTTGTCAAGCTTTTTCATGTTGGTTGAATTTTTTTCTTTGGCTGCTCCCTCCCCCCCCCCTCACCCCCACTTTTAAAAACGATGCTACGTCCCTGACCGTCACAGCCCTGTCTAGCACTATATAACGCTTGACCCTATGGCCAAGAATTTCACAAATCTTCACAAAACACCGTTACTCAATACAACTTTGCACTTTGTTTGACCCTAGATGCACAGGAGCAGAGAAAGAGATTTACTATAGGTTCACTATACATGTATAATCAATAGAGCCACTAAATAATCAACAGAGCCACCAAATAATCAATAGAGCCCAAACCTTAATACCGGAAACCCTGATCAGGAGACCATATATTTCACAATTTTGGAAGAGGTACCCTTGCTTATCATAACTATGCACTTAGTTTGTATTATAAATACCAAGGAGTAGAGAATATTCTCACAGATGGCTTGGAGAATTTTAATGAAAGAGGGTGTTGCAGAAACTCGCGATTATTCCCTAAATCGAGAAAGACATTTAAGGAAGCTCTAAACACAAAAGAAAAAGTTTTTTTGACTTTGAGAAATATTATTTATATAAAGGTTTATATACTGAGTTTATCTAGTTTATTTTCAACATAGGGTACCTGTCATATTTCTCCAGAAAAATGTTCAAAGACAATAAAGGACAAATGAACAGAAATTACTGTTGTCTACTTACACTGGGAAAATACATGCAAATGATGTTTCTAATTACTTTATCTTGGTCTAATATAATGTTAAGAATACAATAATCTACCTCGTGTCATTTACTGTAGATTTCCACGTATTCCTTTGCTCATCAAAGAGCAAATCACTCTCACTACATAAAACGCTACCATAGATTTAGAACTCTTCAGTGAGCAGTATTTAGAGCCTCCTTAAATACCCACGAGCATGAAGAGTTATCTCTAAATATAGACATGGCCACATAGATGACTATTTATACGGCTGATATGTACAGCTTGTTATAACAAAACATTTCACATTTTACGTTTATTTCATGCATAGTTTTTCCTAACATAGACTGGCGACCTGTTAGTAAACTTTTTTTTCACATCTATGGTCACTGTCGCCATATTGCACGAGAAAAGTTAGAACGATAAAAAGCACAATTAATGGCAAGTGCACCTCGCACATCATTTTGAAAGATGTACTGTAGATAGCGTGCGTTAATATTTTTCAATATATAGAAATGTGTCCAATAATTACGCTATTGATGAAATATCCAAGAAATTCCATTGAGTCATTTCAATTTAGTTGTTTCAAGTCAAATCTGGGCCACTAATTAACAGAATAATAGCGAACGAAATAAGTATGAAAAAATTAAATTATTCAGGAACTAAATTGTAATACCAAAAATCATCCAATCAAATTACTTTGTTATGTTTAATTATTATTAAAATCAATTAAAATTGTGTTTTACTAGAGACTTTAACGTTTAAATAACAGCAACAAGTAAAGGAACTGGATTATAACTGTGAAAACCATATTTTTGCTTGCTGTACTAGATTCAAATGATTTCCTTATCTGTCGCTGATATATATTTCAATTACACTCTATAATCTTGATCAATCTTTTCAAAAAATTGAATTTTTCCTGTGATCTCAATTTTTCTGTATTATGGCTCTTGCCATAGTAACATGTAAGTAAAACTCTGGAACTTGTTACAGGAAGAGTAATTCACAATTTAATAAACCTTAGGTAGGTGATTCATAATCTGGTACCTGTATGTGATAAATAACTTCAGGTAGCTTCATAATAAAGTGCTGCATAGAAGTATGTACATTATAATCTGGTACCTGTTAAAGGTAGGTAGCTTTGAAATCTGGTACCTGTTAGAGGTAGGTATCTTTGAAATCTGGTACCTGTTAGAGGTAGGTTGTCCTGTAATTTGGTACCTGTTAGAGGTAAGTAGCTTGAAATCTGGTACCTGTAAGAGGTAGGTAGCTTTGAAATTTGGTACCTGTTGGAGGCAGGTAGCTTTGAAATCTGGTACCTGTTAGAGGTAGGTAGCTTTGAAATATCGTACCTGTTAGAGGTAGGTAGCTTTGAAATCTGGTACATGGTAGAGGTAGGTAGCTTTGAAAATCCGGTACCTGTCAGAGGTAGGTTGTCCTGTAATATGGTACCTGTTAGAGGTAGGTAGCATCATTATCTGGTACCTGTTAGAGGTAGGTAGCTTTGAACTCTGGTACCTGTTAGAGGTAGGTAGCTTTGAAATCAGGTACCTGTTAGAGGTAGGTAGCTTTGAAATCAGGTACCTGTTAGAGGTAGGTTGTCCTGTAATCTGGTACCTGTTAGAGGTAGATAGCATCATTATCTGGTACCTGTTAGAGGTAGAGTGCTTTATTTTTGTATTATGTGGCGTAAATGTCTTCTCCTTTTTTGTGTTTGTTTTTTGCATATTTAGAATAAAATTACCCTCAAAATAATCCAGTTCTCGATACTTTTTTCCTGTTTAATCTTAATGTTTTGTTTTAATTTCAATAGAATGCATGAGGGGTAGATTGCTCAGCTATGTCCTAATTTCTTATAACAATCCTCTTATGTTTGGCCACATTTCTCAGAGTGCCAAATTTAGATAAACTTTAATAATAGTTGAAGTATGAGCTAAATCTGTATAATCACAAGCACTCTTTACCACCAATATATCGAATGATAGGGAATAAACCGATATTTTTGTCTAAATGTCTCTAGTTTTTTTATATGCATTCGATACTGTTTAAGGGTGCCAAAGCATTAAAAAAAGGAAATGAAATGAAGAATTATTCACTGAAAAATATTGTGCAGTTAGAATGAAAAGTTTTTTTGTAATGCTGTTTATATCAAGACGCATCCCGTTCATAAAATTGCATATCTTGCATCAGGCGGGTTTCTCTCTCTCTCTCTCTCTCTCTCTCTGTGTGTGTGTGTGTGTGTGTGTAGGGAGGTGTGTTTGTGAGGGGGGGGGGGTAGATATTTATTGGTCTGGGAATCGCTGAACTCTGAATCGCGGCTCTCCATTGATCCAGGGTTGTGCTCTCTAGGCAATATTAATTAAAAAGTTTGGGGGCAAAACACTATAAGCTTAATTATTTCTAATGTCCAGAACTGTGTAACGTAAATGCCATGCATTGAAGAAGTATGTTAACTTTTTTTATTATACCTCTGTGAATTTTTTCTATATAAAAATATGACAAATAAACCTGCTATTTTTTTAAACCGTGGAATAGTTTTTGTGCTATTAGCCCAAGGTAAATTAGTCATCAAACTATTCACCGGCAGCATTCCGTTTCCCTCGCTTTTCATTTCGGAGCTCTTCTGATTTTATCCAGATTGTGACGTAACACAGGTAAAGTCGGCTTCGGTATAATAAAACACCTATTTACTGACTATTCGGACAATAGCAAGTTTATCGTCCCCCTCGACAGCAACTATTTCCTTCGGCTGCGCCTCGGGAAATAGTTGATGTCTTGGGGGACGATATACTTGCTATTGTCCTCATAGCCAGTAAATAGGTGTATAATAATTTAATTCCACTTGCACGCGCGGTTCAAAAGAAAAAAATGTACAAGGAGTACATATACATGGACTTGAATATAACAAACTTATTAGCACACATCTAATGATGAAGATGAAAATAATTGATAGTACACTTTTACAACTTCATTTCAATGATAAGTTATTGTAAAACTTTACAATAGATGTCAGAAAGGCCAGCACAGCCAATCTTAATTGTCTCTGTTTTAATTATAATGTCAATCACAATAACTCTTTTCTTTAGATCCCTTCATTTCTTATTTGCACATAGTTACATGAAATCCATGCGCGGCGCTACACCTGTCAATCAAAATTGTAAACTTCTGGTGCCACGGAAGCATTTCCCCTGTGGTGTAAAATATTCTTTAGGTCAATTCTAATTTTCGCCTTTATAGATACAGTGTAATATTTCGAAACAACGTTTTAATTAAGGCTGAAGATGCATGCTGTGAATTTATCAAACCTGCATTCCTAATTGACGATCCGTTCTTACTTGTATATTATAATTAATCAGAGAGTCCAGTATTTGTGACAAATTTTGATTGAGATTTCACTTTCCCTTTAGGATAAAATGATTGATTAAATAGATTATGCATATGAGATGGATACCTGTACTACATATAAATGTATACTTTTCACATTTAATTATTGACAATTAAAAGTGAAGAGTTTAGGTAAAAGACTTTGAAAAATTACAAGTTATTCCTTCTTAGTCACTATATAGGTTAAAGCTATATGGTCGTGCGCCCCCCCCCCCCAAATTATGTGTTTATTTATTTATTTTTTTTTTACGTTACTTTTAGTCAGAACTGTTATTTTCAGAAATAAATGACATCGACAACGACTAAATAATAATATGAAAGTTTATGTCTATTATGAATTTTTGAGGCGAATTCAAATTGAATTCTCTCTCATTCTGATTTCAAGCTTGAAATTTTTCCTTGCACCAAAGGAACTAATGTATACATGCACACATTTGAAAATCATTTGTTCTAGAATGAACATTAGGAATCTCAAGTGATCTCCATTTGTACGGCGAACAAGTATATAAAGCAGCAGTTGAGTCTTGGCATTTCAAGATTTTTATTTGCCTTTGGTTTGTGTCTTATGTAGTTAAAAAAATATCTGGATTTCAAAATTACTTACGCTTCAAAATTACTTACGCATGAATGATGTTAATGAGTGAAATTGCAAGCTTTTTGTCAAGAGAACGAATTTCACTCAATCCGATACATCGAAGATGAATTTTATAAATTTTATTGTTAAAAAAAGTAATGGGGGATTCTTTATTGATCTTATAACGGCAATGCGTAGCAATATATCTAACATTGATGCAAAAATGCAATCTTATGACAGTTACTATTGAAAAAAAATCATTTATCTACAAAAGTCTAGGGAGTCGGTTAGAGCTCTCACGCTTTCGATTGATAGCGGTGAACGGTTTCTGGTCACGTGATGACTAGAGTTCAGCTCACAAAACAGTTACTTTTCAAAGACTGCAACAATGACTTTGTATTAGATTCTTCACAACAGAAAGAAAAGTTTTGTATCGTTTTTAAATCAACAATGAGCACGTACCTTATTTAGTCACATCTTGTAATTGCTATATCTTAATTTGTACAAAAAATGCATTCTTAATCATTGGAAAGAATAAGTTTTCTTACTATTTTGATCCAACAAGATTAACACAGTCACAACTCTGATTTATGCAGACAAGACATTAGTTTCATGAACCCCAAAAAATATTAAGATTCAAATATCTGAGCTTAAAAATTATTTAAAAAAAACACCATATCAATATGTGTAAATTAAAATAAGAGCGATTTGTTTGATCAAACATAAGGTGCACAGGTTGCACACGCAGTACAATGCATGTACATGCATGTGCAGATACATGAAGCAGGTTGGTTCACGACTTCATGTGCCTTTATTGCCTGAAACAAGCAGAAATATTAGCCCACCACCACCCTCCACAAATCTCCAATTTATACTTATCTCTCAAATGCTTAGCAGTTATCTTGTGAAATTTGCATAAGGTAACTCTGGATGTACTCAAATGATCTCCCTTTGAACGACGTAAGTACAACGTTCATTGAAATAAAGCTAAGAAAATGTAAGAAGTCGCTGACGAGATGGCGAGAGTTCATCTTGAAAAACATATAAAGTACTGTTCAAAGACTACAAAATTTACCTGATATTAAGCCTTTCATAACAAGCAGAGATAAGGTTCAGGTACTCTATTCTTCGTTAAATGTTACAGAGATTGACTGTTAATGCATTTCAAATTTGACAAATACGCGTAGTATATTGCCAGTAAAGGTAAACCAAATAAATAAATTTCATAATACATTTTACGTTACTTTTAGTCAGAACTGTTATTTTCAGAAATAAATGACATCGACAACGACTAAATAATAATATGAAAGTTTATGTCTATTATGAATTTTTGAGGCGAATTCAAATTGAATTCTCTCTCATACTGATTTCAAGCTTGAAATTTTGCCTTGCACCAAAGGAACTAATGTATACATGCACACATTTGAAAATCATTTGTTCTAGAATGAACATTAGGAATCTCAAGTGATCTCCATTTGTACGGCGAACAAGTATAAAGCAGCAGTTGAGTCTTGGCATTTCAAGATTTTTATTTGCCTTTGGTTTGTGTCTTATGTAGTTAAAAAAATATCTGGATTTCAAAATTACTTACGCTTCAAAATTACTTACGCATGAATGATGTTAATGAGTGAAATTGCAAGCTTTTTGTCAAGATAACGAATTTCACTCAATCCGATACATCGAAGATGAATTTTATAAATTTTATTGTTAAAAAAAGTAATGGGGGATTCTTTATTGATCTTATAACGGCAATGCGTAGCAATATATCTAACATTGATGACAAAAATGCAATCTTATGACAGTTACTATTGAAAAAAAATCATTTATCTACAAAAGTCTAGGGAGTCGGTTAGAGCTCTCACGCTTTCGATTGATAGCGGTGAACGGTTTCTGGTCACGTGATGACTAGAGTTCAGCTCACAAAACAGTTACTTTTCAAAGACTGCAACAATGACTTTGTATTAGATTCTTCACAACAGAAAGAAAAGTTTTGTATCGTTTTTAAATCAACAATGAGCACGTACCTTATTTAGTCACATCTTGTAATTGCTATATCTTAATTTGTACAAAAAATGCATTCTTAATCATTGGAAAGAATAAGTTTTCTTACTATTTTGATCCAACAAAATTAACACAGTCACAACTCTGATTTATGCAGACAAGACATTAGTTTCATGAACCCCAAAAAATATTAAGATTCAAATATCTGAGCTTAAAAATTATTTAAAAAAAACACCATATCAATATGTGTAAATTAAAATAAGAGCGATTTGTTTGATCAAACATAAGGTGCACAGGTTGCACACGCAGTACAATGCATGTACATGCATGTGCAGATACATGAAGCAGGTTGGTTCACGACTTCATGTGCCTTTATTGCCTGAAACAAGCAGAAATATTAGCCCACCACCACCCTCCACAAATCTCCAATTTATACTTATCTCTCAAATGCTTAGCAGTTATCTTGTGAAATTTGCATAAGGTAACTCTGGATGTACTCAAATGATCTCCCTTTGAACGACGTAAGTACAACGTTCATTGAAATAAAGCTAAGAAAATGTAAGAAGTCGCTGACGAGATGGCGAGAGTTCATCTTGAAAAACATATAAAGTACTGTTCAAAGACTACAAAATTTACCTGATATTAAGCCTTTCATAACAAGCAGAGATAAGGTTCAGGTACTCTATTCTTCGTTAAATGTTACAGAGATTGACTGTTAATGCATTTCAAATTTGACAAATACGCGTAGTATATTGCCAGTAAAGGTAAACCAAATAAATAAATTTCATAATACATTTTACGTTACTTTTAGTCAGAAATGTTATTTTCAGAAATAAATGACATCGACAACGACTAAATAATAATATGAAAGTTTATGTCTATTATGAATTTTTGAGGCGAATTCAAATTGAATTCTCTCTCATTCTGATTTCAAGCTTGAAATTTTGCCTTGCACCAAAGGAACTAATGTATACATGCACACATTTGAAAATCATTTGTTCTAGAATGAACATTAGGAATCTCAAGTGATCTCCATTTGTACGGCGAACAAGTATATAAAGCAGCAGTTGAGTCTTGGCATTTCAAGATTTTTATTTGCCTTTGGTTTGTGTCTTATGTAGTTAAAAAAATATCTCAAAATTACTCACGCTTCAAAATTACTTACGCATGAATGATGTTAATGAGTGAAATTGCAAGCTTTTTGTCAAGATAACGAATTTCACTCAATCCGATACATCGAAGATGAATTTTATAAATTTTATTGTTAAAAAAAGTAATGGGGGATTCTTTATTGATCTTATAACGGCAATGCGTAGCAATATATCTAACATTGATGCAAAAATGCAATCTTATGACAGTTACTATTGAAAAAAAATCATTTATCTACAAAAGTCTAGGGAGTCGGTTAGAGCTCTCACGCTTTCGATTGATAGCGGTGAACGGTTTCTGGTCACGTGATGACTAGAGTTCAGCTCACAAAACAGTTACTTTTCAAAGACTGCAACAATGACTTTGTATTAGATTCTTCACAACAGAAAGAAAAGTTTTGTATCGTTTTTAAATCAACAATGAGCACGTACCTTATTTAGTCACATCTTGTAATTGCTATATCTTAATTTGTACAAAAAATGCATTCTTAATCATTGGAAAGAATAAGTTTTCTTACTATTTTGATCCAACAAGATTAACACAGTCACAACTCTGATTTATGCAGACAAGACATTAGTTTCATGAACCCCAAAAAATATTAAGATTCAAATATCTGAGCTTAAAAATTATTTAAAAAAAACACCATATCAATATGTGTAAATTAAAATAAGAGCGATTTGTTTGATCAAACATAAGGTGCACAGGTTGCACACGCAGTACAATGCATGTACATGCATGTGCAGATACATGAAGCAGGTTGGTTCACGACTTCATGTGCCTTTATTGCCTGAAACAAGCAGAAATATTAGCCCACCACCACCCTCCACAAATCTCCAATTTATACTTATCTCTCAAATGCTTAGCAGTTATCTTGTGAAATTTGCATAAGGTAACTCTGGATGTACTCAAATGATCTCCCTTTGAACGACGTAAGTACAACGTTCATTGAAATAAAGCTAAGAAAATGTAAGAAGTCGCTGACGAGATGGCGAGAGTTCATCTTGAAAAACATATAAAGTACTGTTCAAAGACTACAAAATTTACCTGATATTAAGCCTTTCATAACAAGCAGAGATAAGGTTCAGGTACTCTATTCTTCGTTAAATGTTACAGAGATTGACTGTTAATGCATTTCAAATTTGACAAATACGCGTAGTATATTGCCAGTAAAGGTAAGCCAAATAAATAAATTTCATAATACATTTTACGTTACTTTTAGTCAGAAATGTTATTTTCAGAAATAAATGACATCGACAACGACTAAATAATAATATGAAAGTTTATGTCTATTATGAATTTTTGAGGCGAATTCAAATTGAATTCTCTCTCATTCTGATTTCAAGCTTGAAATTTTGCCTTGCACCAAAGGAACTAATGTATACATGCACACATTTGAAAATCATTTGTTCTAGAAAGAACATTAGGAATCTCAAGTGATCTCCATTTGTACGGCGAACAAGTATAAAGCAGCAGTTGAGTCTTGGCATTTCAAGATTTTTATTTGCCTTTGGTTTGTGTCTTATGTAGTTAAAAAAATATCTGGATTTCAAAATTACTTACGCTTCAAAATTACTTACGCATGAATGATGTTAATGAGTGAAATTGCAAGCTTTTTGTCAAGATAACGAATTTCACTCAATCCGATACATCGAAGATGAATTTTATAAATTTTATTGTTAAAAAAAGTAATGGGGGATTCTTTATTGATCTTATAACGGCAGTGCCTAGCAATATATCTAACATTGATGCAAAAATGCAATCTTATGACAGTTACTATTGAAAAAAAATCATTTATCTACAAAAGTCTAGGGAGTCGGTTAGAGCTCTCACGCTTTCGATTGATAGCGGTGAACGGTTTCTGGTCACGTGATGACTAGAGTTCAGCTCACAAAACAGTTACTTTTCAAAGACTGCAACAATGACTTTGTATTAGATTCTTCACAACAGAAAGAAAAGTTTTGTATCGTTTTTAAATCAACAATGAGCACGTACCTTATTTAGTCACATCTTGTAATTGCTATATCTTAATTTGTACAAAAAATGCATTCTTAATCATTGGAAAGAATAAGTTTTCTTACTATTTTGATCCAACAAAATTAACACAGTCACAACTCTGATTTATGCAGACAAGACATTAGTTTCATGAACCCAAAAAAATATTAAGATTCAAATATCTGAGCTTAAAAATTATTAAAAAAAACACCATACCAATATGTGTAAATTAAAATAAGAGCGATTTGTTTGATCAAACATAAGGTGCACAGGTTGCACACGCAGTACAATGCATGTACATGCATGTGCAGATACATGAAGCAGGTTGGTTCACGACTTCATGTGCCTTTATTGCCTGAAACAAGCAGAAATATTAGCCCACCACCACCCTCCACAAATCTCCAATTTATACTTATCTCTCAAATGCTTAGCAGTTATCTTGTGAAATTTGCATAAGGTAACTCTGGATGTACTCAAATGATCTCCCTTTGAACGACGTAAGTACAACGTTCATTGAAATAAAGCTAAGTAAATGTAAGAAGTCGCTGACGAGATGGCGAGAGTTCATCTTGAAAAACATATAAAGTACTGTTCAAAGACTCCAAAATTTACCTGATATTAAGCCTTTCATAACAAGCAGAGATAAGGTTCAGGTACTCTATTCTTCGTTAAATGTTACAGAGATTGACTGTTAATGCATTTCAAATTTGACAAATACGCGTAGTATATTGCCAGTAAAGGTAAACCAAATAAATAAATTTCATAATACATTTTACGTTACTTTTAGTCAGAAATGTTATTTTCAGAAATAAATGACATCGACAACGACTAAATAATAATATGAAAGTTTATGTCTATTATGAATTTTTGAGGCGAATTCAAATTGAATTCTCTCTCATTCTGATTTCAAGCTTGAAATTTTGCCTTGCACCAAAGGAACTAATGTATACATGCACACATTTGAAAATCATTTGTTCTAGAAAGAACATTAGGAATCTCAAGTGATCTCCATTTGTACGGCGAACAAGTATAAAGCAGCAGTTGAGTCTTGGCATTTCAAGATTTTTATTTGCCTTTGGTTTGTGTCTTATGTAGTTAAAAAAATATCTGGATTTCAAAATTACTTACGCTTCAAAATTACTTACGCATGAATGATGTTAATGAGTGAAATTGCAAGCTTTTTGTCAAGATAACGAATTTCACTCAATCCGATACATCGAAGATGAATTTTATAAATTTTATTGTTAAAAAAAGTAATGGGGGATTCTTTATTGATCTTATAACGGCAGTGCCTAGCAATATATCTAACATTGATGCAAAAATGCAATCTTATGACAGTTACTATTGAAAAAAAATCATTTATCTACAAAAGTCTAGGGAGTCGGTTAGAGCTCTCACGCTTTCGATTGATAGCGGTGAACGGTTTCTGGTCACGTGATGACTAGAGTTCAGCTCACAAAACAGTTACTTTTCAAAGACTGCAACAATGACTTTGTATTAGATTCTTCACAACAGAAAGAAAAGTTTTGTATCGTTTTTAAATCAACAATGAGCACGTACCTTATTTAGTCACATCTTGTAATTGCTATATCTTAATTTGTACAAAAAATGCATTCTTAATCACTGGAAAGAATAAGTTTTCTTACTATTTTGATCCAACAAAATTAACACAGTCACAACTCTGATTTATGCAGACAAGACATTAGTTTCATGAACCCAAAAAAATATTAAGATTCAAATATCTGAGCTTAAAAATTATTAAAAAAAACACCATACCAATATGTGTAAATTAAAATAAGAGCGATTTGTTTGATCAAACATAAGGTGCACAGGTTGCACACGCAGTACAATGCATGTACATGCATGTGCAGATACATGAAGCAGGTTGGTTCACGACTTCATGTGCCTTTATTGCCTGAAACAAGCAGAAATATTAGCCCACCACCACCCTCCACAAATCTCCAATTTATACTTATCTCTCAAATGCTTAGCAGTTATCTTGTGAAATTTGCATAAGGTAACTCTGGATGTACTCAAATGATCTCCCTTTGAACGACGTAAGTACAACGTTCATTGAAATAAAGCTAAGTAAATGTAAGAAGTCGCTGACGAGATGGCGAGAGTTCATCTTGAAAAACATATAAAGTACTGTTCAAAGACTACAAAATTTACCTGATATTAAGCCTTTCATAACAAGCAGAGATAAGGTTCAGGTACTCTATTCTTCGTTAAATGTTACAGAGATTGACTGTTAATGCATTTCAAATTTGACAAATACGCGTAGTATATTGCCAGTAAAGGTAAGCCAAATAAATAAATTTCATAATACATTTTACGTTACTTTTAGTCAGAACTGTTATTTTCAGAAATAAATGACATCGACAACGACTAAATAATAATATGAAAGTTTATGTCTATTATGAATTTTTGAGGCGAATTCAAATTGAATTCTCTCTCATTCTGATTTCAAGCTTGAAATTTTGCCTTGCACCAAAGGAACTAATGTATACATGCACACATTTGAAAATCATTTGTTCTAGAAAGAACATTAGGAATCTCAAGTGATCTCCATTTGTACGGCGAACAAGTATAAAGCAGCAGTTGAGTCTTGGCATTTCAAGATTTTTATTTGCCTTTGGTTTGTGTCTTATGTAGTTAAAAAAATATCTGGATTTCAAAATTACTTACGCTTCAAAATTACTTACGCATGAATGATGTTAATGAGTGAAATTGCAAGCTTTTTGTCAAGATAACGAATTTCACTCAATCCGATACATCGAAGATGAATTTTATAAATTTTATTGTTAAAAAAAGTAATGGGGGATTCTTTATTGATCTTATAACGGCAGTGCCTAGCAATATATCTAACATTGATGCAAAAATGCAATCTTATGACAGTTACTATTGAAAAAAAATCATTTATCTACAAAAGTCTAGGGAGTCGGTTAGAGCTCTCACGCTTTCGATTGATAGCGGTGAACGGTTTCTGGTCACGTGATGACTAGAGTTCAGCTCACAAAACAGTTACTTTTCAAAGACTGCAACAATGACTTTGTATTAGATTCTTCACAACAGAAAGAAAAGTTTTGTATCGTTTTTAAATCAACAATGAGCACGTACCTTATTTAGTCACATCTTGTAATTGCTATATCTTAATTTGTACAAAAAATGCATTCTTAATCACTGGAAAGAATAAGTTTTCTTACTATTTTGATCCAACAAAATTAACACAGTCACAACTCTGATTTATGCAGACAAGACATTAGTTTCATGAACCCAAAAAAATATTAAGATTCAAATATCTGAGCTTAAAAATTATTAAAAAAAACACCATATCAATATGTGTAAATTAAAATAAGAGCGATTTGTTTGATCAAACATAAGGTGCACAGGTTGCACACGCAGTACAATGCATGTACATGCATGTGCAGATACATGAAGCAGGTTGGTTCACGACTTCATGTGCCTTTATTGCCTGAAACAAGCAGAAATATTAGCCCACCACCACCCTCCACAAATCTCCAATTTATACTTATCTCTCAAATGCTTAGCAGTTATCTTGTGAAATTTGCATAAGGTAACTCTGGATGTACTCAAATGATCTCCCTTTGAACGACGTAAGTACAACGTTCATTGAAATAAAGCTAAGTAAATGTAAGAAGTCGCTGACGAGATGGCGAGAGTTCATCTTGAAAAACATATAAAGTACTGTTCAAAGACTCCAAAATTTACCTGATATTAAGCCTTTCATAACAAGCAGAGATAAGGTTCAGGTACTCTATTCTTCGTTAAATGTTACAGAGATTGACTGTTAATGCATTTCAAATTTGACAAATACGCGTAGTATATTGCCAGTAAAGGTAAACCAAATAAATAAATTTCATAATACATTTTACGTTACTTTTAGTCAGAAATGTTATTTTCAGAAATAAATGACATCGACAACGACTAAATAATAATATGAAAGTTTATGTCTATTATGAATTTTTGAGGCGAATTCAAATTGAATTCTCTCTCATTCTGATTTCAAGCTTGAAATTTTGCCTTGCACCAAAGGAACTAATGTATACATGCACACATTTGAAAATCATTTGTTCTAGAAAGAACATTAGGAATCTCAAGTGATCTCCATTTGTACGGCGAACAAGTATAAAGCAGCAGTTGAGTCTTGGCATTTCAAGATTTTTATTTGCCTTTGGTTTGTGTCTTATGTAGTTAAAAAAATATCTGGATTTCAAAATTACTTACGCTTCAAAATTACTTACGCATGAATGATGTTAATGAGTGAAATTGCAAGCTTTTTGTCAAGATAACGAATTTCACTCAATCCGATACATCGAAGATGAATTTTATAAATTTTATTGTTAAAAAAAGTAATGGGGGATTCTTTATTGATCTTATAACGGCAATGCGTAGCAATATATCTAACATTGATGCAAAAATGCAATCTTATGACAGATACTATTGAAAAAAATCATTTATCTACAAAAGTCTAGGGAGTCGGTTAGAGCTCTCACGCTTTCGATTGATAGCGGTGAACGGTTTCTGGTCACGTGATGACTAGAGTTCAGCTCACAAAACAGTTACTTTTCAAAGACTGCAACAATGACTTTGTATTAGATTCTTCACAACAGAAAGAAAAGTTTTGTATCGTTTTTAAATCAACAATGAGCACGTACCTTATTTAGTCACATCTTGTAATTGCTATATCTTAATTTGTACAAAAAATGCATTCTTAATCATTGGAAAGAATAAGTTTTCTTACTATTTTGATCCAACAAAATTAACACAGTCACAACTCTGATTTATGCAGACAAGACATTAGTTTCATGAACCCCAAAAAATATTAAGATTCAAATATCTGAGCTTAAAAATTATTTTAAAAAACACCATATCAATATGTGTAAATTAAAATAAGAGCGATTTGTTTGATCAAACATAAGGTGCACAGGTTGCACACGCAGTACAATGCATGTACATGCATGTGCAGATACATGAAGCAGGTTGGTTCACGACTTCATGTGCCTTTATTGCCTGAAACAAGCAGAAATATTAGCCCACCACCACCCTCCACAAATCTCCAATTTATACTTATCTCTCAAATGCTTAGCAGTTATCTTGTGAAATTTGCATAAGGTAACTCTGGATGTACTCAAATGATCTCCCTTTGAACGACGTAAGTACAACGTTCATTGAAATAAAGCTAAGTAAATGTAAGAAGTCGCTGACGAGATGGCGAGAGTTCATCTTGAAAAACATATAAAGTACTGTTCAAAGACTCCAAAATTTACCTGATATTAAGCCTTTCATAACAAGCAGAGATAAGGTTCAGGTACTCTATTCTTCGTTAAATGTTACAGAGATTGACTGTTAATGCATTTCAAATTTGACAAATACGCGTAGTATATTGCCAGTAAAGGTAAACCAAATAAATAAATTTCATAATACATTTTACGTTACTTTTAGTCAGAAGTGTTATTTTCAGAAATAAATGACATCGACAACGACTAAATAATAATATGAAAGTTTATGTCTATTATGAATTTTTGAGGCGAATTCAAATTGAATTCTCTCTCATTCTGATTTCAAGCTTGAAATTTTGCCTTGCACCAAAGGAACTAATGTATACATGCACACATTTGAAAAGCATTTGTTCTAGAATGAACATTAGGAATCTCAAGTGATCTCCATTTGTACGGCGAACAAGTATAAAGCAGCAGTTGAGTCTTGGCATTTCAAGATTTTTATTTGCCTTTGGTTTGTGTCTTATGTAGTTAAAAAAAATATCTGGATTTCAAAATTACTTACGCTTCAAAATTACTTACGCATGAATGATGTTAATGAGTGAAATTGCAAGCTTTTTGTCAAGATAACGAATTTCACTCAATCCGATACATCGAAGATGAATTTTATAAATTTTATTGTTAAAAAAAGTAATGGGGGATTCTTTATTGATCTTATAACGGCAATGCGTAGCAATATATCTAACATTGATGCAAAAATGCAATCTTATGACAGTTACTATTGAAAAAAATCATTTATCTACAAAAGTCTAGGGAGTCGGTTAGAGCTCTCACGCTTTCGATTGATAGCGGTGAACGGTTTCTGGTCACGTGATGACTAGAGTTCAGCTCACAAAACAGTTACTTTTCAAAGACTGCAACAATGACTTTGTATTAGATTCTTCACAACAGAAAGAAAAGTTTTGTATCGTTTTTAAATCAACAATGAGCACGTACCTTATTTAGTCACATCTTGTAATTGCTATATCTTAATTTGTACAAAAAATGCATTCTTAATCATTGGAAAGAATAAGTTTTCTTACTATTTTGATCCAACAAAATTAACACAGTCACAACTCTGATTTATGCAGACAAGACATTAGTTTCATGAACCCAAAAAAATATTAAGATTCAAATATCTGAGCTTAAAAATTATTTAAAAAAAACACCATATCAATATGTGTAAATTAAAATAAGAGCGATTTGTTTGATCAAACATAAGGTGCACAGATTGCACACGCAGTACAATGCATGTACATGCATGTGCAGATACATGAAGCAGGTTGGTTCACGACTTCATGTGCCTTTATTGCCTGAAACAAGCAGAAATATTAGCCCACCACCACCCTCCACAAATCTCCAATTTATACTTATCTCTCAAATGCTTAGCAGTTATCTTGTGAAATTTGCATAAGGTAACTCTGGATGTACTCAAATGATCTCCCTTTGAACGACGTAAGTACAACGTTCATTGAAATAAAGCTAAGTAAATGTAAGAAGTCGCTGACGAGATGGCGAGAGTTCATCTTGAAAAACATATAAAGTACTGTTCAAAGACTCCAAAATTTACCTGATATTAAGCCTTTCATAACAAGCAGAGATAAGGTTCAGGTACTCTATTCTTCGTTAAATGTTACAGAGATTGACTGTTAATGCATTTCAAATTTGACAAATACGCGTAGTATATTGCCAGTAAAGGTAAACCAAATAAATAAATTTCATAATACATTTTACGTTACTTCTAGTCAGAAGTGTTATTTTCAGAAATAAATGACATCGACAACGACTAAATAATAATATGAAAGTTTATGTCTATTATGAATTTTTGAGGCGAATTCAAATTGAATTCTCTCTCATTCTGATTTCAAGCTTGAAATTTTGCCTTGCACCAAAGGAACTAATGTATACATGCACACATTTGAAAAGCATTTGTTCTAGAATGAACATTAGGAATCTCAAGTGATCTCCATTTGTACGGCGAACAAGTATAAAGCAGCAGTTGAGTCTTGGCATTTCAAGATTTTTATTTGCCTTTGGTTTGTGTCTTATGTAGTTAAAAAAAATATCTGGATTTCAAAATTACTTACGCTTCAAAATTACTTACGCATGAATGATGTTAATGAGTGAAATTGCAAGCTTTTTGTCAAGATAACGAATTTCACTCAATCCGATACATCGAAGATGAATTTTATAAATTTTATTGTTAAAAAAAGTAATGGGGGATTCTTTATTGATCTTATAACGGCAATGCGTAGCAATATATCTAACATTGATGCAAAAATGCAATCTTATGACAGTTACTATTGAAAAAAATCATTTATCTACAAAAGTCTAGGGAGTCGGTTAGAGCTCTCACGCTTTCGATTGATAGCGGTGAACGGTTTCTGGTCACGTGATGACTAGAGTTCAGCTCACAAAACAGTTACTTTTCAAAGACTGCAACAATGACTTTGTATTAGATTCTTCACAACAGAAAGAAAAGTTTTGTATCGTTTTTAAATCAACAATGAGCACGTACCTTATTTAGTCACATCTTGTAATTGCTATATCTTAATTTGTACAAAAAATGCATTCTTAATCATTGGAAAGAATAAGTTTTCTTACTATTTTGATCCAACAAAATTAACACAGTCACAACTCTGATTTATGCAGACAAGACATTAGTTTCATGAACCCAAAAAAATATTAAGATTCAAATATCTGAGCTTAAAAATTATTTAAAAAAAACACCATATCAATATGTGTAAATTAAAATAAGAGCGATTTGTTTGATCAAACATAAGGTGCACAGATTGCACACGCAGTACAATGCATGTACATGCATGTGCAGATACATGAAGCAGGTTGGTTCACGACTTCATGTGCCTTTATTGCCTGAAACAAGCAGAAATATTAGCCCACCACCACCCTCCACAAATCTCCAATTTATACTTATCTCTCAAATGCTTAGCAGTTATCTTGTGAAATTTGCATAAGGTAACTCTGGATGTACTCAAATGATCTCCCTTTGAACGACGTAAGTACAACGTTCATTGAAATAAAGCTAAGTAAATGTAAGAAGTCGCTGACGAGATGGCGAGAGTTCATCTTGAAAAACATATAAAGTACTGTTCAAAGACTCCAAAATTTACCTGATATTAAGCCTTTCATAACAAGCAGAGATAAGGTTCAGGTACTCTATTCTTCGTTAAATGTTACAGAGATTGACTGTTAATGCATTTCAAATTTGACAAATACGCGTAGTATATTGCCAGTAAAGGTAAACCAAATAAATAAATTTCATAATACATTTTACGTTACTTCTAGTCAGAAGTGTTATTTTCAGAAATAAATGACATCGACAACGACTAAATAATAATATGAAAGTTTATGTCTATTATGAATTTTTGAGGCGAATTCAAATTGAATTCTCTCTCATTCTGATTTCAAGCTTGAAATTTTGCCTTGCACCAAAGGAACTAATGTATACATGCACACATTTGAAAATCATTTGTTCTAGAAAGAACATTAGGAATCTCAAGTGATCTCCATTTGTACGGCGAACAAGTATAAAGCAGCAGTTGAGTCTTGGCATTTCAAGATTTTTAATTTGCCTTTGGTTTGTGTCTTATGTAGTTAAAAAAATATCTGGATTTCAAAATTACTTACGCTTCAAAATTACTTACGCATGAATGATGTTAATGAGTGAAATTGCAAACTTTTTGTCAAGATAACGAATTTCACTCAATCCGATACATCGAAGATGAATTTTATAAATTTTATTGTTAAAAAAAGTAATGGGGGATTCTTTATTGATCTTATAACGGCAGTGCCTAGCAATATATCTAACATTGATGCAAAAATGCAATCTTATGACAGATACTATTGAAAAAAATCATTTATCTACAAAAGTCTAGGGAGTCGGTTAGAGCTCTCACGCTTTCGATTGATAGCGGTGAACGGTTTCTGGTCACGTGATGACTAGAGTTCAGCTCACAAAACAGTTACTTTTCAAAGACTGCAACAATGACTTTGTATTAGATTCTTCACAACAGAAAGAAAAGTTTTGTATCGTTTTTAAATCAACAATGAGCACGTACCTTATTTAGTCACATCTTGTAATTGCTATATCTTAATTTGTACAAAAAATGCATTCTTAATCATTGGAAAGAATAAGTTTTCTTACTATTTTGATCCAACAAAATTAACACAGTCACAACTCTGATTTATGCAGACAAGACATTAGTTTCATGAACCCCAAAAAATATTAAGATTCAAATATCTGAGCTTAAAAATTATTTTAAAAAAACACCATATCAATATGTGTAAATTAAAATAAGAGCGATTTGTTTGATCAAACATAAGGTGCACAGGTTGCACACGCAGTACAATGCATGTACATGCATGTGCAGATACATGAAGCAGGTTGGTTCACGACTTCATGTGCCTTTATTGCCTGAAACAAGCAGAAATATTAGCCCACCACCACCCTCCACAAATCTCCAATTTATACTTATCTCTCAAATGCTTAGCAGTTATCTTGTGAAATTTGCATAAGGTAACTCTGGATGTACTCAAATGATCTCCCTTTGAACGACGTAAGTACAACGTTCATTGAAATAAAGCTAAGAAAATGTAAGAAGTCGCTGACGAGATGGCGAGAGTTCATCTTGAAAAACATATAAAGTACTGTTCAAAGACTACAAAATTTACCTGATATTAAGCCTTTCATAACAAGCAGAGATAAGGTTCAGGTACTCTATTCTTCGTTAAATGTTACAGAGATTGACTGTTAATGCATTTCAAATTTGACAAATACGCGTAGTATATTGCCAGTAAAGGTAAACCAAATAAATAAATTTCATAATACATTTTACGTTACTTCTAGTCAGAAGTGTTATTTTCAGAAATAAATGACATCGACAACGACTAAATAATAATATGAAAGTTTATGTCTATTATGAATTTTTGAGGCGAATTCAAATTGAATTCTCTCTCATTCTGATTTCAAGCTTGAAATTTTGCCTTGCACCAAAGGAACTAATGTATACATGCACACATTTGAAAATCATTTGTTCTAGAAAGAACATTAGGAATCTCAAGTGATCTCCATTTGTACGGCGAACAAGTATAAAGCAGCAGTTGAGTCTTGGCATTTCAAGATTTTTAATTTGCCTTTGGTTTGTGTCTTATGTAGTTAAAAAAATATCTGGATTTCAAAATTACTTACGCTTCAAAATTACTTACGCATGAATGATGTTAATGAGTGAAATTGCAAGCTTTTTGTCAAGATAACGAATTTCACTCAATCCGATACATCGAAGATGAATTTTATAAATTTTATTGTTAAAAAAAGTAATGGGGGATTCTTTATTGATCTTATAACGGCAGTGCCTAGCAATATATCTAACATTGATGCAAAAATGCAATCTTATGACAGATACTATTGAAAAAAATCATTTATCTACAAAAGTCTAGGGAGTCGGTTAGAGCTCTCACGCTTTCGATTGATAGCGGTGAACGGTTTCTGGTCATGTGATGACTAGAGTTCAGCTCACAAAACAGTTACTTTTCAAAGACTGCAACAATGACTTTGTATTAGATTCTTCACAACAGAAAGAAAAGTTTTGTATCGTTTTTAAATCAACAATGAGCACGTACCTTATTTAGTCACATCTTGTAATTGCTATATCTTAATTTGTACAAAAAATGCATTCTTAATCATTGGAAAGAATAAGTTTTCTTACTATTTTGATCCAACAAAATTAACACAGTCACAACTCTGATTTATGCAGACAAGACATTAGTTTCATGAACCCAAAAAAATATTAAGATTCAAATATCTGAGCTTAAAAATTATTTAAAAAAAACACCATATCAATATGTGTAAATTAAAATAAGAGCGATTTGTTTGATCAAACATAAGGTGCACAGATTGCACACGCAGTACAATGCATGTACATGCATGTGCAGATACATGAAGCAGGTTGGTTCACGACTTCATGTGCCTTTATTGCCTGAAACAAGCAGAAATATTAGCCCACCACCACCCTCCACAAATCTCCAATTTATACTTATCTCTCAAATGCTTAGCAGTTATCTTGTGAAATTTGCATAAGGTAACTCTGGATGTACTCAAATGATCTCCCTTTGAACGACGTAAGTACAACGTTCATTGAAATAAAGCTAAGTAAATGTAAGAAGTCGCTGACGAGATGGCGAGAGTTCATCTTGAAAAACATATAAAGTACTGTTCAAAGACTACAAAATTTACCTGATATTAAGCCTTTCATAACAAGCAGAGATAAGGTTCAGGTACTCTATTCTTCGTTAAATGTTACAGAGATTGACTGTTAATGCATTTCAAATTTGACAAATACGCGTAGTATATTGCCAGTAAAGGTAAACCAAATAAATAAATTTCATAATACATTTTACGTTACTTCTAGTCAGAAGTGTTATTTTCAGAAATAAATGACATCGACAACGACTAAATAATAATATGAAAGTTTATGTCTATTATGAATTTTTGAGGCGAATTCAAATTGAATTCTCTCTCATTCTGATTTCAAGCTTGAAATTTTGCCTTGCACCAAAGGAACTAATGTATACATGCACACATTTGAAAATCATTTGTTCTAGAAAGAACATTAGGAATCTCAAGTGATCTCCATTTGTACGGCGAACAAGTATAAAGCAGCAGTTGAGTCTTGGCATTTCAAGATTTTTAATTTGCCTTTGGTTTGTGTCTTATGTAGTTAAAAAAATATCTGGATTTCAAAATTACTTACGCTTCAAAATTACTTACGCATGAATGATGTTAATGAGTGAAATTGCAAGCTTTTTGTCAAGATAACGAATTTCACTCAATCCGATACATCGAAGATGAATTTTATAAATTTTATTGTTAAAAAAAGTAATGGGGGATTCTTTATTGATCTTATAACGGCAATGCGTAGCAATATATCTAACATTGATGCAAAAATGCAATCTTATGACAGATACTATTGAAAAAAATCATTTATCTACAAAAGTCTAGGGAGTCGGTTAGAGCTCTCACGCTTTCGATTGATAGCGGTGAACGGTTTCTGGTCACGTGATGACTAGAGTTCAGCTCACAAAACAGTTACTTTTCAAAGACTGCAACAATGACTTTGTATTAGATTCTTCACAACAGAAAGAAAAGTTTTGTATCGTTTTTAAATCAACAATGAGCACGTACCTTATTTAGTCACATCTTGTAATTGCTATATCTTAATTTGTACAAAAAATGCATTCTTAATCATTGGAAAGAATAAGTTTTCTTACTATTTTGATCCAACAAAATTAACACAGTCACAACTCTGATTTATGCAGACAAGACATTAGTTTCATGAACCCCAAAAAATATTAAGATTCAAATATCTGAGCTTAAAAATTATTTAAAAAAACACCATATCAATATGTGTAAATTAAAATAAGAGCGATTTGTTTGATCAAACATAAGGTGCACAGGTTGCACACGCAGTACAATGCATGTACATGCATGTGCAGATACATGAAGCAGGTTGGTTCACGACTTCATGTGCCTTTATTGCCTGAAACAAGCAGAAATATTAGCCCACCACCACCCTCCACAAATCTCCAATTTATACTTATCTCTCAAATGCTTAGCAGTTATCTTGTGAAATTTGCATAAGGTAACTCTGGATGTACTCAAATGATCTCCCTTTGAACGACGTAAGTACAACGTTCATTGAAATAAAGCTAAGTAAATGTAAGAAGTCGCTGACGAGATGGCGAGAGTTCATCTTGAAAAACATATAAAGTACTGTTCAAAGACTACAAAATTTACCTGATATTAAGCCTTTCATAACAAGCAGAGATAAGGTTCAGGTACTCTATTCTTCGTTAAATGTTACAGAGATTGACTGTTAATGCATTTCAAATTTGACAAATACGCGTAGTATATTGCCAGTAAAGGTAAACCAAATAAATAAATTTCATAATACATTTTACGTTACTTTTAGTCAGAACTGTTATTTTCAGAAATAAATGACATCGACAACGACTAAATAATAATATGAAAGTTTATGTCTATTATGAATTTTTGAGGCGAATTCAAATTGAATTCTCTCTCATTCTGATTTCAAGCTTGAAATTTTGCCTTGCACCAAAGGAACTAATGTATACATGCACACATTTGAAAAGCATTTGTTCTAGAATGAACATTAGGAATCTCAAGTGATCTCCATTTGTACGGCGAACAAGTATAAAGCAGCAGTTGAGTCTTGGCATTTCAAGATTTTTATTTGCCTTTGGTTTGTGTCTTATGTAGTTAAAAAAATATCTGGATTTCAAAATTACTTACGCTTCAAAATTACTTACGCATGAATGATGTTAATGAGTGAAATTGCAAGCTTTTTGTCAAGATAACGAATTTCACTCAATCCGATACATCGAAGATGAATTTTATAAATTTTATTGTTAAAAAAAGTAATGGGGGATTCTTTATTGATCTTATAACGGCAATGCGTAGCAATATATCTAACATTGATGCAAAAATGCAATCTTATGACAGTTACTATTGAAAAAAATCATTTATCTACAAAAGTCTAGGGAGTCGGTTAGAGCTCTCACGCTTTCGATTGATAGCGGTGAACGGTTTCTGGTCACGTGATGACTAGAGTTCAGCTCACAAAACAGTTACTTTTCAAAGACTGCAACAATGACTTTGTATTAGATTCTTCACAACAGAAAGAAAAGTTTTGTATCGTTTTTAAATCAACAATGAGCACGTACCTTATTTAGTCACATCTTGTAATTGCTATATCTTAATTTGTACAAAAAATGCATTCTTAATCATTGGAAAGAATAAGTTTTCTTACTATTTTGATCCAACAAAATTAACACAGTCACAACTCTGATTTATGCAGACAAGACATTAGTTTCATGAACCCAAAAAAATATTAAGATTCAAATATCTGAGCTTAAAAATTATTTTAAAAAACACCATATCAATATGTGTAAATTAAAATAAGAGCGATTTGTTTGATCAAACATAAGGTGCACAGGTTGCACACGCAGTACAATGCATGTACATGCATGTGCAGATACATGAAGCAGGTTGGTTCACGACTTCATGTGCCTTTATTGCCTGAAACAAGCAGAAATATTAGCCCACCACCACCCTCCACAAATCTCCAATTTATACTTATCTCTCAAATGCTTAGCAGTTATCTTGTGAAATTTGCATAAGGTAACTCTGGATGTACTCAAATGATCTCCCTTTGAACGACGTAAGTACAACGTTCATTGAAATAAAGCTAAGAAAATGTAAGAAGTCGCTGACGAGATGGCGAGAGTTCATCTTGAAAAACATATAAAGTACTGTTCAAAGACTACAAAATTTACCTGATATTAAGCCTTTCATAACAAGCAGAGATAAGGTTCAGGTACTCTATTCTTCGTTAAATGTTACAGAGATTGACTGTTAATGCATTTCAAATTTGACAAATACGCGTAGTATATTGCCAGTAAAGGTAAACCAAATAAATAAATTTCATAATACATTTTACGTTACTTTTAGTCAGAACTGTTATTTTCAGAAATAAATGACATCGACAACGACTAAATAATAATATGAAAGTTTATGTCTATTATGAATTTTTGAGGCGAATTCAAATTGAATTCTCTCTCATTCTGATTTCAAGCTTGAAATTTTGCCTTGCACCAAAGGAACTAATGTATACATGCACACATTTGAAAATCATTTGTTCTAGAATGAACATTAGGAATCTCAAGTGATCTCCATTTGTACGGCGAACAAGTATAAAGCAGCAGTTGAGTCTTGGCATTTCAAGATTTTTATTTGCCTTTGGTTTGTGTCTTATGTAGTTAAAAAAATATCTGGATTTCAAAATTACTTACGCTTCAAAATTACTTACGCATGAATGATGTTAATGAGTGAAATTGCAAACTTTTTGTCAAGATAACGAATTTCACTCAATCCGATACATCGAAGATGAATTTTATAAATTTTATTGTTAAAAAAAGTAATGGGGGATTCTTTATTGATCTTATAACGGCAGTGCCTAGCAATATATCTAACATTGATGCAAAAATGCAATCTTATGACAGATACTATTGAAAAAAATCATTTATCTACAAAAGTCTAGGGAGTCGGTTAGAGCTCTCACGCTTTCGATTGATAGCGGTGAACGGTTTCTGGTCACGTGATGACTAGAGTTCAGCTCACAAAACAGTTACTTTTCAAAGACTGCAACAATGACTTTGTATTAGATTCTTCACAACAGAAAGAAAAGTTTTGTATCGTTTTTAAATCAACAATGAGCACGTACCTTATTTAGTCACATCTTGTAATTGCTATATCTTAATTTGTACAAAAAATGCATTCTTAATCATTGGAAAGAATAAGTTTTCTTACTATTTTGATCCAACAAAATTAACACAGTCACAACTCTGATTTATGCAGACAAGACATTAGTTTCATGAACCCCAAAAAATATTAAGATTCAAATATCTGAGCTTAAAAATTATTTAAAAAAACACCATATCAATATGTGTAAATTAAAATAAGAGCGATTTGTTTGATCAAACATAAGGTGCACAGGTTGCACACGCAGTACAATGCATGTACATGCATGTGCAGATACATGAAGCAGGTTGGTTCACGACTTCATGTGCCTTTATTGCCTGAAACAAGCAGAAATATTAGCCCACCACCACCCTCCACAAATCTCCAATTTATACTTATCTCTCAAATGCTTAGCAGTTATCTTGTGAAATTTGCATAAGGTAACTCTGGATGTACTCAAATGATCTCCCTTTGAACGACGTAAGTACAACGTTCATTGAAATAAAGCTAAGTAAATGTAAGAAGTCGCTGACGAGATGGCGAGAGTTCATCTTGAAAAACATATAAAGTACTGTTCAAAGACTCCAAAATTTACCTGATATTAAGCCTTTCATAACAAGCAGAGATAAGGTTCAGGTACTCTATTCTTCGTTAAATGTTACAGAGATTGACTGTTAATGCATTTCAAATTTGACAAATACGCGTAGTATATTGCCAGTAAAGGTAAACCAAATAAATAAATTTCATAATACATTTTACGTTACTTTTAGTCAGAACTGTTATTTTCAGAAATAAATGACATCGACAACGACTAAATAATAATATGAAAGTTTATGTCTATTATGAATTTTTGAGGCGAATTCAAATTGAATTCTCTCTCATTCTGATTTCAAGCTTGAAATTTTGCCTTGCACCAAAGGAACTAATGTATACATGCACACATTTGAAAATCATTTGTTCTAGAATGAACATTAGGAATCTCAAGTGATCTCCATTTGTACGGCGAACAAGTATAAAGCAGCAGTTGAGTCTTGGCATTTCAAGATTTTTATTTGCCTTTGGTTTGTGTCTTATGTAGTTAAAAAAATATCTGGATTTCAAAATTACTTACGCTTCAAAATTACTTACGCATGAATGATGTTAATGAGTGAAATTGCAAGCTTTTTGTCAAGATAACGAATTTCACTCAATCCGATACATCGAAGATGAATTTTATAAATTTTATTGTTAAAAAAAGTAATGGGGGATTCTTTATTGATCTTATAACGGCAGTGCCTAGCAATATATCTAACATTGATGCAAAAATACAATCTTATGACAGTTACTATTGAAAAAAAATCATTTATCTACAAAAGTCTAGGGAGTCGGTTAGAGCTCTCACGCTTTCGATTGATAGCGGTGAACGGTTTCTGGTCACGTGATGACTAGAGTTCAGCTCACAAAACAGTTACTTTTCAAAGACTGCAACAATGACTTTGTATTAGATTCTTCACAACAGAAAGAAAAGTTTTGTATCGTTTTTAAATCAACAATGAGCACGTACCTTATTTAGTCACATCTTGTAATTGCTATATCTTAATTTGTACAAAAAATGCATTCTTAATCATTGGAAAGAATAAGTTTTCTTACTATTTTGATCCAACAAAATTAACACAGTCACAACTCTGATTTATGCAGACAAGACATTAGTTTCTTGAACCCCAAAAAATATTAAGATTCAAATATCTGAGCTTAAAAATTATTTAAAAAAACACCATATCAATATGTGTAAATTAAAATAAGAGCGATTTGTTTGATCAAACATAAGGTGCACAGGTTGCACACGCAGTACAATGCATGTACATGCATGTGCAGATACATGAAGCAGGTTGGTTCACGACTTCATGTGCCTTTATTGCCTGAAACAAGCAGAAATATTAGCCCACCACCACCCTCCACAAATCTCCAATTTATACTTATCTCTCAAATGCTTAGCAGTTATCTTGTGAAATTTGCATAAGGTAACTCTGGATGTACTCAAATGATCTCCCTTTGAACGACGTAAGTACAACGTTCATTGAAATAAAGCTAAGTAAATGTAAGAAGTCGCTGACGAGATGGCGAGAGTTCATCTTGAAAAACATATAAAGTACTGTTCAAAGACTCCAAAATTTACCTGATATTAAGCCTTTCATAACAAGCAGAGATAAGGTTCAGGTACTCTATTCTTCGTTAAATGTTACAGAGATTGACTGTTAATGCATTTCAAATTTGACAAATACGCGTAGTATATTGCCAGTAAAGGTAAACCAAATAAATAAATTTCATAATACATTTTACGTTACTTCTAGTCAGAAGTGTTATTTTCAGAAATAAATGACATCGACAACGACTAAATAATAATATGAAAGTTTATGTCTATTATGAATTTTTGAGGCGAATTCAAATTGAATTCTCTCTCATTCTGATTTCAAGCTTGAAATTTTGCCTTGCACCAAAGGAACTAATGTATACATGCACACATTTGAAAATCATTTGTTCTAGAAAGAACATTAGGAATCTCAAGTGATCTCCATTTGTACGGCGAACAAGTATAAAGCAGCAGTTGAGTCTTGGCATTTCAAGATTTTTAATTTGCCTTTGGTTTGTGTCTTATGTAGTTAAAAAAATATCTGGATTTCAAAATTACTTACGCTTCAAAATTACTTACGCATGAATGATGTTAATGAGTGAAATTGCAAACTTTTTGTCAAGATAACGAATTTCACTCAATCCGATACATCGAAGATGAATTTTATAAATTTTATTGTTAAAAAAAGTAATGGGGGATTCTTTATTGATCTTATAACGGCAGTGCCTAGCAATATATCTAACATTGATGCAAAAATGCAATCTTATGACAGATACTATTGAAAAAAATCATTTATCTACAAAAGTCTAGGGAGTCGGTTAGAGCTCTCACGCTTTCGATTGATAGCGGTGAACGGTTTCTGGTCACGTGATGACTAGAGTTCAGCTCACAAAACAGTTACTTTTCAAAGACTGCAACAATGACTTTGTATTAGATTCTTCACAACAGAAAGAAAAGTTTTGTATCGTTTTTAAATCAACAATGAGCACGTACCTTATTTAGTCACATCTTGTAATTGCTATATCTTAATTTGTACAAAAAATGCATTCTTAATCATTGGAAAGAATAAGTTTTCTTACTATTTTGATCCAACAAAATTAACACAGTCACAACTCTGATTTATGCAGACAAGACATTAGTTTCATGAACCCAAAAAAATATTAAGATTCAAATATCTGAGCTTAAAAATTATTTAAAAAAAACACCATATCAATATGTGTAAATTAAAATAAGAGCGATTTGTTTGATCAAACATAAGGTGCACAGGTTGCACACGCAGTACAATGCATGTACATGCATGTGCAGATACATGAAGCAGGTTGGTTCACGACTTCATGTGCCTTTATTGCCTGAAACAAGCAGAAATATTAGCCCACCACCACCCTCCACAAATCTCCAATTTATACTTATCTCTCAAATGCTTAGCAGTTATCTTGTGAAATTTGCATAAGGTAACTCTGGATGTACTCAAATGATCTCCCTTTGAACGACGTAAGTACAACGTTCATTGAAATAAAGCTAAGTAAATGTAAGAAGTCGCTGACGAGATGGCGAGAGTTCATCTTGAAAAACATATAAAGTACTGTTCAAAGACTCCAAAATTTACCTGATATTAAGCCTTTCATAACAAGCAGAGATAAGGTTCAGGTACTCTATTCTTCGTTAAATGTTACAGAGATTGACTGTTAATGCATTTCAAATTTGACAAATACGCGTAGTATATTGCCAGTAAAGGTAAACCAAATAAATAAATTTCATAATACATTTTACGTTACTTTTAGTCAGAACTGTTATTTTCAGAAATAAATGACATCGACAACGACTAAATAATAATATGAAAGTTTATGTCTATTATGAATTTTTGAGGCGAATTCAAATTGAATTCTCTCTCATTCTGATTTCAAGCTTGAAATTTTGCCTTGCACCAAAGGAACTAATGTATACATGCACACATTTGAAAATCATTTGTTCTAGAATGAACATTAGGAATCTCAAGTGATCTCCATTTGTACGGCGAACAAGTATAAAGCAGCAGTTGAGTCTTGGCATTTCAAGATTTTTATTTGCCTTTGGTTTGTGTCTTATGTAGTTAAAAAAATATCTGGATTTCAAAATTACTTACGCTTCAAAATTACTTACGCATGAATGATGTTAATGAGTGAAATTGCAAGCTTTTTGTCAAGATAACGAATTTCACTCAATCCGATACATCGAAGATGAATTTTATAAATTTTATTGTTAAAAAAAGTAATGGGGGATTCTTTATTGATCTTATAACGGCAGTGCCTAGCAATATATCTAACATTGATGCAAAAATACAATCTTATGACAGTTACTATTGAAAAAAAATCATTTATCTACAAAAGTCTAGGGAGTCGGTTAGAGCTCTCACGCTTTCGATTGATAGCGGTGAACGGTTTCTGGTCACGTGATGACTAGAGTTCAGCTCACAAAACAGTTACTTTTCAAAGACTGCAACAATGACTTTGTATTAGATTCTTCACAACAGAAAGAAAAGTTTTGTATCGTTTTTAAATCAACAATGAGCACGTACCTTATTTAGTCACATCTTGTAATTGCTATATCTTAATTTGTACAAAAAATGCATTCTTAATCACTGGAAAGAATAAGTTTTCTTACTATTTTGATCCAACAAAATTAACACAGTCACAACTCTGATTTATGCAGACAAGACATTAGTTTCTTGAACCCCAAAAAATATTAAGATTCAAATATCTGAGCTTAAAAATTATTTAAAAAAACACCATATCAATATGTGTAAATTAAAATAAGAGCGATTTGTTTGATCAAACATAAGGTGCACAGGTTGCACACGCAGTACAATGCATGTACATGCATGTGCAGATACATGAAGCAGGTTGGTTCACGACTTCATGTGCCTTTATTGCCTGAAACAAGCAGAAATATTAGCCCACCACCACCCTCCACAAATCTCCAATTTATACTTATCTCTCAAATGCTTAGCAGTTATCTTGTGAAATTTGCATAAGGTAACTCTGGATGTACTCAAATGATCTCCCTTTGAACGACGTAAGTACAACGTTCATTGAAATAAAGCTAAGTAAATGTAAGAAGTCGCTGACGAGATGGCGAGAGTTCATCTTGAAAAACATATAAAGTACTGTTCAAAGACTACAAAATTTACCTGATATTAAGCCTTTCATAACAAGCAGAGATAAGGTTCAGGTACTCTATTCTTCGTTAAATGTTACAGAGATTGACTGTTAATGCATTTCAAATTTGACAAATACGCGTAGTATATTGCCAGTAAAGGTAAACCAAATAAATAAATTTCATAATACATTTTACGTTACTTCTAGTCAGAAGTGTTATTTTCAGAAATAAATGACATCGACAACGACTAAATAATAATATGAAAGTTTATGTCTATTATGAATTTTTGAGGCGAATTCAAATTGAATTCTCTCTCATTCTGATTTCAAGCTTGAAATTTTGCCTTGCACCAAAGGAACTAATGTATACATGCACACATTTGAAAATCATTTGTTCTAGAAAGAACATTAGGAATCTCAAGTGATCTCCATTTGTACGGCGAACAAGTATAAAGCAGCAGTTGAGTCTTGGCATTTCAAGATTTTTAATTTGCCTTTGGTTTGTGTCTTATGTAGTTAAAAAAATATCTGGATTTCAAAATTACTTACGCTTCAAAATTACTTACGCATGAATGATGTTAATGAGTGAAATTGCAAACTTTTTGTCAAGATAACGAATTTCACTCAATCCGATACATCGAAGATGAATTTTATAAATTTTATTGTTAAAAAAAGTAATGGGGGATTCTTTATTGATCTTATAACGGCAGTGCCTAGCAATATATCTAACATTGATGCAAAAATGCAATCTTATGACAGATACTATTGAAAAAAATCATTTATCTACAAAAGTCTAGGGAGTCGGTTAGAGCTCTCACGCTTTCGATTGATAGCGGTGAACGGTTTCTGGTCACGTGATGACTAGAGTTCAGCTCACAAAACAGTTACTTTTCAAAGACTGCAACAATGACTTTGTATTAGATTCTTCACAACAGAAAGAAAAGTTTTGTATCGTTTTTAAATCAACAATGAGCACGTACCTTATTTAGTCACATCTTGTAATTGCTATATCTTAATTTGTACAAAAAATGCATTCTTAATCATTGGAAAGAATAAGTTTTCTTACTATTTTGATCCAACAAAATTAACACAGTCACAACTCTGATTTATGCAGACAAGACATTAGTTTCATGAACCCAAAAAAATATTAAGATTCAAATATCTGAGCTTAAAAATTATTTAAAAAAAACACCATATCAATATGTGTAAATTAAAATAAGAGCGATTTGTTTGATCAAACATAAGGTGCACAGATTGCACACGCAGTACAATGCATGTACATGCATGTGCAGATACATGAAGCAGGTTGGTTCACGACTTCATGTGCCTTTATTGCCTGAAACAAGCAGAAATATTAGCCCACCACCACCCTCCACAAATCTCCAATTTATACTTATCTCTCAAATGCTTAGCAGTTATCTTGTGAAATTTGCATAAGGTAACTCTGGATGTACTCAAATGATCTCCCTTTGAACGACGTAAGTACAACGTTCATTGAAATAAAGCTAAGTAAATGTAAGAAGTCGCTGACGAGATGGCGAGAGTTCATCTTGAAAAACATATAAAGTACTGTTCAAAGACTACAAAATTTACCTGATATTAAGCCTTTCATAACAAGCAGAGATAAGGTTCAGGTACTCTATTCTTCGTTAAATGTTACAGAGATTGACTGTTAATGCATTTCAAATTTTACAAATACGCGTAGTATATTGCCAGTAAAGGTAAACCAAATAAATAAATTTCATAATACATTTTACGTTACTTCTAGTCAGAAGTGTTATTTTCAGAAATAAATGACATCGACAACGACTAAATAATAATATGAAAGTTTATGTCTATTATGAATTTTTGAGGCGAATTCAAATTGAATTCTCTCTCATTCTGATTTCAAGCTTGAAATTTTGCCTTGCACCAAAGGAACTAATGTATACATGCACACATTTGAAAATCATTTGTTCTAGAAAGAACATTAGGAATCTCAAGTGATCTCCATTTGTACGGCGAACAAGTATAAAGCAGCAGTTGAGTCTTGGCATTTCAAGATTTTTAATTTGCCTTTGGTTTGTGTCTTATGTAGTTAAAAAAATATCTGGATTTCAAAATTACTTACGCTTCAAAATTACTTACGCATGAATGATGTTAATGAGTGAAATTGCAAACTTTTTGTCAAGATAACGAATTTCACTCAATCCGATACATCGAAGATGAATTTTATAAATTTTATTGTTAAAAAAAGTAATGGGGGATTCTTTATTGATCTTATAACGGCAGTGCCTAGCAATATATCTAACATTGATGCAAAAATGCAATCTTATGACAGATACTATTGAAAAAAATCATTTATCTACAAAAGTCTAGGGAGTCGGTTAGAGCTCTCACGCTTTCGATTGATAGCGGTGAACGGTTTCTGGTCACGTGATGACTAGAGTTCAGCTCACAAAACAGTTACTTTTCAAAGACTGCAACAATGACTTTGTATTAGATTCTTCACAACAGAAAGAAAAGTTTTGTATCGTTTTTAAATCAACAATGAGCACGTACCTTATTTAGTCACATCTTGTAATTGCTATATCTTAATTTGTACAAAAAATGCATTCTTAATCATTGGAAAGAATAAGTTTTCTTACTATTTTGATCCAACAAAATTAACACAGTCACAACTCTGATTTATGCAGACAAGACATTAGTTTCATGAACCCAAAAAAATATTAAGATTCAAATATCTGAGCTTAAAAATTATTTAAAAAAAACACCATATCAATATGTGTAAATTAAAATAAGAGCGATTTGTTTGATCAAACATAAGGTGCACAGATTGCACACGCAGTACAATGCATGTACATGCATGTGCAGATACATGAAGCAGGTTGGTTCACGACTTCATGTGCCTTTATTGCCTGAAACAAGCAGAAATATTAGCCCACCACCACCCTCCACAAATCTCCAATTTATACTTATCTCTCAAATGCTTAGCAGTTATCTTGTGAAATTTGCATAAGGTAACTCTGGATGTACTCAAATGATCTCCCTTTGAACGACGTAAGTACAACGTTCATTGAAATAAAGCTAAGTAAATGTAAGAAGTCGCTGACGAGATGGCGAGAGTTCATCTTGAAAAACATATAAAGTACTGTTCAAAGACTACAAAATTTACCTGATATTAAGCCTTTCATAACAAGCAGAGATAAGGTTCAGGTACTCTATTCTTCGTTAAATGTTACAGAGATTGACTGTTAATGCATTTCAAATTTGACAAATACGCGTAGTATATTGCCAGTAAAGGTAAACCAAATAAATAAATTTCATAATACATTTTACGTTACTTTTAGTCAGAACTGTTATTTTCAGAAATAAATGACATCGACAACGACTAAATAATAATATGAAAGTTTATGTCTATTATGAATTTTTGAGGCGAATTCAAATTGAATTCTCTCTCATTCTGATTTCAAGCTTGAAATTTTGCCTTGCACCAAAGGAACTAATGTATACATGCACACATTTGAAAAGCATTTGTTCTAGAATGAACATTAGGAATCTCAAGTGATCTCCATTTGTACGGCGAACAAGTATAAAGCAGCAGTTGAGTCTTGGCATTTCAAGATTTTTATTTGCCTTTGGTTTGTGTCTTATGTAGTTAAAAAAATATCTGGATTTCAAAATTACTTACGCTTCAAAATTACTTACGCATGAATGATGTTAATGAGTGAAATTGCAAGCTTTTTGTCAAGATAACGAATTTCACTCAATCCGATACATCGAAGATGAATTTTATAAATTTTATTGTTAAAAAAAGTAATGGGGGATTCTTTATTGATCTTATAACGGCAATGCGTAGCAATATATCTAACATTGATGCAAAAATGCAATCTTATGACAGTTACTATTGAAAAAAATCATTTATCTACAAAAGTCTAGGGAGTCGGTTAGAGCTCTCACGCTTTCGATTGATAGCGGTGAACGGTTTCTGGTCACGTGATGACTAGAGTTCAGCTCACAAAACAGTTACTTTTCAAAGACTGCAACAATGACTTTGTATTAGATTCTTCACAACAGAAAGAAAAGTTTTGTATCGTTTTTAAATCAACAATGAGCACGTACCTTATTTAGTCACATCTTGTAATTGCTATATCTTAATTTGTACAAAAAATGCATTCTTAATCATTGGAAAGAATAAGTTTTCTTACTATTTTGATCCAACAAAATTAACACAGTCACAACTCTGATTTATGCAGACAAGACATTAGTTTCATGAACCCAAAAAAATATTAAGATTCAAATATCTGAGCTTAAAAATTATTTTAAAAAACACCATATCAATATGTGTAAATTAAAATAAGAGCGATTTGTTTGATCAAACATAAGGTGCACAGGTTGCACACGCAGTACAATGCATGTACATGCATGTGCAGATACATGAAGCAGGTTGGTTCACGACTTCATGTGCCTTTATTGCCTGAAACAAGCAGAAATATTAGCCCACCACCACCCTCCACAAATCTCCAATTTATACTTATCTCTCAAATGCTTAGCAGTTATCTTGTGAAATTTGCATAAGGTAACTCTGGATGTACTCAAATGATCTCCCTTTGAACGACGTAAGTACAACGTTCATTGAAATAAAGCTAAGAAAATGTAAGAAGTCGCTGACGAGATGGCGAGAGTTCATCTTGAAAAACATATAAAGTACTGTTCAAAGACTACAAAATTTACCTGATATTAAGCCTTTCATAACAAGCAGAGATAAGGTTCAGGTACTCTATTCTTCGTTAAATGTTACAGAGATTGACTGTTAATGCATTTCAAATTTGACAAATACGCGTAGTATATTGCCAGTAAAGGTAAACCAAATAAATAAATTTCATAATACATTTTACGTTACTTTTAGTCAGAACTGTTATTTTCAGAAATAAATGACATCGACAACGACTAAATAATAATATGAAAGTTTATGTCTATTATGAATTTTTGAGGCGAATTCAAATTGAATTCTCTCTCATTCTGATTTCAAGCTTGAAATTTTGCCTTGCACCAAAGGAACTAATGTATACATGCACACATTTGAAAATCATTTGTTCTAGAATGAACATTAGGAATCTCAAGTGATCTCCATTTGTACGGCGAACAAGTATAAAGCAGCAGTTGAGTCTTGGCATTTCAAGATTTTTATTTGCCTTTGGTTTGTGTCTTATGTAGTTAAAAAAATATCTGGATTTCAAAATTACTTACGCTTCAAAATTACTTACGCATGAATGATGTTAATGAGTGAAATTGCAAACTTTTTGTCAAGATAACGAATTTCACTCAATCCGATACATCGAAGATGAATTTTATAAATTTTATTGTTAAAAAAAGTAATGGGGGATTCTTTATTGATCTTATAACGGCAGTGCCTAGCAATATATCTAACATTGATGCAAAAATGCAATCTTATGACAGATACTATTGAAAAAAATCATTTATCTACAAAAGTCTAGGGAGTCGGTTAGAGCTCTCACGCTTTCGATTGATAGCGGTGAACGGTTTCTGGTCACGTGATGACTAGAGTTCAGCTCACAAAACAGTTACTTTTCAAAGACTGCAACAATGACTTTGTATTAGATTCTTCACAACAGAAAGAAAAGTTTTGTATCGTTTTTAAATCAACAATGAGCACGTACCTTATTTAGTCACATCTTGTAATTGCTATATCTTAATTTGTACAAAAAATGCATTCTTAATCATTGGAAAGAATAAGTTTTCTTACTATTTTGATCCAACAAAATTAACACAGTCACAACTCTGATTTATGCAGACAAGACATTAGTTTCATGAACCCCAAAAAATATTAAGATTCAAATATCTGAGCTTAAAAATTATTTAAAAAAACACCATATCAATATGTGTAAATTAAAATAAGAGCGATTTGTTTGATCAAACATAAGGTGCACAGGTTGCACACGCAGTACAATGCATGTACATGCATGTGCAGATACATGAAGCAGGTTGGTTCACGACTTCATGTGCCTTTATTGCCTGAAACAAGCAGAAATATTAGCCCACCACCACCCTCCACAAATCTCCAATTTATACTTATCTCTCAAATGCTTAGCAGTTATCTTGTGAAATTTGCATAAGGTAACTCTGGATGTACTCAAATGATCTCCCTTTGAACGACGTAAGTACAACGTTCATTGAAATAAAGCTAAGTAAATGTAAGAAGTCGCTGACGAGATGGCGAGAGTTCATCTTGAAAAACATATAAAGTACTGTTCAAAGACTCCAAAATTTACCTGATATTAAGCCTTTCATAACAAGCAGAGATAAGGTTCAGGTACTCTATTCTTCGTTAAATGTTACAGAGATTGACTGTTAATGCATTTCAAATTTGACAAATACGCGTAGTATATTGCCAGTAAAGGTAAACCAAATAAATAAATTTCATAATACATTTTACGTTACTTTTAGTCAGAACTGTTATTTTCAGAAATAAATGACATCGACAACGACTAAATAATAATATGAAAGTTTATGTCTATTATGAATTTTTGAGGCGAATTCAAATTGAATTCTCTCTCATTCTGATTTCAAGCTTGAAATTTTGCCTTGCACCAAAGGAACTAATGTATACATGCACACATTTGAAAATCATTTGTTCTAGAATGAACATTAGGAATCTCAAGTGATCTCCATTTGTACGGCGAACAAGTATAAAGCAGCAGTTGAGTCTTGGCATTTCAAGATTTTTATTTGCCTTTGGTTTGTGTCTTATGTAGTTAAAAAAATATCTGGATTTCAAAATTACTTACGCTTCAAAATTACTTACGCATGAATGATGTTAATGAGTGAAATTGCAAGCTTTTTGTCAAGATAACGAATTTCACTCAATCCGATACATCGAAGATGAATTTTATAAATTTTATTGTTAAAAAAAGTAATGGGGGATTCTTTATTGATCTTATAACGGCAGTGCCTAGCAATATATCTAACATTGATGCAAAAATACAATCTTATGACAGTTACTATTGAAAAAAAATCATTTATCTACAAAAGTCTAGGGAGTCGGTTAGAGCTCTCACGCTTTCGATTGATAGCGGTGAACGGTTTCTGGTCACGTGATGACTAGAGTTCAGCTCACAAAACAGTTACTTTTCAAAGACTGCAACAATGACTTTGTATTAGATTCTTCACAACAGAAAGAAAAGTTTTGTATCGTTTTTAAATCAACAATGAGCACGTACCTTATTTAGTCACATCTTGTAATTGCTATATCTTAATTTGTACAAAAAATGCATTCTTAATCATTGGAAAGAATAAGTTTTCTTACTATTTTGATCCAACAAAATTAACACAGTCACAACTCTGATTTATGCAGACAAGACATTAGTTTCTTGAACCCCAAAAAATATTAAGATTCAAATATCTGAGCTTAAAAATTATTTAAAAAAACACCATATCAATATGTGTAAATTAAAATAAGAGCGATTTGTTTGATCAAACATAAGGTGCACAGGTTGCACACGCAGTACAATGCATGTACATGCATGTGCAGATACATGAAGCAGGTTGGTTCACGACTTCATGTGCCTTTATTGCCTGAAACAAGCAGAAATATTAGCCCACCACCACCCTCCACAAATCTCCAATTTATACTTATCTCTCAAATGCTTAGCAGTTATCTTGTGAAATTTGCATAAGGTAACTCTGGATGTACTCAAATGATCTCCCTTTGAACGACGTAAGTACAACGTTCATTGAAATAAAGCTAAGTAAATGTAAGAAGTCGCTGACGAGATGGCGAGAGTTCATCTTGAAAAACATATAAAGTACTGTTCAAAGACTCCAAAATTTACCTGATATTAAGCCTTTCATAACAAGCAGAGATAAGGTTCAGGTACTCTATTCTTCGTTAAATGTTACAGAGATTGACTGTTAATGCATTTCAAATTTGACAAATACGCGTAGTATATTGCCAGTAAAGGTAAACCAAATAAATAAATTTCATAATACATTTTACGTTACTTCTAGTCAGAAGTGTTATTTTCAGAAATAAATGACATCGACAACGACTAAATAATAATATGAAAGTTTATGTCTATTATGAATTTTTGAGGCGAATTCAAATTGAATTCTCTCTCATTCTGATTTCAAGCTTGAAATTTTGCCTTGCACCAAAGGAACTAATGTATACATGCACACATTTGAAAATCATTTGTTCTAGAAAGAACATTAGGAATCTCAAGTGATCTCCATTTGTACGGCGAACAAGTATAAAGCAGCAGTTGAGTCTTGGCATTTCAAGATTTTTAATTTGCCTTTGGTTTGTGTCTTATGTAGTTAAAAAAATATCTGGATTTCAAAATTACTTACGCTTCAAAATTACTTACGCATGAATGATGTTAATGAGTGAAATTGCAAACTTTTTGTCAAGATAACGAATTTCACTCAATCCGATACATCGAAGATGAATTTTATAAATTTTATTGTTAAAAAAAGTAATGGGGGATTCTTTATTGATCTTATAACGGCAGTGCCTAGCAATATATCTAACATTGATGCAAAAATGCAATCTTATGACAGATACTATTGAAAAAAATCATTTATCTACAAAAGTCTAGGGAGTCGGTTAGAGCTCTCACGCTTTCGATTGATAGCGGTGAACGGTTTCTGGTCACGTGATGACTAGAGTTCAGCTCACAAAACAGTTACTTTTCAAAGACTGCAACAATGACTTTGTATTAGATTCTTCACAACAGAAAGAAAAGTTTTGTATCGTTTTTAAATCAACAATGAGCACGTACCTTATTTAGTCACATCTTGTAATTGCTATATCTTAATTTGTACAAAAAATGCATTCTTAATCATTGGAAAGAATAAGTTTTCTTACTATTTTGATCCAACAAAATTAACACAGTCACAACTCTGATTTATGCAGACAAGACATTAGTTTCATGAACCCAAAAAAATATTAAGATTCAAATATCTGAGCTTAAAAATTATTTAAAAAAAACACCATATCAATATGTGTAAATTAAAATAAGAGCGATTTGTTTGATCAAACATAAGGTGCACAGATTGCACACGCAGTACAATGCATGTACATGCATGTGCAGATACATGAAGCAGGTTGGTTCACGACTTCATGTGCCTTTATTGCCTGAAACAAGCAGAAATATTAGCCCACCACCACCCTCCACAAATCTCCAATTTATACTTATCTCTCAAATGCTTAGCAGTTATCTTGTGAAATTTGCATAAGGTAACTCTGGATGTACTCAAATGATCTCCCTTTGAACGACGTAAGTACAACGTTCATTGAAATAAAGCTAAGTAAATGTAAGAAGTCGCTGACGAGATGGCGAGAGTTCATCTTGAAAAACATATAAAGTACTGTTCAAAGACTACAAAATTTACCTGATATTAAGCCTTTCATAACAAGCAGAGATAAGGTTCAGGTACTCTATTCTTCGTTAAATGTTACAGAGATTGACTGTTAATGCATTTCAAATTTGACAAATACGCGTAGTATATTGCCAGTAAAGGTAAACCAAATAAATAAATTTCATAATACATTTTACGTTACTTCTAGTCAGAACTGTTATTTTCAGAAATAAATGACATCGACAACGACTAAATAATAATATGAAAGTTTATGTCTATTATGAATTTTTGAGGCGAATTCAAATTGAATTCTCTCTCATTCTGATTTCAAGCTTGAAATTTTGCCTTGCACCAAAGGAACTAATGTATACATGCACACATTTGAAAATCATTTGTTCTAGAAAGAACATTAGGAATCTCAAGTGATCTCCATTTGTACGGCGAACAAGTATAAAGCAGCAGTTGAGTCTTGGCATTTCAAGATTTTTAATTTGCCTTTGGTTTGTGTCTTATGTAGTTAAAAAAATATCTGGATTTCAAAATTACTTACGCTTCAAAATTACTTACGCATGAATGATGTTAATGAGTGAAATTGCAAGCTTTTTGTCAAGATAACGAATTTCACTCAATCCGATACATCGAAGATGAATTTTATAAATTTTATTGTTAAAAAAAGTAATGGGGGATTCTTTATTGATCTTATAACGGCAATGCGTAGCAATATATCTAACATTGATGCAAAAATGCAATCTTATGACAGATACTATTGAAAAAAATCATTTATCTACAAAAGTCTAGGGAGTCGGTTAGAGCTCTCACGCTTTCGATTGATAGCGGTGAACGGTTTCTGGTCACGTGATGACTAGAGTTCAGCTCACAAAACAGTTACTTTTCAAAGACTGCAACAATGACTTTGTATTAGATTCTTCACAACAGAAAGAAAAGTTTTGTATCGTTTTTAAATCAACAATGAGCACGTACCTTATTTAGTCACATCTTGTAATTGCTATATCTTAATTTGTACAAAAAATGCATTCTTAATCATTGGAAAGAATAAGTTTTCTTACTATTTTGATCCAACAAAATTAACACAGTCACAACTCTGATTTATGCAGACAAGACATTAGTTTCATGAACCCAAAAAAATATTAAGATTCAAATATCTGAGCTTAAAAATTATTTAAAAAAACACCATATCAATATGTGTAAATTAAAATAAGAGCGATTTGTTTGATCAAACATAAGGTGCACAGGTTGCACACGCAGTACAATGCATGTACATGCATGTGCAGATACATGAAGCAGGTTGGTTCACGACTTCATGTGCCTTTATTGCCTGAAACAAGCAGAAATATTAGCCCACCACCACCCTCCACAAATCTCCAATTTATACTTATCTCTCAAATGCTTAGCAGTTATCTTGTGAAATTTGCATAAGGTAACTCTGGATGTACTCAAATGATCTCCCTTTGAACGACGTAAGTACAACGTTCATTGAAATAAAGCTAAGTAAATGTAAGAAGTCGCTGACGAGATGGCGAGAGTTCATCTTGAAAAACATATAAAGTACTGTTCAAAGACTACAAAATTTACCTGATATTAAGCCTTTCATAACAAGCAGAGATAAGGTTCAGGTACTCTATTCTTCGTTAAATGTTACAGAGATTGACTGTTAATGCATTTCAAATTTGACAAATACGCGTAGTATATTGCCAGTAAAGGTAAACCAAATAAATAAATTTCATAATACATTTTACGTTACTTCTAGTCAGAACTGTTATTTTCAGAAATAAATGACATCGACAACGACTAAATAATAATATGAAAGTTTATGTCTATTATGAATTTTTGAGGCGAATTCAAATTGAATTCTCTCTCATTCTGATTTCAAGCTTGAAATTTTGCCTTGCACCAAAGGAACTAATGTATACATGCACACATTTGAAAATCATTTGTTCTAGAAAGAACATTAGGAATCTCAAGTGATCTCCATTTGTACGGCGAACAAGTATAAAGCAGCAGTTGAGTCTTGGCATTTCAAGATTTTTATTTGCCTTTGGTTTGTGTCTTATGTAGTTAAAAAAATATCTGGATTTCAAAATTACTTACGCTTCAAAATTACTTACGCATGAATGATGTTAATGAGTGAAATTGCAAGCTTTTTGTCAAGATAACGAATTTCACTCAATCCGATACATCGAAGATGAATTTTATAAATTTTATTGTTAAAAAAAGTAATGGGGGATTCTTTATTGATCTTATAACGGCAGTGCCTAGCAATATATCTAACATTGATGCAAAAATGCAATCTTATGACAGTTACTATTGAAAAAAAATCATTTATCTACAAAAGTCTAGGGAGTCGGTTAGAGCTCTCACGCTTTCGATTGATAGCGGTGAACGGTTTCTGGTCACGTGATGACTAGAGTTCAGCTCACAAAACAGTTACTTTTCAAAGACTGCAACAATGACTTTGTATTAGATTCTTCACAACAGAAAGAAAAGTTTTGTATCGTTTTTAAATCAACAATGAGCACGTACCTTATTTAGTCACATCTTGTAATTGCTATATCTTAATTTGTACAAAAAATGCATTCTTAATCATTGGAAAGAATAAGTTTTCTTACTATTTTGATCCAACAAAATTAACACAGTCACAACTCTGATTTATGCAGACAAGACATTAGTTTCATGAACCCAAAAAAATATTAAGATTCAAATATCTGAGCTTAAAAATTATTTTAAAAAACACCATATCAATATGTGTAAATTAAAATAAGAGCGATTTGTTTGATCAAACATAAGGTGCACAGGTTGCACACGCAGTACAATGCATGTACATGCATGTGCAGATACATGAAGCAGGTTGGTTCACGACTTCATGTGCCTTTATTGCCTGAAACAAGCAGAAATATTAGCCCACCACCACCCTCCACAAATCTCCAATTTATACTTATCTCTCAAATGCTTAGCAGTTATCTTGTGAAATTTGCATAAGGTAACTCTGGATGTACTCAAATGATCTCCCTTTGAACGACGTAAGTACAACGTTCATTGAAATAAAGCTAAGAAAATGTAAGAAGTCGCTGACGAGATGGCGAGAGTTCATCTTGAAAAACATATAAAGTACTGTTCAAAGACTACAAAATTTACCTGATATTAAGCCTTTCATAACAAGCAGAGATAAGGTTCAGGTACTCTATTCTTCGTTAAATGTTACAGAGATTGACTGTTAATGCATTTCAAATTTGACAAATACGCGTAGTATATTGCCAGTAAAGGTAAACCAAATAAATAAATTTCATAATACATTTTACGTTACTTTTAGTCAGAACTGTTATTTTCAGAAATAAATGACATCGACAACGACTAAATAATAATATGAAAGTTTATGTCTATTATGAATTTTTGAGGCGAATTCAAATTGAATTCTCTCTCATTCTGATTTCAAGCTTGAAATTTTGCCTTGCACCAAAGGAACTAATGTATACATGCACACATTTGAAAAGCATTTGTTCTAGAATGAACATTAGGAATCTCAAGTGATCTCCATTTGTACGGCGAACAAGTATAAAGCAGCAGTTGAGTCTTGGCATTTCAAGATTTTTATTTGCCTTTGGTTTGTGTCTTATGTAGTTAAAAAAATATCTGGATTTCAAAATTACTTACGCTTCAAAATTACTTACGCATGAATGATGTTAATGAGTGAAATTGCAAGCTTTTTGTCAAGATAACGAATTTCACTCAATCCGATACATCGAAGATGAATTTTATAAATTTTATTGTTAAAAAAAGTAATGGGGGATTCTTTATTGATCTTATAACGGCAATGCGTAGCAATATATCTAACATTGATGCAAAAATGCAATCTTATGACAGTTACTATTGAAAAAAATCATTTATCTACAAAAGTCTAGGGAGTCGGTTAGAGCTCTCACGCTTTCGATTGATAGCGGTGAACGGTTTCTGGTCACGTGATGACTAGAGTTCAGCTCACAAAACAGTTACTTTTCAAAGACTGCAACAATGACTTTGTATTAGATTCTTCACAACAGAAAGAAAAGTTTTGTATCGTTTTTAAATCAACAATGAGCACGTACCTTATTTAGTCACATCTTGTAATTGCTATATCTTAATTTGTACAAAAAATGCATTCTTAATCATTGGAAAGAATAAGTTTTCTTACTATTTTGATCCAACAAAATTAACACAGTCACAACTCTGATTTATGCAGACAAGACATTAGTTTCATGAACCCAAAAAAATATTAAGATTCAAATATCTGAGCTTAAAAATTATTTTAAAAAACACCATATCAATATGTGTAAATTAAAATAAGAGCGATTTGTTTGATCAAACATAAGGTGCACAGGTTGCACACGCAGTACAATGCATGTACATGCATGTGCAGATACATGAAGCAGGTTGGTTCACGACTTCATGTGCCTTTATTGCCTGAAACAAGCAGAAATATTAGCCCACCACCACCCTCCACAAATCTCCAATTTATACTTATCTCTCAAATGCTTAGCAGTTATCTTGTGAAATTTGCATAAGGTAACTCTGGATGTACTCAAATGATCTCCCTTTGAACGACGTAAGTACAACGTTCATTGAAATAAAGCTAAGAAAATGTAAGAAGTCGCTGACGAGATGGCGAGAGTTCATCTTGAAAAACATATAAAGTACTGTTCAAAGACTACAAAATTTACCTGATATTAAGCCTTTCATAACAAGCAGAGATAAGGTTCAGGTACTCTATTCTTCGTTAAATGTTACAGAGATTGACTGTTAATGCATTTCAAATTTGACAAATACGCGTAGTATATTGCCAGTAAAGGTAAACCAAATAAATAAATTTCATAATACATTTTACGTTACTTTTAGTCAGAACTGTTATTTTCAGAAATAAATGACATCGACAACGACTAAATAATAATATGAAAGTTTATGTCTATTATGAATTTTTGAGGCGAATTCAAATTGAATTCTCTCTCATTCTGATTTCAAGCTTGAAATTTTGCCTTGCACCAAAGGAACTAATGTATACATGCACACATTTGAAAATCATTTGTTCTAGAATGAACATTAGGAATCTCAAGTGATCTCCATTTGTACGGCGAACAAGTATAAAGCAGCAGTTGAGTCTTGGCATTTCAAGATTTTTATTTGCCTTTGGTTTGTGTCTTATGTAGTTAAAAAAATATCTGGATTTCAAAATTACTTACGCTTCAAAATTACTTACGCATGAATGATGTTAATGAGTGAAATTGCAAACTTTTTGTCAAGATAACGAATTTCACTCAATCCGATACATCGAAGATGAATTTTATAAATTTTATTGTTAAAAAAAGTAATGGGGGATTCTTTATTGATCTTATAACGGCAGTGCCTAGCAATATATCTAACATTGATGCAAAAATGCAATCTTATGACAGATACTATTGAAAAAAATCATTTATCTACAAAAGTCTAGGGAGTCGGTTAGAGCTCTCACGCTTTCGATTGATAGCGGTGAACGGTTTCTGGTCACGTGATGACTAGAGTTCAGCTCACAAAACAGTTACTTTTCAAAGACTGCAACAATGACTTTGTATTAGATTCTTCACAACAGAAAGAAAAGTTTTGTATCGTTTTTAAATCAACAATGAGCACGTACCTTATTTAGTCACATCTTGTAATTGCTATATCTTAATTTGTACAAAAAATGCATTCTTAATCATTGGAAAGAATAAGTTTTCTTACTATTTTGATCCAACAAAATTAACACAGTCACAACTCTGATTTATGCAGACAAGACATTAGTTTCATGAACCCCAAAAAATATTAAGATTCAAATATCTGAGCTTAAAAATTATTTAAAAAAACACCATATCAATATGTGTAAATTAAAATAAGAGCGATTTGTTTGATCAAACATAAGGTGCACAGGTTGCACACGCAGTACAATGCATGTACATGCATGTGCAGATACATGAAGCAGGTTGGTTCACGACTTCATGTGCCTTTATTGCCTGAAACAAGCAGAAATATTAGCCCACCACCACCCTCCACAAATCTCCAATTTATACTTATCTCTCAAATGCTTAGCAGTTATCTTGTGAAATTTGCATAAGGTAACTCTGGATGTACTCAAATGATCTCCCTTTGAACGACGTAAGTACAACGTTCATTGAAATAAAGCTAAGTAAATGTAAGAAGTCGCTGACGAGATGGCGAGAGTTCATCTTGAAAAACATATAAAGTACTGTTCAAAGACTCCAAAATTTACCTGATATTAAGCCTTTCATAACAAGCAGAGATAAGGTTCAGGTACTCTATTCTTCGTTAAATGTTACAGAGATTGACTGTTAATGCATTTCAAATTTGACAAATACGCGTAGTATATTGCCAGTAAAGGTAAACCAAATAAATAAATTTCATAATACATTTTACGTTACTTTTAGTCAGAACTGTTATTTTCAGAAATAAATGACATCGACAACGACTAAATAATAATATGAAAGTTTATGTCTATTATGAATTTTTGAGGCGAATTCAAATTGAATTCTCTCTCATTCTGATTTCAAGCTTGAAATTTTGCCTTGCACCAAAGGAACTAATGTATACATGCACACATTTGAAAATCATTTGTTCTAGAATGAACATTAGGAATCTCAAGTGATCTCCATTTGTACGGCGAACAAGTATAAAGCAGCAGTTGAGTCTTGGCATTTCAAGATTTTTATTTGCCTTTGGTTTGTGTCTTATGTAGTTAAAAAAATATCTGGATTTCAAAATTACTTACGCTTCAAAATTACTTACGCATGAATGATGTTAATGAGTGAAATTGCAAGCTTTTTGTCAAGATAACGAATTTCACTCAATCCGATACATCGAAGATGAATTTTATAAATTTTATTGTTAAAAAAAGTAATGGGGGATTCTTTATTGATCTTATAACGGCAGTGCCTAGCAATATATCTAACATTGATGCAAAAATGCAATCTTATGACAGTTACTATTGAAAAAAAATCATTTATCTACAAAAGTCTAGGGAGTCGGTTAGAGCTCTCACGCTTTCGATTGATAGCGGTGAACGGTTTCTGGTCACGTGATGACTAGAGTTCAGCTCACAAAACAGTTACTTTTCAAAGACTGCAACAATGACTTTGTATTAGATTCTTCACAACAGAAAGAAAAGTTTTGTATCGTTTTTAAATCAACAATGAGCACGTACCTTATTTAGTCACATCTTGTAATTGCTATATCTTAATTTGTACAAAAAATGCATTCTTAATCATTGGAAAGAATAAGTTTTCTTACTATTTTGATCCAACAAAATTAACACAGTCACAACTCTGATTTATGCAGACAAGACATTAGTTTCTTGAACCCCAAAAAATATTAAGATTCAAATATCTGAGCTTAAAAATTATTTAAAAAAACACCATATCAATATGTGTAAATTAAAATAAGAGCGATTTGTTTGATCAAACATAAGGTGCACAGGTTGCACACGCAGTACAATGCATGTACATGCATGTGCAGATACATGAAGCAGGTTGGTTCACGACTTCATGTGCCTTTATTGCCTGAAACAAGCAGAAATATTAGCCCACCACCACCCTCCACAAATCTCCAATTTATACTTATCTCTCAAATGCTTAGCAGTTATCTTGTGAAATTTGCATAAGGTAACTCTGGATGTACTCAAATGATCTCCCTTTGAACGACGTAAGTACAACGTTCATTGAAATAAAGCTAAGTAAATGTAAGAAGTCGCTGACGAGATGGCGAGAGTTCATCTTGAAAAACATATAAAGTACTGTTCAAAGACTCCAAAATTTACCTGATATTAAGCCTTTCATAACAAGCAGAGATAAGGTTCAGGTACTCTATTCTTCGTTAAATGTTACAGAGATTGACTGTTAATGCATTTCAAATTTGACAAATACGCGTAGTATATTGCCAGTAAAGGTAAACCAAATAAATAAATTTCATAATACATTTTACGTTACTTTTAGTCAGAACTGTTATTTTCAGAAATAAATGACATCGACAACGACTAAATAATAATATGAAAGTTTATGTCTATTATGAATTTTTGAGGCGAATTCAAATTGAATTCTCTCTCATTCTGATTTCAAGCTTGAAATTTTGCCTTGCACCAAAGGAACTAATGTATACATGCACACATTTGAAAATCATTTGTTCTAGAATGAACATTAGGAATCTCAAGTGATCTCCATTTGTACGGCGAACAAGTATAAAGCAGCAGTTGAGTCTTGGCATTTCAAGATTTTTATTTGCCTTTGGTTTGTGTCTTATGTAGTTAAAAAAATATCTGGATTTCAAAATTACTTACGCTTCAAAATTACTTACGCATGAATGATGTTAATGAGTGAAATTGCAAGCTTTTTGTCAAGATAACGAATTTCACTCAATCCGATACATCGAAGATGAATTTTATAAATTTTATTGTTAAAAAAAGTAATGGGGGATTCTTTATTGATCTTATAACGGCAGTGCCTAGCAATATATCTAACATTGATGCAAAAATGCAATCTTATGACAGTTACTATTGAAAAAAAATCATTTATCTACAAAAGTCTAGGGAGTCGGTTAGAGCTCTCACGCTTTCGATTGATAGCGGTGAACGGTTTCTGGTCACGTGATGACTAGAGTTCAGCTCACAAAACAGTTACTTTTCAAAGACTGCAACAATGACTTTGTATTAGATTCTTCACAACAGAAAGAAAAGTTTTGTATCGTTTTTAAATCAACAATGAGCACGTACCTTATTTAGTCACATCTTGTAATTGCTATATCTTAATTTGTACAAAAAATGCATTCTTAATCATTGGAAAGAATAAGTTTTCTTACTATTTTGATCCAACAAAATTAACACAGTCACAACTCTGATTTATGCAGACAAGACATTAGTTTCATGAACCCAAAAAAATATTAAGATTCAAATATCTGAGCTTAAAAATTATTTAAAAAAACACCATATCAATATGTGTAAATTAAAATAAGAGCGATTTGTTTGATCAAACATAAGGTGCACAGGTTGCACACGCAGTACAATGCATGTACATGCATGTGCAGATACATGAAGCAGGTTGGTTCACGACTTCATGTGCCTTTATTGCCTGAAACAAGCAGAAATATTAGCCCACCACCACCCTCCACAAATCTCCAATTTATACTTATCTCTCAAATGCTTAGCAGTTATCTTGTGAAATTTGCATAAGGTAACTCTGGATGTACTCAAATGATCTCCCTTTGAACGACGTAAGTACAACGTTCATTGAAATAAAGCTAAGTAAATGTAAGAAGTCGCTGACGAGATGGCGAGAGTTCATCTTGAAAAACATATAAAGTACTGTTCAAAGACTACAAAATTTACCTGATATTAAGCCTTTCATAACAAGCAGAGATAAGGTTCAGGTACTCTATTCTTCGTTAAATGTTACAGAGATTGACTGTTAATGCATTTCAAATTTGACAAATACGCGTAGTATATTGCCAGTAAAGGTAAACCAAATAAATAAATTTCATAATACATTTTACGTTACTTTTAGTCAGAACTGTTATTTTCAGAAATAAATGACATCGACAACGACTAAATAATAATATGAAAGTTTATGTCTATTATGAATTTTTGAGGCGAATTCAAATTGAATTCTCTCTCATTCTGATTTCAAGCTTGAAATTTTGCCTTGCACCAAAGGAACTAATGTATACATGCACACATTTGAAAATCATTTGTTCTAGAATGAACATTAGGAATCTCAAGTGATCTCCATTTGTACGGCGAACAAGTATAAAGCAGCAGTTGAGTCTTGGCATTTCAAGATTTTTATTTGCCTTTGGTTTGTGTCTTATGTAGTTAAAAAAATATCTGGATTTCAAAATTACTTACGCTTCAAAATTACTTACGCATGAATGATGTTAATGAGTGAAATTGCAAGCTTTTTGTCAAGATAACGAATTTCACTCAATCCGATACATCGAAGATGAATTTTATAAATTTTATTGTTAAAAAAAGTAATGGGGGATTCTTTATTGATCTTATAACGGCAGTGCCTAGCAATATATCTAACATTGATGCAAAAATGCAATCTTATGACAGTTGCTATTGAAAAAAAATCATTTATCTACAAAAGTCTAGGGAGTCGGTTAGAGCTCTCACGCTTTCGATTGATAGCGGTGAACGGTTTCTGGTCACGTGATGACTAGAGTTCAGCTCACAAAACAGTTACTTTTCAAAGACTGCAACAATGACTTTGTATTAGATTCTTCACAACAGAAAGAAAAGTTTTGTATCGTTTTTAAATCAACAATGAGCACGTACCTTATTTAGTCACATCTTGTAATTGCTATATCTTAATTTGTACAAAAAATGCATTCTTAATCATTGGAAAGAATAAGTTTTCTGACTATTTTGATCCAACAAAATTAACACAGTCACAACTCTGATTTATGCAGACAAGACATTAGTTTCATGAACCCCAAAAAATATTAAGATTCAAATATCTGAGCTTAAAAATTATTTAAAAAAACACCATATCAATATGTGTAAATTAAAATAAGAGCGATTTGTTTGATCAAACATAAGGTGCACAGGTTGCACACGCAGTACAATGCATGTACATGCATGTGCAGATACATGAAGCAGGTTGGTTCACGACTTCATGTGCCTTTATTGCCTGAAACAAGCAGAAATATTAGCCCACCACCACCCTCCACAAATCTCCAATTTATACTTATCTCTCAAATGCTTAGCAGTTATCTTGTGAAATTTGCATAAGGTAACTCTGGATGTACTCAAATGATCTCCCTTTGAACGACGTAAGTACAACGTTCATTGAAATAAAGCTAAGTAAATGTAAGAAGTCGCTGACGGGATGGCGAGAGTTCATCTTGAAAAACATATAAAGTACTGTTCAAAGACTACAAAATTTACCTGATATTAAGCCTTTCATAACAAGCAGAGATAAGGTTCAGGTACTCTATTCTTCGTTAAATGTTACAGAGATTGACTGTTAATGCATTTCAAATTTGACAAATACGCGTAGTATATTGCCAGTAAAGGTAAACCAAATAAATAAATTTCATAATACATTTTACGTTACTTTTAGTCAGAACTGTTATTTTCAGAAATAAATGACATCGACAACGACTAAATAATAATATGAAAGTTTATGTCTATTATGAATTTTTGAGGCGAATTCAAATTGAATTCTCTCTCATTCTGATTTCAAGCTTGAAATTTTGCCTTGCACCAAAGGAACTAATGTATACATGCACACATTTGAAAATCATTTGTTCTAGAATGAACATTAGGAATCTCAAGTGATCTCCATTTGTACGGCGAACAAGTATAAAGCAGCAGTTGAGTCTTGGCATTTCAAGATTTTTATTTGCTTTTGGTTTGTGTCTTATGTAGTTAAAAAAATATCTGGATTTCAAAATTACTTACGCTTCAAAATTACTTACGCATGAATGATGTTAATGAGTGAAATTGCAAGCTTTTTGTCAAGATAACGAATTTCACTCAATCCGATACATCGAAGATGAATTTTATAAATTTTATTGTTAAAAAAAAGTAATGGGGGATTCTTTATTGATCTTATAACGGCAATGCGTAGCAATATATCTAACATTGATGCAAAAATGCAATCTTATGACAGATACTATTGAAAAAAATCATTTATCTACAAAAGTCTAGGGAGTCGGTTAGAGCTCTCACGCTTTCGATTGATAGCGGTGAACGGTTTCTGGTCACGCGATGACTAGAGTTCAGCTCACAAAACAGTTACTTATCAAAGACTGCAACAATGACTTTGTATTAGATTCTTCACAACAGAAAGAAAAGTTTTGTATCGTTTTTAAATCAACAATGAGCACGTACCTTATTTAGTCACATCTTGTAATTGCTATTTCTTAATTTGTACAAAAAATGCATTCTTAATCATTGGAAAGAATAAGTTTTCTGACTATTTTGATCCAACAAAATTAACACAGTCACAACTCTGATTTATGCAGACAAGACATTAGTTTCATGAACCCAAAAAAATATTAAGATTCAAATATCTGAGCTTAAAAATTATTTAAAAAAACACCATATCAACATGTGTAAATTAAAATAAGAGCGATTTGTTTGATCAAACATAAGGTGCACAGATTGCACACGCAGTACAATGCATGTACATGCATGTGCAGATACATGAAGCAGGTTGGTTCACGACTTCATGTGCCTTTATTGCCTGAAACAAGCAGAAATATTAGCCCACCACCACCCTCCACAAATCTCCAATTTATACTTATCTCTCAAATGCTTAGCAGTTATCTTGTGAAATTTGCATAAGGTAACTCTGGATGTACTCAAATGATCTCCCTTTGAACGACGTAAGTACAACGTTCATTGAAATAAAGCTAAGTAAATGTAAGAAGTCGCTGACGAGATGGCGAGAGTTCATCTTGAAAAACATATAAAGTACTGTTCAAAGACTCCAAAATTTACCTGATATTAAGCCTTTCATAACAAGCAGAGATAAGGTTCAGGTACTCTATTCTTCGTTAAATGTTACAGAGATTGACTGTTAATGCATTTCAAATTTTACAAATACGCGTAGTATATTGCCAGTAAAGGCAAACTAAATAAATAAATTTCATAATACATTTTACGTTACTTTTAGTCAGAACTGTTATTTTCAGAAATAAATGACATCGACAACGACTAAATAATAATATGAAAGTTTATGTCTATTATGAATTTTTGAGGCGAATTCAAATTGAATTCTCTCTCATTCTGATTTCAAGTTTGAAATTTTGCCTTGCACCAAAGGAACTAATGTATACATGCACACATTTGAAAATCATTTGTTCTAGAATGAACATTAGGAATCTCAAGTGATCTCCATTTGTACGGCGAACAAGTATAAAGCAGCAGTTGAGTCTTGGCATTTCAAGATTTTTATTTGCCTTTGGTTTGTGTCTTATGTAGTTAAAAAAATATCTGGATTTCAAAATTACTTACGCTTCAAAATTACTTACGCATGAATGATGTTAATGAGTGAAATTGCAAGCTTTTTGTCAAGATAACGAATTTCACTCAATCCGATACATCGAAGATGAATTTTATAAATTTTATTGTTAAAAAAAGTAATGGGGGATTCTTTATTGATCTTATAACGGCAGTGCCTAGCAATATATCTAACATTGATGCAAAAATGCAATCTTATGACAGTTACTATTGAAAAAAAATCATTTATCTACAAAAGTCTAGGGAGTCGGTTAGAGCTCTCACGCTTTCGATTGATAGCGGTGAACGGTTTCTGGTCACGTGATGACTAGAGTTCAGCTCACAAAACAGTTACTTTTCAAAGACTGCAACAATGACTTTGTATTAGATTCTTCACAACAGAAAGAAAAGTTTTGTATCGTTTTTAAATCAACAATGAGCACGTACCTTATTTAGTCACATCTTGTAATTGCTATATCTTAATTTGTACAAAAAATGCATTCTTAATCACTGGAAAGAATAAGTTTTCTTACTATTTTGATCCAACAAAATTAACACAGTCACAACTCTGATTTATGCAGACAAGACATTAGTTTCATGAACCCCAAAAAATATTAAGATTCAAATATCTGAGCTTAAAAATTATTTAAAAAAACACCATATCAATATGTGTAAATTAAAATAAGAGCGATTTGTTTGATCAAACATAAGGTGCACAGGTTGCACACGCAGTACAATGCATGTACATGCATGTGCAGATACATGAAGCAGGTTGGTTCACGACTTCATGTGCCTTTATTGCCTGAAACAAGCAGAAATATTAGCCCACCACCACCCTCCACAAATCTCCAATTTATACTTATCTCTCAAATGCTTAGCAGTTATCTTGTGAAATTTGCATAAGGTAACTCTGGATGTACTCAAATGATCTCCCTTTGAACGACGTAAGTACAACGTTCATTGAAATAAAGCTAAGTAAATGTAAGAAGTCGCTGACGAGATGGCGAGAGTTCATCTTGAAAAACATATAAAGTACTGTTCAAAGACTACAAAATTTACCTGATATTAAGCCTTTCATAACAAGCAGAGATAAGGTTCAGGTACTCTATTCTTCGTTAAATGTTACAGAGATTGACTGTTAATGCATTTCAAATTTGACAAATACGCGTAGTATATTGCCAGTAAAGGTAAACCAAATAAATAAATTTCATAATACATTTTACGTTACTTTTAGTCAGAACTGTTATTTTCAGAAATAAATGACATCGACAACGACTAAATAATAATATGAAAGTTTATGTCTATTATGAATTTTTGAGGCGAATTCAAATTGAATTCTCTCTCATTCTGATTTCAAGCTTGAAATTTTGCCTTGCACCAAAGGAACTAATGTATACATGCACACATTTGAAAATCATTTGTTCTAGAATGAACATTAGGAATCTCAAGTGATCTCCATTTGTACGGCGAACAAGTATAAAGCAGCAGTTGAGTCTTGGCATTTCAAGATTTTTATTTGCCTTTGGTTTGTGTCTTATGTAGTTAAAAAAATATCTGGATTTCAAAATTACTTACGCTTCAAAATTACTTACGCATGAATGATGTTAATGAGTGAAATTGCAAGCTTTTTGTCAAGATAACGAATTTCACTCAATCCGATACATCGAAGATGAATTTTATAAATTTTATTGTTAAAAAAAGTAATGGGGGATTCTTTATTGATCTTATAACGGCAGTGCCTAGCAATATATCTAACATTGATGCAAAAATGCAATCTTATGACAGTTACTATTGAAAAAAAATCATTTATCTACAAAAGTCTAGGGAGTCGGTTAGAGCTCTCACGCTTTCGATTGATAGCGGTGAACGGTTTCTGGTCACGTGATGACTAGAGTTCAGCTCACAAAACAGTTACTTTTCAAAGACTGCAACAATGACTTTGTATTAGATTCTTCACAACAGAAAGAAAAGTTTTGTATCGTTTTTAAATCAACAATGAGCACGTACCTTATTTAGTCACATCTTGTAATTGCTATATCTTAATTTGTACAAAAAATGCATTCTTAATCACTGGAAAGAATAAGTTTTCTTACTATTTTGATCCAACAAAATTAACACAGTCACAACTCTGATTTATGCAGACAAGACATTAGTTTCATGAACCCCAAAAAATATTAAGATTCAAATATCTGAGCTTAAAAATTATTTAAAAAAACACCATATCAATATGTGTAAATTAAAATAAGAGCGATTTGTTTGATCAAACATAAGGTGCACAGGTTGCACACGCAGTACAATGCATGTACATGCATGTGCAGATACATGAAGCAGGTTGGTTCACGACTTCATGTGCCTTTATTGCCTGAAACAAGCAGAAATATTAGCCCACCACCACCCTCCACAAATCTCCAATTTATACTTATCTCTCAAATGCTTAGCAGTTATCTTGTGAAATTTGCATAAGGTAACTCTGGATGTACTCAAATGATCTCCCTTTGAACGACGTAAGTACAACGTTCATTGAAATAAAGCTAAGTAAATGTAAGAAGTCGCTGACGGGATGGCGAGAGTTCATCTTGAAAAACATATAAAGTACTGTTCAAAGACTACAAAATTTACCTGATATTAAGCCTTTCATAACAAGCAGAGATAAGGTTCAGGTACTCTATTCTTCGTTAAATGTTACAGAGATTGACTGTTAATGCATTTCAAATTTGACAAATACGCGTAGTATATTGCCAGTAAAGGTAAACCAAATAAATAAATTTCATAATACATTTTACGTTACTTTTAGTCAGAACTGTTATTTTCAGAAATAAATGACATCGACAACGACTAAATAATAATATGAAAGTTTATGTCTATTATGAATTTTTGAGGCGAATTCAAATTGAATTCTCTCTCATTCTGATTTCAAGCTTGAAATTTTGCCTTGCACCAAAGGAACTAATGTATACATGCACACATTTGAAAATCATTTGTTCTAGAATGAACATTAGGAATCTCAAGTGATCTCCATTTGTACGGCGAACAAGTATAAAGCAGCAGTTGAGTCTTGGCATTTCAAGATTTTTATTTGCCTTTGGTTTGTGTCTTATGTAGTTAAAAAAATATCTGGATTTCAAAATTACTTACGCTTCAAAATTACTTACGCATGAATGATGTTAATGAGTGAAATTGCAAGCTTTTTGTCAAGATAACGAATTTCACTCAATCCGATACATCGAAGATGAATTTTATAAATTTTATTGTTAAAAAAAAGTAATGGGGGATTCTTTATTGATCTTATAACGGCAATGCGTAGCAATATATCTAACATTGATGCAAAAATGCAATCTTATGACAGATACTATTGAAAAAAATCATTTATCTACAAAAGTCTAGGGAGTCGGTTAGAGCTCTCACGCTTTCGATTGATAGCGGTGAACGGTTTCTGGTCACGCGATGACTAGAGTTCAGCTCACAAAACAGTTACTTTTCAAAGACTGCAACAATGACTTTGTATTAGATTCTTCACAACAGAAAGAAAAGTTTTGTATCGTTTTTAAATCAACAATGAGCACGTACCTTATTTAGTCACATCTTGTAATTGCTATTTCTTAATTTGTACAAAAAATGCATTCTTAATCATTGGAAAGAATAAGTTTTCTGACTATTTTGATCCAACAAAATTAACACAGTCACAACTCTGATTTATGCAGACAAGACATTAGTTTCATGAACCCAAAAAAATATTAAGATTCAAATATCTGAGCTTAAAAATTATTTAAAAAAACACCATATCAACATGTGTAAATTAAAATAAGAGCGATTTGTTTGATCAAACATAAGGTGCACAGATTGCACACGCAGTACAATGCATGTACATGCATGTGCAGATACATGAAGCAGGTTGGTTCACGACTTCATGTGCCTTTATTGCCTGAAACAAGCAGAAATATTAGCCCACCACCACCCTCCACAAATCTCCAATTTATACTTATCTCTCAAATGCTTAGCAGTTATCTTGTGAAATTTGCATAAGGTAACTCTGGATGTACTCAAATGATCTCCCTTTGAACGACGTAAGTACAACGTTCATTGAAATAAAGCTAAGTAAATGTAAGAAGTCGCTGACGAGATGGCGAGAGTTCATCTTGAAAAACATATAAAGTACTGTTCAAAGACTCCAAAATTTACCTGATATTAAGCCTTTCATAACAAGCAGAGATAAGGTTCAGGTACTCTATTCTTCGTTAAATGTTACAGAGATTGACTGTTAATGCATTTCAAATTTTACAAATACGCGTAGTATATTGCCAGTAAAGGCAAACTAAATAAATAAATTTCATAATACATTTTACGTTACTTTTAGTCAGAACTGTTATTTTCAGAAATAAATGACATCGACAACGACTAAATAATAATATGAAAGTTTATGTCTATTATGAATTTTTGAGGCGAATTCAAATTGAATTCTCTCTCATTCTGATTTCAAGTTTGAAATTTTGCCTTGCACCAAAGGAACTAATGTATACATGCACACATTTGAAAATCATTTGTTCTAGAATGAACATTAGGAATCTCAAGTGATCTCCATTTGTACGGCGAACAAGTATAAAGCAGCAGTTGAGTCTTGGCATTTCAAGATTTTTATTTGCCTTTGGTTTGTGTCTTATGTAGTTAAAAAAATATCTGGATTTCAAAATTACTTACGCTTCAAAATTACTTACGCATGAATGATGTTAATGAGTGAAATTGCAAGCTTTTTGTCAAGATAACGAATTTCACTCAATCCGATACATCGAAGATGAATTTTATAAATTTTATTGTTAAAAAAAGTAATGGGGGATTCTTTATTGATCTTATAACGGCAGTGCCTAGCAATATATCTAACATTGATGCAAAAATGCAATCTTATGACAGTTACTATTGAAAAAAAATCATTTATCTACAAAAGTCTAGGGAGTCGGTTAGAGCTCTCACGCTTTCGATTGATAGCGGTGAACGGTTTCTGGTCACGTGATGACTAGAGTTCAGCTCACAAAACAGTTACTTTTCAAAGACTGCAACAATGACTTTGTATTAGATTCTTCACAACAGAAAGAAAAGTTTTGTATCGTTTTTAAATCAACAATGAGCACGTACCTTATTTAGTCACATCTTGTAATTGCTATATCTTAATTTGTACAAAAAATGCATTCTTAATCACTGGAAAGAATAAGTTTTCTTACTATTTTGATCCAACAAAATTAACACAGTCACAACTCTGATTTATGCAGACAAGACATTAGTTTCATGAACCCCAAAAAATATTAAGATTCAAATATCTGAGCTTAAAAATTATTTAAAAAAACACCATATCAATATGTGTAAATTAAAATAAGAGCGATTTGTTTGATCAAACATAAGGTGCACAGGTTGCACACGCAGTACAATGCATGTACATGCATGTGCAGATACATGAAGCAGGTTGGTTCACGACTTCATGTGCCTTTATTGCCTGAAACAAGCAGAAATATTAGCCCACCACCACCCTCCACAAATCTCCAATTTATACTTATCTCTCAAATGCTTAGCAGTTATCTTGTGAAATTTGCATAAGGTAACTCTGGATGTACTCAAATGATCTCCCTTTGAACGACGTAAGTACAACGTTCATTGAAATAAAGCTAAGTAAATGTAAGAAGTCGCTGACGAGATGGCGAGAGTTCATCTTGAAAAACATATAAAGTACTGTTCAAAGACTACAAAATTTACCTGATATTAAGCCTTTCATAACAAGCAGAGATAAGGTTCAGGTACTCTATTCTTCGTTAAATGTTACAGAGATTGACTGTTAATGCATTTCAAATTTGACAAATACGCGTAGTATATTGCCAGTAAAGGTAAACCAAATAAATAAATTTCATAATACATTTTACGTTACTTTTAGTCAGAACTGTTATTTTCAGAAATAAATGACATCGACAACGACTAAATAATAATATGAAAGTTTATGTCTATTATGAATTTTTGAGGCGAATTCAAATTGAATTCTCTCTCATTCTGATTTCAAGCTTGAAATTTTGCCTTGCACCAAAGGAACTAATGTATACATGCACACATTTGAAAATCATTTGTTCTAGAATGAACATTAGGAATCTCAAGTGATCTCCATTTGTACGGCGAACAAGTATAAAGCAGCAGTTGAGTCTTGGCATTTCAAGATTTTTATTTGCCTTTGGTTTGTGTCTTATGTAGTTAAAAAAATATCTGGATTTCAAAATTACTTACGCTTCAAAATTACTTACGCATGAATGATGTTAATGAGTGAAATTGCAAGCTTTTTGTCAAGATAACGAATTTCACTCAATCCGATACATCGAAGATGAATTTTATAAATTTTATTGTTAAAAAAAGTAATGGGGGATTCTTTATTGATCTTATAACGGCAGTGCCTAGCAATATATCTAACATTGATGCAAAAATGCAATCTTATGACAGTTACTATTGAAAAAAAATCATTTATCTACAAAAGTCTAGGGAGTCGGTTAGAGCTCTCACGCTTTCGATTGATAGCGGTGAACGGTTTCTGGTCACGTGATGACTAGAGTTCAGCTCACAAAACAGTTACTTTTCAAAGACTGCAACAATGACTTTGTATTAGATTCTTCACAACAGAAAGAAAAGTTTTGTATCGTTTTTAAATCAACAATGAGCACGTACCTTATTTAGTCACATCTTGTAATTGCTATATCTTAATTTGTACAAAAAATGCATTCTTAATCACTGGAAAGAATAAGTTTTCTTACTATTTTGATCCAACAAAATTAACACAGTCACAACTCTGATTTATGCAGACAAGACATTAGTTTCATGAACCCCAAAAAATATTAAGATTCAAATATCTGAGCTTAAAAATTATTTAAAAAAACACCATATCAATATGTGTAAATTAAAATAAGAGCGATTTGTTTGATCAAACATAAGGTGCACAGGTTGCACACGCAGTACAATGCATGTACATGCATGTGCAGATACATGAAGCAGGTTGGTTCACGACTTCATGTGCCTTTATTGCCTGAAACAAGCAGAAATATTAGCCCACCACCACCCTCCACAAATCTCCAATTTATACTTATCTCTCAAATGCTTAGCAGTTATCTTGTGAAATTTGCATAAGGTAACTCTGGATGTACTCAAATGATCTCCCTTTGAACGACGTAAGTACAACGTTCATTGAAATAAAGCTAAGTAAATGTAAGAAGTCGCTGACGAGATGGCGAGAGTTCATCTTGAAAAACATATAAAGTACTGTTCAAAGACTACAAAATTTACCTGATATTAAGCCTTTCATAACAAGCAGAGATAAGGTTCAGGTACTCTATTCTTCGTTAAATGTTACAGAGATTGACTGTTAATGCATTTCAAATTTGACAAATACGCGTAGTATATTGCCAGTAAAGGTAAACCAAATAAATAAATTTCATAATACATTTTACGTTACTTTTAGTCAGAACTGTTATTTTCAGAAATAAATGACATCGACAACGACTAAATAATAATATGAAAGTTTATGTCTATTATGAATTTTTGAGGCGAATTCAAATTGAATTCTCTCTCATTCTGATTTCAAGCTTGAAATTTTGCCTTGCACCAAAGGAACTAATGTATACATGCACACATTTGAAAATCATTTGTTCTAGAATGAACATTAGGAATCTCAAGTGATCTCCATTTGTACGGCGAACAAGTATAAAGCAGCAGTTGAGTCTTGGCATTTCAAGATTTTTATTTGCCTTTGGTTTGTGTCTTATGTAGTTAAAAAAATATCTGGATTTCAAAATTACTTACGCTTCAAAATTACTTACGCATGAATGATGTTAATGAGTGAAATTGCAAGCTTTTTGTCAAGATAACGAATTTCACTCAATCCGATACATCGAAGATGAATTTTATAAATTTTATTGTTAAAAAAAGTAATGGGGGATTCTTTATTGATCTTATAACGGCAGTGCCTAGCAATATATCTAACATTGATGCAAAAATGCAATCTTATGACAGTTACTATTGAAAAAAAATCATTTATCTACAAAAGTCTAGGGAGTCGGTTAGAGCTCTCACGCTTTCGATTGATAGCGGTGAACGGTTTCTGGTCACGTGATGACTAGAGTTCAGCTCACAAAACAGTTACTTTTCAAAGACTGCAACAATGACTTTGTATTAGATTCTTCACAACAGAAAGAAAAGTTTTGTATCGTTTTTAAATCAACAATGAGCACGTACCTTATTTAGTCACATCTTGTAATTGCTATATCTTAATTTGTACAAAAAATGCATTCTTAATCACTGGAAAGAATAAGTTTTCTTACTATTTTGATCCAACAAAATTAACACAGTCACAACTCTGATTTATGCAGACAAGACATTAGTTTCATGAACCCAAAACAATATTAAGATTCAAATATCTGAGCTTAAAAATTATTTAAAAAAACACCATATCAATATGTGTAAATTAAAATAAGAGCGATTTGTTTGATCAAACATAAGGTGCACAGGTTGCACACGCAGTACAATGCATGTACATGCATGTGCAGATACATGAAGCAGGTTGGTTCACGACTTCATGTGCCTTTATTGCCTGAAACAAGCAGAAATATTAGCCCACCACCACCCTCCACAAATCTCCAATTTATACTTATCTCTCAAATGCTTAGCAGTTATCTTGTGAAATTTGCATAAGGTAACTCTGGATGTACTCAAATGATCTCCCTTTGAACGACGTAAGTACAACGTTCATTGAAATAAAGCTAAGTAAATGTAAGAAGTCGCTGACGAGATGGCGAGAGTTCATCTTGAAAAACATATAAAGTACTGTTCAAAGACTACAAAATTTACCTGATATTAAGCCTTTCATAACAAGCAGAGATAAGGTTCAGGTACTCTATTCTTCGTTAAATGTATTTCAAATTTCAAATTTTACAAATACGCGTAGTATATTGCCAGTAAAGGTAAACTAAATAAATAAATTTCATAATACATTTTACGTTACTTTTAGTCAGAACTGTTATTTTCAGAAATAAATGACATCGACAACGACTAAATAATAATATGAAAGTTTATGTCTATTATGAATTTTTGAGGCGAATTCAAATTGAATTCTCTCTCATTCTGATTTCAAGCTTGAAATTTTGCCTTGCACCAAAGGAACTAATGTATACATGCACACATTTGAAAATCATTTGTTCTAGAATGAACATTAGGAATCTCAAGTGATCTCCATTTGTACGGCGAACAAGTATAAAGCAGCAGTTGAGTCTTGGCATTTCAAGATTTTTATTTGCCTTTGGTTTGTGTCTTATGTAGTTAAAAAAATATCTGGATTTCAAAATTACTTACGCTTCAAAATTACTTACGCATGAATGATGTTAATGAGTGAAATTGCAAGCTTTTTGTCAAGATAACGAATTTCACTCAATCCGATACATCGAAGATGAATTTTATAAATTTTATTGTTAAAAAAAGTAATGGGGGATTCTTTATTGATCTTATAACGGCAGTGCCTAGCAATATATCTAACATTGATGCAAAAATGCAATCTTATGACAGTTACTATTGAAAAAAAATCATTTATCTACAAAAGTCTAGGGAGTCGGTTAGAGCTCTCACGCTTTCGATTGATAGCGGTGAACGGTTTCTGGTCACGTGATGACTAGAGTTCAGCTCACAAAACAGTTACTTTTCAAAGACTGCAACAATGACTTTGTATTAGATTCTTCACAACAGAAAGAAAAGTTTTGTATCGTTTTTAAATCAACAATGAGCACGTACCTTATTTAGTCACATCTTGTAATTGCTATATCTTAATTTGTACAAAAAATGCATTCTTAATCACTGGAAAGAATAAGTTTTCTTACTATTTTGATCCAACAAAATTAACACAGTCACAACTCTGATTTATGCAGACAAGACATTAGTTTCATGAACCCCAAAAAATATTAAGATTCAAATATCTGAGCTTAAAAATTATTTAAAAAAACACCATATCAATATGTGTAAATTAAAATAAGAGCGATTTGTTTGATCAAACATAAGGTGCACAGGTTGCACACGCAGTACAATGCATGTACATGCATGTGCAGATACATGAAGCAGGTTGGTTCACGACTTCATGTGCCTTTATTGCCTGAAACAAGCAGAAATATTAGCCCACCACCACCCTCCACAAATCTCCAATTTATACTTATCTCTCAAATGCTTAGCAGTTATCTTGTGAAATTTGCATAAGGTAACTCTGGATGTACTCAAATGATCTCCCTTTGAACGACGTAAGTACAACGTTCATTGAAATAAAGCTAAGTAAATGTAAGAAGTCGCTGACGAGATGGCGAGAGTTCATCTTGAAAAACATATAAAGTACTGTTCAAAGACTACAAAATTTACCTGATATTAAGCCTTTCATAACAAGCAGAGATAAGGTTCAGGTACTCTATTCTTCGTTAAATGTTACAGAGATTGACTGTTAATGCATTTCAAATTTGACAAATACGCGTAGTATATTGCCAGTAAAGGTAAACCAAATAAATAAATTTCATAATACATTTTACGTTACTTTTAGTCAGAACTGTTATTTTCAGAAATAAATGACATCGACAACGACTAAATAATAATATGAAAGTTTATGTCTATTATGAATTTTTGAGGCGAATTCAAATTGAATTCTCTCTCATTCTGATTTCAAGCTTGAAATTTTGCCTTGCACCAAAGGAACTAATGTATACATGCACACATTTGAAAATCATTTGTTCTAGAATGAACATTAGGAATCTCAAGTGATCTCCATTTGTACGGCGAACAAGTATAAAGCAGCAGTTGAGTCTTGGCATTTCAAGATTTTTATTTGCCTTTGGTTTGTGTCTTATGTAGTTAAAAAAATATCTGGATTTCAAAATTACTTACGCTTCAAAATTACTTACGCATGAATGATGTTAATGAGTGAAATTGCAAGCTTTTTGTCAAGATAACGAATTTCACTCAATCCGATACATCGAAGATGAATTTTATAAATTTTATTGTTAAAAAAAGTAATGGGGGATTCTTTATTGATCTTATAACGGCAGTGCCTAGCAATATATCTAACATTGATGCAAAAATGCAATCTTATGACAGTTACTATTGAAAAAAAATCATTTATCTACAAAAGTCTAGGGAGTCGGTTAGAGCTCTCACGCTTTCGATTGATAGCGGTGAACGGTTTCTGGTCACGTGATGACTAGAGTTCAGCTCACAAAACAGTTACTTTTCAAAGACTGCAACAATGACTTTGTATTAGATTCTTCACAACAGAAAGAAAAGTTTTGTATCGTTTTTAAATCAACAATGAGCACGTACCTTATTTAGTCACATCTTGTAATTGCTATATCTTAATTTGTACAAAAAATGCATTCTTAATCACTGGAAAGAATAAGTTTTCTTACTATTTTGATCCAACAAAATTAACACAGTCACAACTCTGATTTATGCAGACAAGACATTAGTTTCATGAACCCCAAAAAATATTAAGATTCAAATATCTGAGCTTAAAAATTATTTAAAAAAACACCATATCAATATGTGTAAATTAAAATAAGAGCGATTTGTTTGATCAAACATAAGGTGCACAGGTTGCACACGCAGTACAATGCATGTACATGCATGTGCAGATACATGAAGCAGGTTGGTTCACGACTTCATGTGCCTTTATTGCCTGAAACAAGCAGAAATATTAGCCCACCACCACCCTCCACAAATCTCCAATTTATACTTATCTCTCAAATGCTTAGCAGTTATCTTGTGAAATTTGCATAAGGTAACTCTGGATGTACTCAAATGATCTCCCTTTGAACGACGTAAGTACAACGTTCATTGAAATAAAGCTAAGTAAATGTAAGAAGTCGCTGACGAGATGGCGAGAGTTCATCTTGAAAAACATATAAAGTACTGTTCAAAGACTACAAAATTTACCTGATATTAAGCCTTTCATAACAAGCAGAGATAAGGTTCAGGTACTCTATTCTTCGTTAAATGTATTTCAAAGTTCAAATTTGACAAATACGCGTAGTATATTGCCAGTAAAGGCAAACTAAATAAATAAATTTCATAATACATTTTACGTTACTTTTAGTCAGAACTGTTATTTTCAGAAATAAATGACATCGACAACGACTAAATAATAATATGAAAGTTTATGTCTATTATGAATTTTTGAGGCGAATTCAAATTGAATTCTCTCTCATTCTGATTTCAAGCTTGAAATTTTGCCTTGCACCAAAGGAACTAATGTATACATGCACACATTTGAAAATCATTTGTTCTAGAATGAACATTAGGAATCTCAAGTGATCTCCATTTGTACGGCGAACAAGTATAAAGCAGCAGTTGAGTCTTGGCATTTCAAGATTTTTATTTGCCTTTGGTTTGTGTCTTATGTAGTTAAAAAAATATCTGGATTTCAAAATTACTTACGCTTCAAAATTACTTACGCATGAATGATGTTAATGAGTGAAATTGCAAGCTTTTTGTCAAGATAACGAATTTCACTCAATCCGATACATCGAAGATGAATTTTATAAATTTTATTGTTAAAAAAAGTAATGGGGGATTCTTTATTGATCTTATAACGGCAGTGCCTAGCAATATATCTAACATTGATGCAAAAATGCAATCTTATGACAGTTACTATTGAAAAAAAATCATTTATCTACAAAAGTCTAGGGAGTCGGTTAGAGCTCTCACGCTTTCGATTGATAGCGGTGAACGGTTTCTGGTCACGTGATGACTAGAGTTCAGCTCACAAAACAGTTACTTTTCAAAGACTGCAACAATGACTTTGTATTAGATTCTTCACAACAGAAAGAAAAGTTTTGTATCGTTTTTAAATCAACAATGAGCACGTACCTTATTTAGTCACATCTTGTAATTGCTATATCTTAATTTGTACAAAAAATGCATTCTTAATCACTGGAAAGAATAAGTTTTCTTACTATTTTGATCCAACAAAATTAACACAGTCACAACTCTGATTTATGCAGACAAGACATTAGTTTCATGAACCCAAAAAAATATTAAGATTCAAATATCTGAGCTTAAAAATTATTTAAAAAAACACCATATCAATATGTGTAAATTAAAATAAGAGCGATTTGTTTGATCAAACATAAGGTGCACAGGTTGCACACGCAGTACAATGCATGTACATGCATGTGCAGATACATGAAGCAGGTTGGTTCACGACTTCATGTGCCTTTATTGCCTGAAACAAGCAGAAATATTAGCCCACCACCACCCTCCACAAATCTCCAATTTATACTTATCTCTCAAATGCTTAGCAGTTATCTTGTGAAATTTGCATAAGGTAACTCTGGATGTACTCAAATGATCTCCCTTTGAACGACGTAAGTACAACGTTCATTGAAATAAAGCTAAGTAAATGTAAGAAGTCGCTGACGAGATGGCGAGAGTTCATCTTGAAAAACATATAAAGTACTGTTCAAAGACTACAAAATTTACCTGATATTAAGCCTTTCATAACAAGCAGAGATAAGGTTCAGGTACTCTATTCTTCGTTAAATGTATTTCAAAGTTCAAATTTTACAAATACGCGTAGTATATTGCCAGTAAAGGCAAACTAAATAAATAAATTTCATAATACATTTTACGTTACTTTTAGTCAGAACTGTTATTTTCAGAAATAAATGACATCGACAACGACTAAATAATAATATGAAAGTTTATGTCTATTATGAATTTTTGAGGCGAATTCAAATTGAATTCTCTCTCATTCTGATTTCAAGCTTGAAATTTTGCCTTGCACCAAAGGAACTAATGTATACATGCACACATTTGAAAATCATTTGTTCTAGAATGAACATTAGGAATCTCAAGTGATCTCCATTTGTACGGCGAACAAGTATAAAGCAGCAGTTGAGTCTTGGCATTTCAAGATTTTTATTTGCCTTTGGTTTGTGTCTTATGTAGTTAAAAAAATATCTGGATTTCAAAATTACTTACGCTTCAAAATTACTTACGCATGAATGATGTTAATGAGTGAAATTGCAAGCTTTTTGTCAAGATAACGAATTTCACTCAATCCGATACATCGAAGATGAATTTTATAAATTTTATTGTTAAAAAAAGTAATGGGGGATTCTTTATTGATCTTATAACGGCAGTGCCTAGCAATATATCTAACATTGATGCAAAAATGCAATCTTATGACAGTTACTATTGAAAAAAAATCATTTATCTACAAAAGTCTAGGGAGTCGGTTAGAGCTCTCACGCTTTCGATTGATAGCGGTGAACGGTTTCTGGTCACGTGATGACTAGAGTTCAGCTCACAAAACAGTTACTTTTCAAAGACTGCAACAATGACTTTGTATTAGATTCTTCACAACAGAAAGAAAAGTTTTGTATCGTTTTTAAATCAACAATGAGCACGTACCTTATTTAGTCACATCTTGTAATTGCTATATCTTAATTTGTACAAAAAATGCATTCTTAATCACTGGAAAGAATAAGTTTTCTTACTATTTTGATCCAACAAAATTAACACAGTCACAACTCTGATTTATGCAGACAAGACATTAGTTTCATGAACCCCAAAAAATATTAAGATTCAAATATCTGAGCTTAAAAATTATTTAAAAAAACACCATATCAATATGTGTAAATTAAAATAAGAGCGATTTGTTTGATCAAACATAAGGTGCACAGGTTGCACACGCAGTACAATGCATGTACATGCATGTGCAGATACATGAAGCAGGTTGGTTCACGACTTCATGTGCCTTTATTGCCTGAAACAAGCAGAAATATTAGCCCACCACCACCCTCCACAAATCTCCAATTTATACTTATCTCTCAAATGCTTAGCAGTTATCTTGTGAAATTTGCATAAGGTAACTCTGGATGTACTCAAATGATCTCCCTTTGAACGACGTAAGTACAACGTTCATTGAAATAAAGCTAAGTAAATGTAAGAAGTCGCTGACGAGATGGCGAGAGTTCATCTTGAAAAACATATAAAGTACTGTTCAAAGACTACAAAATTTACCTGATATTAAGCCTTTCATAACAAGCAGAGATAAGGTTCAGGTACTCTATTCTTCGTTAAATGTTACAGAGATTGACTGTTAATGCATTTCAAATTTGACAAATACGCGTAGTATATTGCCAGTAAAGGTAAACCAAATAAATAAATTTCATAATACATTTTACGTTACTTTTAGTCAGAACTGTTATTTTCAGAAATAAATGACATCGACAACGACTAAATAATAATATGAAAGTTTATGTCTATTATGAATTTTTGAGGCGAATTCAAATTGAATTCTCTCTCATTCTGATTTCAAGCTTGAAATTTTGCCTTGCACCAAAGGAACTAATGTATACATGCACACATTTGAAAATCATTTGTTCTAGAATGAACATTAGGAATCTCAAGTGATCTCCATTTGTACGGCGAACAAGTATAAAGCAGCAGTTGAGTCTTGGCATTTCAAGATTTTTATTTGCCTTTGGTTTGTGTCTTATGTAGTTAAAAAAATATCTGGATTTCAAAATTACTTACGCTTCAAAATTACTTACGCATGAATGATGTTAATGAGTGAAATTGCAAGCTTTTTGTCAAGATAACGAATTTCACTCAATCCGATACATCGAAGATGAATTTTATAAATTTTATTGTTAAAAAAAGTAATGGGGGATTCTTTATTGATCTTATAACGGCAGTGCCTAGCAATATATCTAACATTGATGCAAAAATGCAATCTTATGACAGTTACTATTGAAAAAAAATCATTTATCTACAAAAGTCTAGGGAGTCGGTTAGAGCTCTCACGCTTTCGATTGATAGCGGTGAACGGTTTCTGGTCACGTGATGACTAGAGTTCAGCTCACAAAACAGTTACTTTTCAAAGACTGCAACAATGACTTTGTATTAGATTCTTCACAACAGAAAGAAAAGTTTTGTATCGTTTTTAAATCAACAATGAGCACGTACCTTATTTAGTCACATCTTGTAATTGCTATATCTTAATTTGTACAAAAAATGCATTCTTAATCACTGGAAAGAATAAGTTTTCTTACTATTTTGATCCAACAAAATTAACACAGTCACAACTCTGATTTATGCAGACAAGACATTAGTTTCATGAACCCCAAAAAATATTAAGATTCAAATATCTGAGCTTAAAAATTATTTAAAAAAACACCATATCAATATGTGTAAATTAAAATAAGAGCGATTTGTTTGATCAAACATAAGGTGCACAGGTTGCACACGCAGTACAATGCATGTACATGCATGTGCAGATACATGAAGCAGGTTGGTTCACGACTTCATGTGCCTTTATTGCCTGAAACAAGCAGAAATATTAGCCCACCACCACCCTCCACAAATCTCCAATTTATACTTATCTCTCAAATGCTTAGCAGTTATCTTGTGAAATTTGCATAAGGTAACTCTGGATGTACTCAAATGATCTCCCTTTGAACGACGTAAGTACAACGTTCATTGAAATAAAGCTAAGTAAATGTAAGAAGTCGCTGACGAGATGGCGAGAGTTCATCTTGAAAAACATATAAAGTACTGTTCAAAGACTACAAAATTTACCTGATATTAAGCCTTTCATAACAAGCAGAGATAAGGTTCAGGTACTCTATTCTTCGTTAAATGTATTTCAAAGTTCAAATTTGACAAATACGCGTAGTATATTGCCAGTAAAGGCAAACTAAATAAATAAATTTCATAATACATTTTACGTTACTTTTAGTCAGAACTGTTATTTTCAGAAATAAATGACATCGACAACGACTAAATAATAATATGAAAGTTTATGTCTATTATGAATTTTTGAGGCGAATTCAAATTGAATTCTCTCTCATTCTGATTTCAAGCTTGAAATTTTGCCTTGCACCAAAGGAACTAATGTATACATGCACACATTTGAAAATCATTTGTTCTAGAATGAACATTAGGAATCTCAAGTGATCTCCATTTGTACGGCGAACAAGTATAAAGCAGCAGTTGAGTCTTGGCATTTCAAGATTTTTATTTGCCTTTGGTTTGTGTCTTATGTAGTTAAAAAAATATCTGGATTTCAAAATTACTTACGCTTCAAAATTACTTACGCATGAATGATGTTAATGAGTGAAATTGCAAGCTTTTTGTCAAGATAACGAATTTCACTCAATCCGATACATCGAAGATGAATTTTATAAATTTTATTGTTAAAAAAAGTAATGGGGGATTCTTTATTGATCTTATAACGGCAGTGCCTAGCAATATATCTAACATTGATGCAAAAATGCAATCTTATGACAGTTACTATTGAAAAAAAATCATTTATCTACAAAAGTCTAGGGAGTCGGTTAGAGCTCTCACGCTTTCGATTGATAGCGGTGAACGGTTTCTGGTCACGTGATGACTAGAGTTCAGCTCACAAAACAGTTACTTTTCAAAGACTGCAACAATGACTTTGTATTAGATTCTTCACAACAGAAAGAAAAGTTTTGTATCGTTTTTAAATCAACAATGAGCACGTACCTTATTTAGTCACATCTTGTAATTGCTATATCTTAATTTGTACAAAAAATGCATTCTTAATCACTGGAAAGAATAAGTTTTCTTACTATTTTGATCCAACAAAATTAACACAGTCACAACTCTGATTTATGCAGACAAGACATTAGTTTCATGAACCCAAAAAAATATTAAGATTCAAATATCTGAGCTTAAAAATTATTTAAAAAAACACCATATCAATATGTGTAAATTAAAATAAGAGCGATTTGTTTGATCAAACATAAGGTGCACAGGTTGCACACGCAGTACAATGCATGTACATGCATGTGCAGATACATGAAGCAGGTTGGTTCACGACTTCATGTGCCTTTATTGCCTGAAACAAGCAGAAATATTAGCCCACCACCACCCTCCACAAATCTCCAATTTATACTTATCTCTCAAATGCTTAGCAGTTATCTTGTGAAATTTGCATAAGGTAACTCTGGATGTACTCAAATGATCTCCCTTTGAACGACGTAAGTACAACGTTCATTGAAATAAAGCTAAGTAAATGTAAGAAGTCGCTGACGAGATGGCGAGAGTTCATCTTGAAAAACATATAAAGTACTGTTCAAAGACTACAAAATTTACCTGATATTAAGCCTTTCATAACAAGCAGAGATAAGGTTCAGGTACTCTATTCTTCGTTAAATGTATTTCAAAGTTCAAATTTTACAAATACGCGTAGTATATTGCCAGTAAAGGCAAACTAAATAAATAAATTTCATAATACATTTTACGTTACTTTTAGTCAGAACTGTTATTTTCAGAAATAAATGACATCGACAACGACTAAATAATAATATGAAAGTTTATGTCTATTATGAATTTTTGAGGCGAATTCAAATTGAATTCTCTCTCATTCTGATTTCAAGCTTGAAATTTTGCCTTGCACCAAAGGAACTAATGTATACATGCACACATTTGAAAATCATTTGTTCTAGAATGAACATTAGGAATCTCAAGTGATCTCCATTTGTACGGCGAACAAGTATAAAGCAGCAGTTGAGTCTTGGCATTTCAAGATTTTTATTTGCCTTTGGTTTGTGTCTTATGTAGTTAAAAAAATATCTGGATTTCAAAATTACTTACGCTTCAAAATTACTTACGCATGAATGATGTTAATGAGTGAAATTGCAAGCTTTTTGTCAAGATAACGAATTTCACTCAATCCGATACATCGAAGATGAATTTTATAAATTTTATTGTTAAAAAAAGTAATGGGGGATTCTTTATTGATCTTATAACGGCAGTGCCTAGCAATATATCTAACATTGATGCAAAAATGCAATCTTATGACAGTTACTATTGAAAAAAAATCATTTATCTACAAAAGTCTAGGGAGTCGGTTAGAGCTCTCACGCTTTCGATTGATAGCGGTGAACGGTTTCTGGTCACGTGATGACTAGAGTTCAGCTCACAAAACAGTTACTTTTCAAAGACTGCAACAATGACTTTGTATTAGATTCTTCACAACAGAAAGAAAAGTTTTGTATCGTTTTTAAATCAACAATGAGCACGTACCTTATTTAGTCACATCTTGTAATTGCTATATCTTAATTTGTACAAAAAATGCATTCTTAATCATTGGAAAGAATAAGTTTTCTTACTATTTTGATCCAACAAAATTAACACAGTCACAACTCTGATTTATGCAGACAAGACATTAGTTTCATGAACCCAAAAAAATATTAAGATTCAAATATCTGAGCTTAAAAATTATTTAAAAAAACACCATATCAATATGTGTAAATTAAAATAAGAGCGATTTGTTTGATCAAACATAAGGTGCACAGGTTGCACACGCAGTACAATGCATGTACATGCATGTGCAGATACATGAAGCAGGTTGGTTCACGACTTCATGTGCCTTTATTGCCTGAAACAAGCAGAAATATTAGCCCACCACCACCCTCCACAAATCTCCAATTTATACTTATCTCTCAAATGCTTAGCAGTTATCTTGTGAAATTTGCATAAGGTAACTCTGGATGTACTCAAATGATCTCCCTTTGAACGACGTAAGTACAACGTTCATTGAAATAAAGCTAAGTAAATGTAAGAAGTCGCTGACGAGATGGCGAGAGTTCATCTTGAAAAACATATAAAGTACTGTTCAAAGACTACAAAATTTACCTGATATTAAGCCTTTCATAACAAGCAGAGATAAGGTTCAGGTACTCTATTCTTCGTTAAATGTTACAGAGATTGACTGTTAATGCATTTCAAATTTGACAAATACGCGTAGTATATTGCCAGTAAAGGTAAACCAAATAAATAAATTTCATAATACATTTTACGTTACTTTTAGTCAGAACTGTTATTTTCAGAAATAAATGACATCGACAACGACTAAATAATAATATGAAAGTTTATGTCTATTATGAATTTTTGAGGCGAATTCAAATTGAATTCTCTCTCATTCTGATTTCAAGCTTGAAATTTTGCCTTGCACCAAAGGAACTAATGTATACATGCACACATTTGAAAATCATTTGTTCTAGAATGAACATTAGGAATCTCAAGTGATCTCCATTTGTACGGCGAACAAGTATAAAGCAGCAGTTGAGTCTTGGCATTTCAAGATTTTTATTTGCCTTTGGTTTGTGTCTTATGTAGTTAAAAAAATATCTGGATTTCAAAATTACTTACGCTTCAAAATTACTTACGCATGAATGATGTTAATGAGTGAAATTGCAAGCTTTTTGTCAAGATAACGAATTTCACTCAATCCGATACATCGAAGATGAATTTTATAAATTTTATTGTTAAAAAAAGTAATGGGGGATTCTTTATTGATCTTATAACGGCAGTGCCTAGCAATATATCTAACATTGATGCAAAAATGCAATCTTATGACAGTTACTATTGAAAAAAAATCATTTATCTACAAAAGTCTAGGGAGTCGGTTAGAGCTCTCACGCTTTCGATTGATAGCGGTGAACGGTTTCTGGTCACGTGATGACTAGAGTTCAGCTCACAAAACAGTTACTTTTCAAAGACTGCAACAATGACTTTGTATTAGATTCTTCACAACAGAAAGAAAAGTTTTGTATCGTTTTTAAATCAACAATGAGCACGTACCTTATTTAGTCACATCTTGTAATTGCTATATCTTAATTTGTACAAAAAATGCATTCTTAATCACTGGAAAGAATAAGTTTTCTTACTATTTTGATCCAACAAAATTAACACAGTCACAACTCTGATTTATGCAGACAAGACATTAGTTTCATGAACCCCAAAAAATATTAAGATTCAAATATCTGAGCTTAAAAATTATTTAAAAAAACACCATATCAATATGTGTAAATTAAAATAAGAGCGATTTGTTTGATCAAACATAAGGTGCACAGGTTGCACACGCAGTACAATGCATGTACATGCATGTGCAGATACATGAAGCAGGTTGGTTCACGACTTCATGTGCCTTTATTGCCTGAAACAAGCAGAAATATTAGCCCACCACCACCCTCCACAAATCTCCAATTTATACTTATCTCTCAAATGCTTAGCAGTTATCTTGTGAAATTTGCATAAGGTAACTCTGGATGTACTCAAATGATCTCCCTTTGAACGACGTAAGTACAACGTTCATTGAAATAAAGCTAAGTAAATGTAAGAAGTCGCTGACGAGATGGCGAGAGTTCATCTTGAAAAACATATAAAGTACTGTTCAAAGACTACAAAATTTACCTGATATTAAGCCTTTCATAACAAGCAGAGATAAGGTTCAGGTACTCTATTCTTCGTTAAATGTTACAGAGATTGACTGTTAATGCATTTCAAATTTGACAAATACGCGTAGTATATTGCCAGTAAAGGTAAACCAAATAAATAAATTTCATAATACATTTTACGTTACTTTTAGTCAGAACTGTTATTTTCAGAAATAAATGACATCGACAACGACTAAATAATAATATGAAAGTTTATGTCTATTATGAATTTTTGAGGCGAATTCAAATTGAATTCTCTCTCATTCTGATTTCAAGCTTGAAATTTTGCCTTGCACCAAAGGAACTAATGTATACATGCACACATTTGAAAATCATTTGTTCTAGAATGAACATTAGGAATCTCAAGTGATCTCCATTTGTACGGCGAACAAGTATAAAGCAGCAGTTGAGTCTTGGCATTTCAAGATTTTTATTTGCCTTTGGTTTGTGTCTTATGTAGTTAAAAAAATATCTGGATTTCAAAATTACTTACGCTTCAAAATTACTTACGCATGAATGATGTTAATGAGTGAAATTGCAAGCTTTTTGTCAAGATAACGAATTTCACTCAATCCGATACATCGAAGATGAATTTTATAAATTTTATTGTTAAAAAAAGTAATGGGGGATTCTTTATTGATCTTATAACGGCAGTGCGTAGCAATATATCTAACATTGATGCAAAAATGCAATCTTATGACAGTTACTATTGAAAAAAAATCATTTATCTACAAAAGTCTAGGGAGTCGGTTAGAGCTCTCACGCTTTCGATTGATAGCGGTGAACGGTTTCTGGTCACGTGATGACTAGAGTTCAGCTCACAAAACAGTTACTTTTCAAAGACTGCAACAATGACTTTGTATTAGATTCTTCACAACAGAAAGAAAAGTTTTGTATCGTTTTTAAATCAACAATGAGCACGTACCTTATTTAGTCACATCTTGTAATTGCTATATCTTAATTTGTACAAAAAATGCATTCTTAATCATTGGAAAGAATAAGTTTTCTTACTATTTTGATCCAACAAAATTAACACAGTCACAACTCTGATTTATGCAGACAAGACATTAGTTTCATGAACCCAAAAAAATATTAAGATTCAAATATCTGAGCTTAAAAATTATTTAAAAAAACACCATATCAATATGTGTAAATTAAAATAAGAGCGATTTGTTTGATCAAACATAAGGTGCACAGGTTGCACACGCAGTACAATGCATGTACATGCATGTGCAGATACATGAAGCAGGTTGGTTCACGACTTCATGTGCCTTTATTGCCTGAAACAAGCAGAAATATTAGCCCACCACCACCCTCCACAAATCTCCAATTTATACTTATCTCTCAAATGCTTAGCAGTTATCTTGTGAAATTTGCATAAGGTAACTCTGGATGTACTCAAATGATCTCCCTTTGAACGACGTAAGTACAACGTTCATTGAAATAAAGCTAAGTAAATGTAAGAAGTCGCTGACGAGATGGCGAGAGTTCATCTTGAAAAACATATAAAGTACTGTTCAAAGACTACAAAATTTACCTGATATTAAGCCTTTCATAACAAGCAGAGATAAGGTTCAGGTACTCTATTCTTCGTTAAATGTATTTCAAATTTCAAATTTTACAAATACGCGTAGTATATTGCCAGTAAAGGTAAACTAAATAAATAAATTTCATAATACATTTTACGTTACTTTTAGTCAGAACTGTTATTTTCAGAAATAAATGACATCGACAACGACTAAATAATAATATGAAAGTTTATGTCTATTATGAATTTTTGAGGCGAATTCAAATTGAATTCTCTCTCATTCTGATTTCAAGCTTGAAATTTTGCCTTGCACCAAAGGAACTAATGTATACATGCACACATTTGAAAATCATTTGTTCTAGAATGAACATTAGGAATCTCAAGTGATCTCCATTTGTACGGCGAACAAGTATAAAGCAGCAGTTGAGTCTTGGCATTTCAAGATTTTTATTTGCCTTTGGTTTGTGTCTTATGTAGTTAAAAAAATATCTGGATTTCAAAATTACTTACGCTTCAAAATTACTTACGCATGAATGATGTTAATGAGTGAAATTGCAAGCTTTTTGTCAAGATAACGAATTTCACTCAATCCGATACATCGAAGATGAATTTTATAAATTTTATTGTTAAAAAAAGTAATGGGGGATTCTTTATTGATCTTATAACGGCAGTGCCTAGCAATATATCTAACATTGATGCAAAAATGCAATCTTATGACAGTTACTATTGAAAAAAAATCATTTATCTACAAAAGTCTAGGGAGTCGGTTAGAGCTCTCACGCTTTCGATTGATAGCGGTGAACGGTTTCTGGTCACGTGATGACTAGAGTTCAGCTCACAAAACAGTTACTTTTCAAAGACTGCAACAATGACTTTGTATTAGATTCTTCACAACAGAAAGAAAAGTTTTGTATCGTTTTTAAATCAACAATGAGCACGTACCTTATTTAGTCACATCTTGTAATTGCTATATCTTAATTTGTACAAAAAATGCATTCTTAATCACTGGAAAGAATAAGTTTTCTTACTATTTTGATCCAACAAAATTAACACAGTCACAACTCTGATTTATGCAGACAAGACATTAGTTTCATGAACCCAAAAAAATATTAAGATTCAAATATCTGAGCTTAAAAATTATTTAAAAAAACACCATATCAATATGTGTAAATTAAAATAAGAGCGATTTGTTTGATCAAACATAAGGTGCACAGGTTGCACACGCAGTACAATGCATGTACATGCATGTGCAGATACATGAAGCAGGTTGGTTCACGACTTCATGTGCCTTTATTGCCTGAAACAAGCAGAAATATTAGCCCACCACCACCCTCCACAAATCTCCAATTTATACTTATCTCTCAAATGCTTAGCAGTTATCTTGTGAAATTTGCATAAGGTAACTCTGGATGTACTCAAATGATCTCCCTTTGAACGACGTAAGTACAACGTTCATTGAAATAAAGCTAAGTAAATGTAAGAAGTCGCTGACGAGATGGCGAGAGTTCATCTTGAAAAACATATAAAGTACTGTTCAAAGACTCCAAAATTTACCTGATATTAAGCCTTTCATAACAAGCAGAGATAAGGTTCAGGTACTCTATTCTTCGTTAAATGTTACAGAGATTGACTGTTAATGCATTTCAAATTTTACAAATACGCGTAGTATATTGCCAGTAAAGGTAAACCAAATAAATAAATTTCATAATACATTTTACGTTACTTTTAGTCAGAACTGTTATTTTCAGAAATAAATGACATCGACAACGACTAAATAATAATATGAAAGTTTATGTCTATTATGAATTTTTGAGGCGAATTCAAATTGAATTCTCTCTCATTCTGATTTCAAGCTTGAAATTTTGCCTTGCACCAAAGGAACTAATGTATACATGCACACATTTGAAAATCATTTGTTCTAGAATGAACATTAGGAATCTCAAGTGATCTCCATTTGTACGGCGAACAAGTATAAAGCAGCAGTTGAGTCTTGGCATTTCAAGATTTTTATTTGCCTTTGGTTTGTGTCTTATGTAGTTAAAAAAATATCTGGATTTCAAAATTACTTACGCTTCAAAATTACTTACGCATGAATGATGTTAATGAGTGAAATTGCAAGCTTTTTGTCAAGATAACGAATTTCACTCAATCCGATACATCGAAGATGAATTTTATAAATTTTATTGTTAAAAAAAGTAATGGGGGATTCTTTATTGATCTTATAACGGCAGTGCCTAGCAATATATCTAACATTGATGCAAAAATGCAATCTTATGACAGTTACTATTGAAAAAAAATCATTTATCTACAAAAGTCTAGGGAGTCGGTTAGAGCTCTCACGCTTTCGATTGATAGCGGTGAACGGTTTCTGGTCACGTGATGACTAGAGTTCAGCTCACAAAACAGTTACTTTTCAAAGACTGCAACAATGACTTTGTATTAGATTCTTCACAACAGAAAGAAAAGTTTTGTATCGTTTTTAAATCAACAATGAGCACGTACCTTATTTAGTCACATCTTGTAATTGCTATATCTTAATTTGTACAAAAAATGCATTCTTAATCACTGGAAAGAATAAGTTTTCTTACTATTTTGATCCAACAAAATTAACACAGTCACAACTCTGATTTATGCAGACAAGACATTAGTTTCATGAACCCAAAACAATATTAAGATTCAAATATCTGAGCTTAAAAATTATTTAAAAAAACACCATATCAATATGTGTAAATTAAAATAAGAGCGATTTGTTTGATCAAACATAAGGTGCACAGGTTGCACACGCAGTACAATGCATGTACATGCATGTGCAGATACATGAAGCAGGTTGGTTCACGACTTCATGTGCCTTTATTGCCTGAAACAAGCAGAAATATTAGCCCACCACCACCCTCCACAAATCTCCAATTTATACTTATCTCTCAAATGCTTAGCAGTTATCTTGTGAAATTTGCATAAGGTAACTCTGGATGTACTCAAATGATCTCCCTTTGAACGACGTAAGTACAACGTTCATTGAAATAAAGCTAAGTAAATGTAAGAAGTCGCTGACGAGATGGCGAGAGTTCATCTTGAAAAACATATAAAGTACTGTTCAAAGACTACAAAATTTACCTGATATTAAGCCTTTCATAACAAGCAGAGATAAGGTTCAGGTACTCTATTCTTCGTTAAATGTATTTCAAATTTCAAATTTTACAAATACGCGTAGTATATTGCCAGTAAAGGTAAACTAAATAAATAAATTTCATAATACATTTTACGTTACTTTTAGTCAGAACTGTTATTTTCAGAAATAAATGACATCGACAACGACTAAATAATAATATGAAAGTTTATGTCTATTATGAATTTTTGAGGCGAATTCAAATTGAATTCTCTCTCATTCTGATTTCAAGCTTGAAATTTTGCCTTGCACCAAAGGAACTAATGTATACATGCACACATTTGAAAATCATTTGTTCTAGAATGAACATTAGGAATCTCAAGTGATCTCCATTTGTACGGCGAACAAGTATAAAGCAGCAGTTGAGTCTTGGCATTTCAAGATTTTTATTTGCCTTTGGTTTGTGTCTTATGTAGTTAAAAAAATATCTGGATTTCAAAATTACTTACGCTTCAAAATTACTTACGCATGAATGATGTTAATGAGTGAAATTGCAAGCTTTTTGTCAAGATAACGAATTTCACTCAATCCGATACATCGAAGATGAATTTTATAAATTTTATTGTTAAAAAAAGTAATGGGGGATTCTTTATTGATCTTATAACGGCAGTGCCTAGCAATATATCTAACATTGATGCAAAAATGCAATCTTATGACAGTTACTATTGAAAAAAAATCATTTATCTACAAAAGTCTAGGGAGTCGGTTAGAGCTCTCACGCTTTCGATTGATAGCGGTGAACGGTTTCTGGTCACGTGATGACTAGAGTTCAGCTCACAAAACAGTTACTTTTCAAAGACTGCAACAATGACTTTGTATTAGATTCTTCACAACAGAAAGAAAAGTTTTGTATCGTTTTTAAATCAACAATGAGCACGTACCTTATTTAGTCACATCTTGTAATTGCTATATCTTAATTTGTACAAAAAATGCATTCTTAATCACTGGAAAGAATAAGTTTTCTTACTATTTTGATCCAACAAAATTAACACAGTCACAACTCTGATTTATGCAGACAAGACATTAGTTTCATGAACCCAAAAAAATATTAAGATTCAAATATCTGAGCTTAAAAATTATTTAAAAAAACACCATATCAATATGTGTAAATTAAAATAAGAGCGATTTGTTTGATCAAACATAAGGTGCACAGGTTGCACACGCAGTACAATGCATGTACATGCATGTGCAGATACATGAAGCAGGTTGGTTCACGACTTCATGTGCCTTTATTGCCTGAAACAAGCAGAAATATTAGCCCACCACCACCCTCCACAAATCTCCAATTTATACTTATCTCTCAAATGCTTAGCAGTTATCTTGTGAAATTTGCATAAGGTAACTCTGGATGTACTCAAATGATCTCCCTTTGAACGACGTAAGTACAACGTTCATTGAAATAAAGCTAAGTAAATGTAAGAAGTCGCTGACGAGATGGCGAGAGTTCATCTTGAAAAACATATAAAGTACTGTTCAAAGACTCCAAAATTTACCTGATATTAAGCCTTTCATAACAAGCAGAGATAAGGTTCAGGTACTCTATTCTTCGTTAAATGTTACAGAGATTGACTGTTAATGCATTTCAAATTTTACAAATACGCGTAGTATATTGCCAGTAAAGGTAAACCAAATAAATAAATTTCATAATACATTTTACGTTACTTTTAGTCAGAACTGTTATTTTCAGAAATAAATGACATCGACAACGACTAAATAATAATATGAAAGTTTATGTCTATTATGAATTTTTGAGGCGAATTCAAATTGAATTCTCTCTCATTCTGATTTCAAGCTTGAAATTTTGCCTTGCACCAAAGGAACTAATGTATACATGCACACATTTGAAAATCATTTGTTCTAGAATGAACATTAGGAATCTCAAGTGATCTCCATTTGTACGGCGAACAAGTATAAAGCAGCAGTTGAGTCTTGGCATTTCAAGATTTTTATTTGCCTTTGGTTTGTGTCTTATGTAGTTAAAAAAATATCTGGATTTCAAAATTACTTACGCTTCAAAATTACTTACGCATGAATGATGTTAATGAGTGAAATTGCAAGCTTTTTGTCAAGATAACGAATTTCACTCAATCCGATACATCGAAGATGAATTTTATAAATTTTATTGTTAAAAAAAGTAATGGGGGATTCTTTATTGATCTTATAACGGCAGTGCCTAGCAATATATCTAACATTGATGCAAAAATGCAATCTTATGACAGTTACTATTGAAAAAAAATCATTTATCTACAAAAGTCTAGGGAGTCGGTTAGAGCTCTCACGCTTTCGATTGATAGCGGTGAACGGTTTCTGGTCACGTGATGACTAGAGTTCAGCTCACAAAACAGTTACTTTTCAAAGACTGCAACAATGACTTTGTATTAGATTCTTCACAACAGAAAGAAAAGTTTTGTATCGTTTTTAAATCAACAATGAGCACGTACCTTATTTAGTCACATCTTGTAATTGCTATATCTTAATTTGTACAAAAAATGCATTCTTAATCACTGGAAAGAATAAGTTTTCTTACTATTTTGATCCAACAAAATTAACACAGTCACAACTCTGATTTATGCAGACAAGACATTAGTTTCATGAACCCAAAACAATATTAAGATTCAAATATCTGAGCTTAAAAATTATTTAAAAAAACACCATATCAATATGTGTAAATTAAAATAAGAGCGATTTGTTTGATCAAACATAAGGTGCACAGGTTGCACACGCAGTACAATGCATGTACATGCATGTGCAGATACATGAAGCAGGTTGGTTCACGACTTCATGTGCCTTTATTGCCTGAAACAAGCAGAAATATTAGCCCACCACCACCCTCCACAAATCTCCAATTTATACTTATCTCTCAAATGCTTAGCAGTTATCTTGTGAAATTTGCATAAGGTAACTCTGGATGTACTCAAATGATCTCCCTTTGAACGACGTAAGTACAACGTTCATTGAAATAAAGCTAAGTAAATGTAAGAAGTCGCTGACGAGATGGCGAGAGTTCATCTTGAAAAACATATAAAGTACTGTTCAAAGACTACAAAATTTACCTGATATTAAGCCTTTCATAACAAGCAGAGATAAGGTTCAGGTACTCTATTCTTCGTTAAATGTATTTCAAAGTTCAAATTTTACAAATACGCGTAGTATATTGCCAGTAAAGGTAAACTAAATAAATAAATTTCATAATACATTTTACGTTACTTTTAGTCAGAACTGTTATTTTCAGAAATAAATGACATCGACAACGACTAAATAATAATATGAAAGTTTATGTCTATTATGAATTTTTGAGGCGAATTCAAATTGAATTCTCTCTCATTCTGATTTCAAGCTTGAAATTTTGCCTTGCACCAAAGGAACTAATGTATACATGCACACATTTGAAAATCATTTGTTCTAGAATGAACATTAGGAATCTCAAGTGATCTCCATTTGTACGGCGAACAAGTATAAAGCAGCAGTTGAGTCTTGGCATTTCAAGATTTTTATTTGCCTTTGGTTTGTGTCTTATGTAGTTAAAAAAATATCTGGATTTCAAAATTACTTACGCTTCAAAATTACTTACGCATGAATGATGTTAATGAGTGAAATTGCAAGCTTTTTGTCAAGATAACGAATTTCACTCAATCCGATACATCGAAGATGAATTTTATAAATTTTATTGTTAAAAAAAGTAATGGGGGATTCTTTATTGATCTTATAACGGCAGTGCCTAGCAATATATCTAACATTGATGCAAAAATGCAATCTTATGACAGTTACTATTGAAAAAAAATCATTTATCTACAAAAGTCTAGGGAGTCGGTTAGAGCTCTCACGCTTTCGATTGATAGCGGTGAACGGTTTCTGGTCACGTGATGACTAGAGTTCAGCTCACAAAACAGTTACTTTTCAAAGACTGCAACAATGACTTTGTATTAGATTCTTCACAACAGAAAGAAAAGTTTTGTATCGTTTTTAAATCAACAATGAGCACGTACCTTATTTAGTCACATCTTGTAATTGCTATATCTTAATTTGTACAAAAAATGCATTCTTAATCATTGGAAAGAATAAGTTTTCTTACTATTTTGATCCAACAAAATTAACACAGTCACAACTCTGATTTATGCAGACAAGACATTAGTTTCATGAACCCAAAACAATATTAAGATTCAAATATCTGAGCTTAAAAATTATTTAAAAAAACACCATATCAATATGTGTAAATTAAAATAAGAGCGATTTGTTTGATCAAACATAAGGTGCACAGGTTGCACACGCAGTACAATGCATGTACATGCATGTGCAGATACATGAAGCAGGTTGGTTCACGACTTCATGTGCCTTTATTGCCTGAAACAAGCAGAAATATTAGCCCACCACCACCCTCCACAAATCTCCAATTTATACTTATCTCTCAAATGCTTAGCAGTTATCTTGTGAAATTTGCATAAGGTAACTCTGGATGTACTCAAATGATCTCCCTTTGAACGACGTAAGTACAACGTTCATTGAAATAAAGCTAAGTAAATGTAAGAAGTCGCTGACGAGATGGCGAGAGTTCATCTTGAAAAACATATAAAGTACTGTTCAAAGACTACAAAATTTACCTGATATTAAGCCTTTCATAACAAGCAGAGATAAGGTTCAGGTACTCTATTCTTCGTTAAATGTATTTCAAATTTCAAATTTTACAAATACGCGTAGTATATTGCCAGTAAAGGCAAACTAAATAAATAAATTTCATAATACATTTTACGTTACTTTTAGTCAGAACTGTTATTTTCAGAAATAAATGACATCGACAACGACTAAATAATAATATGAAAGTTTATGTCTATTATGAATTTTTGAGGCGAATTCAAATTGAATTCTCTCTCATTCTGATTTCAAGCTTGAAATTTTGCCTTGCACCAAAGGAACTAATGTATACATGCACACATTTGAAAATCATTTGTTCTAGAATGAACATTAGGAATCTCAAGTGATCTCCATTTGTACGGCGAACAAGTATAAAGCAGCAGTTGAGTCTTGGCATTTCAAGATTTTTATTTGCCTTTGGTTTGTGTCTTATGTAGTTAAAAAAATATCTGGATTTCAAAATTACTTACGCTTCAAAATTACTTACGCATGAATGATGTTAATGAGTGAAATTGCAAGCTTTTTGTCAAGATAACGAATTTCACTCAATCCGATACATCGAAGATGAATTTTATAAATTTTATTGTTAAAAAAAGTAATGGGGGATTCTTTATTGATCTTATAACGGCAGTGCCTAGCAATATATCTAACATTGATGCAAAAATGCAATCTTATGACAGTTACTATTGAAAAAAAATCATTTATCTACAAAAGTCTAGGGAGTCGGTTAGAGCTCTCACGCTTTCGATTGATAGCGGTGAACGGTTTCTGGTCACGTGATGACTAGAGTTCAGCTCACAAAACAGTTACTTTTCAAAGACTGCAACAATGACTTTGTATTAGATTCTTCACAACAGAAAGAAAAGTTTTGTATCGTTTTTAAATCAACAATGAGCACGTACCTTATTTAGTCACATCTTGTAATTGCTATATCTTAATTTGTACAAAAAATGCATTCTTAATCATTGGAAAGAATAAGTTTTCTTACTATTTTGATCCAACAAAATTAACACAGTCACAACTCTGATTTATGCAGACAAGACATTAGTTTCATGAACCCAAAAAAATATTAAGATTCAAATATCTGAGCTTAAAAATTATTTTAAAAAACACCATATCAATATGTGTAAATTAAAATAAGAGCGATTTGTTTGATCAAACATAAGGTGCACAGGTTGCACACGCAGTACAATGCATGTACATGCATGTGCAGATACATGAAGCAGGTTGGTTCACGACTTCATGTGCCTTTATTGCCTGAAACAAGCAGAAATATTAGCCCACCACCACCCTCCACAAATCTCCAATTTATACTTATCTCTCAAATGCTTAGCAGTTATCTTGTGAAATTTGCATAAGGTAACTCTGGATGTACTCAAATGATCTCCCTTTGAACGACGTAAGTACAACGTTCATTGAAATAAAGCTAAGTAAATGTAAGAAGTCGCTGACGAGATGGCGAGAGTTCATCTTGAAAAACATATAAAGTACTGTTCAAAGACTACAAAATTTACCTGATATTAAGCCTTTCATAACAAGCAGAGATAAGGTTCAGGTACTCTATTCTTCGTTAAATGTATTTCAAATTTCAAATTTTACAAATACGCGTAGTATATTGCCAGTAAAGGTAAACTAAATAAATAAATTTCATAATACATTTTACGTTACTTTTAGTCAGAACTGTTATTTTCAGAAATAAATGACATCGACAACGACTAAATAATAATATGAAAGTTTATGTCTATTATGAATTTTTGAGGCGAATTCAAATTGAATTCTCTCTCATTCTGATTTCAAGCTTGAAATTTTGCCTTGCACCAAAGGAACTAATGTATACATGCACACATTTGAAAATCATTTGTTCTAGAAAGAACATTAGGAATCTCAAGTGATCTCCATTTGTACGGCGAACAAGTATAAAGCAGCAGTTGAGTCTTGGCATTTCAAGATTTTTAATTTGCCTTTGGTTTGTGTCTTATGTAGTTAAAAAAATATCTGGATTTCAAAATTACTTACGCTTCAAAATTACTTACGCATGAATGATGTTAATGAGTGAAATTGCAAGCTTTTTGTCAAGATAACGAATTTCACTCAATCCGATACATCGAAGATGAATTTTATAAATTTTATTGTTAAAAAAAGTAATGGGGGATTCTTTATTGATCTTATAACGGCAATGCGTAGCAATATATCTAACATTGATGCAAAAATGCAATCTTATGACAGATACTATTGAAAAAAATCATTTATCTACAAAAGTCTAGGGAGTCGGTTAGAGCTCTCACGCTTTCGATTGATAGCGGTGAACGGTTTCTGGTCACGTGATGACTAGAGTTCAGCTCACAAAACAGTTACTTTTCAAAGACTGCAACAATGACTTTGTATTAGATTCTTCACAACAGAAAGAAAAGTTTTGTATCGTTTTTAAATCAACAATGAGCACGTACCTTATTTAGTCACATCTTGTAATTGCTATATCTTAATTTGTAAAAAAAAATGCATTCTTAATCATTGGAAAGAATAAGTTTTCTTACTATTTTGATCCAACAAAATTAACACAGTCACAAATCTGATTTATGCAGACAAGACATTAGTTTTATGAACAAAAAAAAATATTAAGATTCAAATATCTGAGCTTAAAAATTATTTTAAAAACACGATATCAATATGTGTAAATTAAAATAAGAGCGACTAAGTAACTGTCATAAGATTACATTTTTGCATCAATGTTAGATATATTGCTACGCATTGCCGTTATAAGATCAATAAAGAATCCCCCATTACTTTTTTTAACAATAAAATTTATAAAATTCATATTCGATGTATCGGATTGAGTGAAATTCGTTATCTTGACAAAAAGTTTGCAATTTCACTCATTAACATCATTCATGCGTAAGTAATTTTGAAGCGTAAATAATTTTGAAATCCAGATATTTTTTTAACTACATAAGACACAAACCAAAGGCAAATAAAAATCTTGAAATCATCTTTGCAGAGACTGAACTTCCACTGTTGTTTGTTCATCTAAATTAAATAATTCTCTTTTCGATACCATATTACTAATAGCCTACATTTAGCTTTATTTCAGTATTCCTTTGTCTTGAGCAGGGGTAAGATACAGGATTTTGTTTTCTTTTATGGGGGAGGGGGGGGGAGGCATTAAAAAATTATTCCAAAGGATGGGGTACCTCTGCTGCCCTCAAAGAAAGCCAACTTCTTCACTCATTGAACTTTTAGCATCAAGATTCTGTGAAAAAGTTTGGCAAGCGGTGGTGGTGTGTAGGTACAGGTATAAACTGGCCTATATTTTAGCAGACATAGCATAGGATTATTGAAAGAAAAAAAAATGAGTGGTAAGTTTTGAAAGTTTTAGGGACTCCCAGGGGCATGTATCCTCTGAAAATTTGAGGTGTGGACAGTGTTGTATATTTCATAAATATTGTCGACATTGCAGTGTGTATAACTTTTTGATTCATACCACACATATATATGATATCAAAATCCAATTCATCAACATTGCAATATTGGACAACATCAAGTCAACATCCTGTTAACATGACATTGTTTTTCTTTGCTTATATCATTCACATCGTAGACATCGCAGTGTTGGATGACATCAAGGGAGTCAATAATGATGTCTCCCTCATGCACAGGGTGCCACCTGTGTTGTCTCCCTTTAGAGATAACGAAAAAGTGCAAACAATTTTGCAGGGTGACAAATGTGTGGTCTCCCTTTCAGATGTTTATTCGAGAATGTTTTTTTTTGTATTACAAATCAATTTACTTGAAACTAGCGATATCCAGATTTGACAACTTTTACTGTATATGCTGGATCAATAAAAAATCAGTTCTAATGGTGGCATCAAAGTTGTCTGTTGACATATTTTTAAACGAGTGAGTAGGCAAACACAAGAGGTTTGACTTATATTTTCTTCAACATAATAAAACTATTAAGGACTGTTTAGAAGGGAAACATCACAAATTATCAGGTCTAAGTAGGGTTGTCACCCTAAGGGGCAAGTGCCCTCGAGTGACAACCCTACTTATTTTGGCTTTACTCTACTCCTGGGGGCAATGATTTGAACAATTCAAAATCTACACTACCTCAGGAAGCTTTCATATAAGTTTCATCTCTTCTGGCCCAGTAGTTCTTGAGAAGACTTTCAAAGAACTCTCCTATAGATATTCTAACGTAAAAATTTGATACCCTATTGTGGCGCAAACATACCCCTGGAGGCCAGGATTTGAACAAATTAGATTAGCTACACTACCTCAGTTTTCACGTTTCATCTTTCTTGACCAAAAGTTTTTGAGAGTTTACAAGAGTTTTTCCAATAAATATTTATGTAGAACTTCCATCGACTTCATTGGCCCCATCCTACCCCAAGGGGCCATGATTTGAACAATTTAGAATCTACAAAACCTCAGGAAGCTTTCATATATATTTTCTTGTAAAACTTTTGTTCCCTATTGTGGCCCAACCCTACCCCTGAGGGCCATAATTTGAACAATATAGAAGCTACACTACCTCAGGAAGCTTTCACATGTTTCATACCTTCAGGACCAATAGCTTTGAGATTTTTAAAGAGTTTTTCCTATATTTATATATCTTTGTGGAACTTTGATCCCCTTTATGTGCCCCACCCTACCCCAAGGGGCCATGATTTGAACAAATTAGAATATACACTACCTCAGGAAGCTTCATATGTTTCATCATTCCTGGTCAAATGGTTTTTAAAGAATTTCTTGTACGTTTTTCAATGTAAAACTCTAATCCTTTGCTGTGGCCCCATCCTACCTCCGGGGACATGATGTTGAAAATCTAAAATCTACACTACCTATGGAAGCATTCACATAAGTTTCAAAGTTTCATCTTTTCTGGACCACTTATGGCTTTTGAGAAGCAGATTTTTTGAAGAATTTTTCCTACATATATTTCAATGTAAAAATATGATCCCTATTGTGGCCCCAATTTAATCCTGGGGGACCATAATTTGAACAATTTAGAATCCAATATACCTCATGAAGCTTCCACCCAAGTTTCATCTCTTCTGGTCCAGTGGTTCTTGGGAAGATTTTTTAATGACCCCACCCTTTTTTGTCTTTTCTTGATTATCTCCCCTTGTAATAGAACTTGGTGCTTTCTTTAAACAATTAAGAATCCCCTTCATCCAGGGATGCTTTGTGCCAACTTTCATTAAAATTGGCCCATTGGTTTTTGAGAAGTCAAAAATGTGAAAAGTATACAGACAGATGGACAGACAGTTGCTGGACAACAGGTGATCAGATGTAAATCTGTGATCCTTTAATGTGGCTCCACACTACCCAAATGGTCTATGATTTTAACAATTTAGAATCTACACTTTCTAAGGAAGGTTTCACATAATTTTCATCTTTTCTAGTCCAGTTGTTCTTAAGAAAAAAGATTTTTCCTAAATATTTTACCCAATTTGATAACTTTGATTAAAATTTGCTGGTGGTTCTTGAGACTAAGTTAAAAGTTTACAGACGGATTGACACTGGACAATGGGTGATCAGAAAAGCTCATGGAAAAGCTCACTTGAACTTTCAGCTCAAATGAGCTAAAAATGCAAATGTGTCATTGAAAATGCCTGAAAAAGGGACATCAACCATCAAATGGCCCAGAATGCATCATACAAGAGGACCATGAACCACAGCACGCATCTGAGTTACTTTGGCCCTGCTGTTCTTCACCATATTTCCCCCTTCTAATACTTATTGTGGCCCAAACATACCCTCGGGGTCATGATTTGCACAATTTATTTAGAATCAACTTTACCTCAGAAAGCTTCCACATATGTTTAAGCTTTTCTGGCCCAGTGGTTTCTTGAGGAGGAGATTTTTCCATTACATTTGAATGTAAAACTTGGATTCCCTATTATGGGCCCACCCTACCCCCAGGTGTCATAAATTGAATAATTTAGAATCTACACTATGCCTGGAGGCTTCCACATAAGTTTCAGCTTTTCTGGCTGCTTACTGTGGCCCCAGGCTATCCCCAGGGGCCATGATTAAACAAATTAGAATCTACATTATCAAAGGATACTTCCACATAAGTTTCAGCTTTTCTGGCCAAGTGGTCTTGAGAAGACTTTTTAATGACCCCACCATATTTTTGTCTTTTCTTGATTATCTCCCCTTGAAAGGGGGCTTGGTCCTTCAATTTAACAATTTTAAACTCCCCCTCACTTAACGACGACGGACCTAATTCATTTCTGCAATAGAATTTTTAGTCAAATTTTAATATGAGGTGAAATGACTTTTGGTGAGTTAAAATCAATAGAAAAATCATATGGTCATCGATGTAGATTTTTAATGGGGAGCGTCTCAAAAGTTGGCGATGGAAGTCGATAATTACCATAGGAAGTAAAGGTAAATTGCCAGTGTAGGGTTTAAGAGTGATCATTGAAAAAAATTCTGCAATAGAATTTTTATACATATTTAAGGACAACGTTAACTAGACAATTTACCAGCAAATTACGCCAAAAAATAAATGGGTCATCGGCTTAGATTTTTCAGAGGGGCATGTCAAACATGTAGGGTGTATTTTGGGTGAAATTTTCAATGAAAATACCTTGGCAAAATAAATCATTTATTTATAAAATTAACAAATGAAAATACATCGAAATATTTACAATATTAAAACTTTTGAATATCTTTAAAAGAATTAAAATGTATTTTTTTTTATCTTTTGCAATACATTATTAAGTCAATTTGATTCAAGGCATATGCGCGGTTTTCTGCGCAGTGGCTCAAAATTTCGAATTAGGTCTGTCGTCCTTAAGGATGCTTTGTGCCAACGTAGTTAAAATTGGCCCATTGCATCTTGGGAAGGGGTTGAAACTGTGAAAAGTTTACACATGGATTGATGGACAGATGGATGGATGACAGACAACAGGTGATCAGAAAAGCTCACTTGAGCTTTCAGTTCAGGTGAGCAAAAAATATATGGATCTGTGGTGTCTATCACGAATTGGTTGATTCATCTGAATTTATTTAGTATGACCATAAATTTAAGATGATTTTTATTTCCTACTACATGTGTAAACATGTAATACACTATAACCCTAATTAGTTGAAAAGTTTGTGAAGATTAACCCTTTTCTCTTTAGGTGGGTGTGAGGACTAACCTTACTAATAATCAATCAATTAGTACGAGAGACTATAACCCTAATCAGCCAATTAGGATGTAAGACTTATCCTTATCAGTCAATTAGTATGAGAGACTAAACCTTATCAGCCAATAAGTCTGTGAGACTATAATCCTAATCAGTCACTTAGTATGTGAGACTACTGCTAATCAGCTAATTAGTCTGTGAGACTATTATCCTAATCAGTCACTTAGTATGTGAGAAATACTGCTAATCAGCTAATTAGTCTGTGAGAAAACTCCTAATTAGTCACTTAGTATTTAGACTACCTCTAATCAGTCAATTGCAATGCCGTCCTATTAAAAAATGATAGTAATGTAACGTATTTACATTAAACACACAGGGGTCGTACCTGGTCAATTCCAGGGTTTGGGGTGTTCAACATTAAATGATTGGAAACTGATTGGTATGATTTTAGTGGACTGCCAAAATATACAAATATGTCCTAACCTTATCTAGGTAAAATAAAATCAACTAGTAAATCACCATAATAATCAGAGGCAAGCAACAATTAATTAACTGGGTCCCGACCTAACACTAAAATAAGAGCCCAGTCGCCCTCAGACTATCGCATATACTATAGGATGCCTTATTCAGGACGGACATTATATGCGATAGCCCTTCAACAACTACACTCACTGTAGGATGCCTTATTCAGGACGGACAATGAGTATAGCAGCCTGGACAAACTGGTCTGCCAATGCAGACGAGATCAAACAAACTATGGCTAGCCTTCATATTGGAGGTCAACCTCGTTTGTGGCAGGCCTGAACTGATTTGGCCTTCCAAATTCTCTCTCTAACTGTAAAACAGGCGAGGAATATAAATGTGAACACTTTATTCACTACACTCATCTTCTAACCTAGGCTGCGTCCGAAGAACAACCACAAACGACTACAGAGTCTCTGTATATATACACAATTAAAGTCACGTGATGTCAGTAGTGACTAATTGAGAACTCTGCATGGTTGTACCTTAAAATCCCGGAATCATTACAGTAATGCAGATGTGGTAAACACAATATCATATCAACATTGTCTACATTGCGATGCTGACAATATCAAATTTGATATGTGAACAGGACATACTGATACAATATTTATAGATATAAGTACAGAATTTTGCAGGTGAAAAATGATGAAATTAATAGTTAAAAAAAAGTGGCTACCATCAGCTTTCAATAAACCCCAACAGTATTGATAAATTGTGAAATAGTGTTTGAAATAATAATAAAACAAACATTCTTAAAGTCAGAGAGTTTTTCTGTTTCCTTTTTTCTCATCCTAAATGTTAATCATATAAAGCAAGAGGCCTATGGGAAACAATGCTCACCTGCGTCAATATGGTCCTACTGTTCTTTGTCAGCAGATTTCTTCTCCTATATATTCATATGTAAAGCTTTGATCGCCTGTTCTAGGCATATCCTACCTCCAGGTGCCAAGTTTTGAATGAAATTTAAACTTCACTTTCTGAGGATGCTTCTATATTCATATAACTAATCATGGCTTTGTTGTTCATGAAAACAGAGTTTTAAAGATGTCTGCCACCCTACCCAGGAGGAGAGGAGGTTGGGGGGGGGCATGATTTGAACAAACTTGAATCTACCCGAGGATGCTTCCATATCAATATGACTAATCATGGCTTTGTTGTTCTTGAGAATAAGACTTTTAAAGATATTTCCTATATATGTACTTTTGTAAAACTTTGATCCTCCATTATGGCCCCACCCTACTATGGATGATGCCTTGAACAAACTTGAATCTACACTACCTGAGGATGATTCCATATCAATATGACTAATTGTGGCTTTGTTGTTCTTGAGAAGAAGATATTTCAAAATTTTTTTTATATATATTCCTATGTAAAACTTTGATCCCCCATTGTGGCCCCACCCTACCCCCGGGGGTCATGCTTTGAACAAACTTGAATCTACACTACCTGAGGATGATTCCATATCAAAATGACTAATCATGCCTTAGCTGTTCTTGAGAACAAGATTTTTAAGATTTTTCCAATATATTCCTATGTAAAACTTTGATCCCCCATTGTGACCCCACCCTACCCCCAGGGGTCATGATTTGAACAAACACGAATCTTCAATACCTGAGGATGATTCCATATCAATATGACTAATCATGCCTTAGCTGTTCTTGAGAACAAGATTTTTAAGATTTTTCCAATATATTTCTATGTAAAACTTTGATCCCCCATTGTGACCCCACCCTACCCCCAGGGGTCATGATTTGAACAAACTTGAATCTTCACTACCTGAGGATGATTCCATATCAATATGACTAATTGTGGCTTTGTTGTTCTTGAGAAGAAGATTTTTCAAGATTTTTTTTCTATATATTTCTATGTAAAACTTTGATCCCCCATTGTGGCCTCACCCTACCCCCGGGGGTCTTGATTTGTACAAACTTGAATCTACACTACCTGAGGATGATTCCATATCAATATGACTAATTGTGACTTTGTTGTTTTTGAGAAGAAGATTTTTTCAAGATTTTTCCTTAATATTCCTATGTAAAACTGATCCCCCGATGTGGCCCCACCCTTCCCCCAGGGGTCATGCTTTGAACAAACTTGAATCTACACTACTTGAGGATGATTCCATTTCAAAATGACTAATCATAGCTTTGCTGTTCTTGAGAAGATTTTCCCTATATATTACTATGAAAAACTTCGATTCTCCATTGTGGCCCCACCCTACCCCAGTGTTCATCATTTGAACAAATTTGAATCTACACTACCTGGGGATGTTTTCATATGAATATGACTAATCAAGGCTTTGCTGTTCTTGAAAATAAGATTATTCAAGTTTTTTCCTATATAATCCTATGTAAAACTTCAATCCCCCATTGTGGCCCCACCCTAGCCCCGGGGGTCATCATTTTAACAAATTTGAATCTAACTTACCTCAGGATGCTTCCATATTCATATGAACAACCATGGCTTTGTTGTTCTTTAGGAAATGTTTTTTCAGGATTTTTTTCCTATGTAAAACTGTGATCCCCAGTTATGGCCCCACCCTAACCCCAGAGGTCATCATTTGAACAAACTTGAATCTACACTATGTAAAGAATTTTTCCTACAAGTTTCAACTTTTTTGTCCAATGGTTCTTGAGAAGATTTTAAAAAGATACCACCAAATTTTCACTATTTCTGAATTATCTCCTCTTGATACCACCAAATTTTCACTATTTCTGAATTATCTCCTCTTGAAAGAGGGTGTGGCCCTTCATTTGAACAAACTTGAATCACCTTCACCCAAGGATGCTTTGTGGCAAGTTTGGTTGAAATTGGTTGAAATTGGTCCAGTGGTTCTTGAGAAGAAGTCAAAAATTTGAAAAGTTTACAAACGGACAGACAGACAGGCGGTTTACAGACAAAATGTGATCAGAAAAGCTCACTTGAGATCTTATTTTTGGATGTTGTCAGTCCTATGACAGCACCTGGCCATGCCTACATATTATCATATCAAGTTAACGCACCGTATTCAATTTGTCGGCACGGCCAGGTGCCGTATAAGACCGAGGACATCCTAAAATAAGAATTCTTAAATGAAATATTAGGAGGTATTAACCTTCTTCAGCAGATACATGTACACATGTATGTGATTGTCTGCATGCATGGCCACCAGAGGGCTTTTACAGTCATCTGAGAATAACCCTGTAACGGATCAATGAAATGGAATTTAACAAGAGACCCATGGGCTCAGAATCGCTCTCCCGATAAATTTTACAACCGTATCACTTCTATTCTAAGATTCTTAGTATCTTATATATTTAGATAAAGCTTTGAAATCCCAAAAGTAGCTCTGTGACCTACATTTTGGATAACAACTCTGTGAATTTAATGATTGTAGGCCTCTTATAATTTGAAATATTTAGATATTATCTTAAAAGTCCAAAGCTGGGACACTGTGACCCATTTTTGTTCACACATTTTGAGGACCCAAGATGCTTTAACTAACAAATTTTGATGACTCTAAGCCTCTTATTCTCAGAAATATTTAGATATAGCTGTGAAATTCCAAAATTAAGTCACTGTGACCTACTTTTTGGTTAACATAGCCCGTGATCCCAAAATGCATAAAATGAGAAAATTGATGATTATTAGCCTCTTAGTATTTCAAATATTTAGATATTCCCTTAAAACTACAAGTGACCTACTTTTGTTTGACACATCCTGAGGACCAAAGATGCATAACCTGACAAAGTTCGATGAATCTAAGCCAATTGGTATCTGAAATATTTAAATATCGTCAAAAAATTCTAAAAGTAGGTCACGGTGATCTTCCTTTTAGTTGATACATTCCGAGGACTCAAGATGCATCAACTGACAATGTTTGACGATTCTAATTTTCACAATATCCAAATTATGCCTCTAAAATGATTTTTAAAAAGTATCTTCTTATAGCCTGATTTTTTACCTTAAGAATGTGTATTTATCATATTGTACATATAACATAATTTATATGTTTAAGTAACACTGAAGCAGTGAATTCCCTAAGTTTTTCTTCATATTTTATTTTTTTGTTAACCCCAAAAGTGGACTATTCTGATAAATTACACATTCATGAAAAGACTGGAAAGTTTGGAGCAAAACATGTCTCCCCCTACGATGGTCAAGGAATCTGATACCATTTATGTTTATTAAACAGTCTTTGAAAAAAAAGGTTTTTTTTCTTATTTTTCCTGGTTTTCTATTCTTTTAATAGAAGACGAGCCCGGCATGCGAAAGAAATTTTTGCCACATAATACTTACTATAAATATTGCTTTAGTCAGGCAAGCTTTTTGAAAAGCTATTACTTACTAGTATAACACATTAAATACCGGCAAAATTCAAATGCATCAACTTACAAGGTTTAATGAGTCTGAACCTCTCAGTAACTTAAATAATGACAGTAATTTTTTGGAAAATGGTTAGCCATAAAAGTCAGAAAGGAGGTCACGGTGACTTAATTTTCTACCTTTTCGTTGACACATTTTTAAGCCACCTGACATCGACTGATAAGTTTTGATGATTAGAGGCTTCAAAGTGCCCGAGATATGCATCGAAATCAAATGAAAGATGAATACCTGCAAAATTCAAAAAAGGTCACCGTGACCTACTTTTTAGTCAACTTGACATGAGGTCCTAAGATGCATGAATTGAAAAAAAAAATCTTAATTCCAGTCATTATATTGGGCAATATAATAATGCCCTAGTGTGATACCTTAAACAATTTTTAATCTACAATATATTTTCATCCATGTTAGCATATAATTAAAGTTTGGTGATAATCTGCCTAGTGGTTCTTAAGAAGAGGATTATTTTTAGCAACCACTACTTTTTTTTTTAAATAGCTTACTTAAGCTGATCACCTGTTGTCTGTCGTCTGTCCGTTTGTCGTCCGTCTGTCCATCCGTCTGTAAACTTTTCACATTTTCAACTTCTTGTCAAGAACCACTGGGCCAATTTTAAACAAACTTATTACAAAGCATTCTTGGGTGAAGGGGAGTTTAAATTGTTAAATTTAAAGGCCAAGCCCCATTACAAGGGGAGAAAATCAAGAAGAAACAAAAATAGTGTGGGGTCATGAAGACATATTCTCAAGAATCAGTGGAACAGAAGAGCTGAAACTTTTTTGGAAGCTTCCCGAGGTAGTGTAGATTCTAAATTGTTCAAATCATGACCCTCAGGGGTAGGGTGGGCCACAATAAGTATGACAAGGGGGAAATCTGGTTAGGAACAGGAGGGACAAAGTTACTCAGCTGAGCGTTGTGGCACATGGGCCTCTTGATTCCTTAATTATTTCCCCTTGTTTAAGGGGCACACCCCTATGTTTGGTATCAATGAGAGCCCTTAAGTCAAGGATATTCTGTGACAAATTTGACAAAAATTGGCCAGAAGGTTCCTGAGATATGGTCCATATTGCAGAAAGTTGACACGCACCACAGAAACGGCCACAGAATAAGATCTTTGAGTCTTTGGCTAAAAAGAATTAAAAACTAAATAGAAAAAAATAACTTGTAGATAAAAATACATTGCTCAGAGACAAGAATTAGGACAATTGGGAATCGGACAAATAATTAGTTAGTAATCAGCAACAACACAGAAAGTAGATGTATGTGGTCCATATTGTCTAAAAGAAAATCCCAATGATAATTTATATCTTCTGCAAGTTTTAATGAAAATACAGAAAAATGCACATGTTCATGACGTTAAAATTGGTAATTAGGAGTCAATATATACACTAGAAGTCTCTGATGACACTGTAGCTCTACCGGTATGTACTTATAAAAAAGTAACGTCAAGCGGAGTAATACGTTTTTGACGTCACTCATTGTGATGTAGGCAACTTATGTTATACGATATAAACGAAATCTTTTATCCAATCAAATGACTTGTTACAACTAAGATTAAATTATATATAGATAAATTTGAACGAAGCATAGATAGGTTGAGTATTTCTAATTGTTGTTTTAAAAAGTAACAAGTTAAATTGATGCAAAGCATCAAATCGGCCGCAAAAATGTATTTAATTTTGAAGAATTTCCACAAGAAAGAGTCCAAAGAAAAAATCCAAATAGAAAAAGTATATGATACATTTTTACACTTGCTTTACTTTTCTGTGCATTTTTTACACTAGTCTTCAGTGATCAATTGTTAAAATATTTATCAAGTAAAAATAAATTCATTAATGTGAAAATCGGACTGCAATAAAGGAAAGGAATGTATTATATCATCAAATTAGTTGATTCAAGGACAAATGCAACAAAAGTCTAAAATAATTGATTATGAATGTCTGAGTGCTGACAAAAAGGACACAAGCTTCACGTGCTGATACCCTGGATTTTTGTCACTCTATAATACCGATCAGTGTTGTGATAGATATGTATGTGAACTGCAGAAAAAATTTCACTGTGTCACTTGCAACTGCAGTGTAAATTCAAAACAAAATTCAGTTCTTATTCCAATTTATTATTTTAGGCACTGTAGTTCATATCCGGAAACTCAATACGTTTTCTTTTTATATCTTAAGCACGTCCATTTTAGGGAGCAGTTTATGATACAACTTTTTATAAAATCATTAAATAAATATATATCTGCGAGAAATAAAAAACAAATTTAAACATAATAAAAAAATATTTAGAATTAGTTTTGAGCACGTTTTAAGGCTTTTATTTGTAACTCTTATGTTTGTTGTCAATAAGGAATTCTTCCCACGAAGCAATAAAAAATAATGTCTCATTTCCCCATGTGCATATTTTAACACAACCACAAATAGATCGGCCGCTGCTGCGGCCGATAATAATAATAATAATAATAAAATGTAGAATGGAAAATTTATTCAACAAACTTGGACCTATATAGAGGATTGTGCATTATGACAGTGTAAAATCAAGCGAGAAACATTAGCTAACAATGTATGATGGATACAGAGTTAGCTGTTCAGTCTACATGTGACTGTAAATAAATATATACAAACATATATGATATCTATTTTGCACCAATTACATTGTATACTATACTTGTATAAACCTAATGCTGCAAAAACATGTGACAAGCATTTTTACTTAAAAGTTTTCTATTCTGATAAATGTTCTCTTGGCTTAATCTCTTAATGAAACAGCAAATACAGAAATCTTCATTTGACATTATCCATAGTAATCCATGTATATACACTGTAGGTCAATGTTGTTTACTGAACAGTATAAAAAAGATCTTTAAAATATTTAAAAAATATAATTACAGCAAATATTCTAAAATTAGGAAGTGTATTTTTGGTGTGTACTTCATTACGATAATAAATTTATGAATGGAAGATTTTTTCTTAAGAAATAAACGAGAAAATATTCAGTGGATGTTAATGTTATGTATACCGTAGATACTTATACATAATTATAATACCGCTCTCTAATTAAGTAGTTAATGCTTGCTAGGACAACCCACACGTCAATTTAAATTTGAAGACAGGAGTATATAATGACGACACAAGTGATAATTATGAGACCAAGGTAACAAATTGATTATTACAAATTGACAACTACAAAGTTATGGAAACGATAAAAATAAGTCTCTGTATATGTTATAATTGGTCAGCCCGCGGGCTGACTAGTTACGGTGGGATGAAACTGCAAGTGCGCTTGCGTAATTTGGAATTCTGGGAAAAATATTTACACGACTTGTTCTAAACACTCCAATCAGAAGGCCTGCTTCTTCACGCACACTCTCTGAATAAAGAAACGACCTTGATCTATTTATGGACTGCATTATTCTTTGTTCACTTTCGACGAAAATTAAAGACATATATTGTTCTAAGTGGGAAATTTGTACTGTTTTATATTGTACTTTGAAAATATTTCGGTGCTTTTTATAGAAGATAAGTTTATATGTACAGCACATTTATAACTTGATATATACATGTACCCTCAATCGCCGTTGCAAGTCATGAATTTGTGTGTATTCCTCTGGATGCCTGATGCAAGACCCTCGATCAATATCTTGCATAAGACATGTACATGTAAGGGTCGGAATTCACACAATAATCCACTTGCTACAAAGGTCCCAGCTCAGTGAAAAATGAATCTCGTTTCACTTTAATGATGAAAGTTATGAAAACATCAGAAGACCACTGTAAGACAGTAAAATCTTATAATTTACATGACAAGTTTTTAAAAAAAGGACTGCAATACGTGGACTATAGGTCTGTGTTTCTAGCAGAAATTTAAAGAAGTTCTGGGTTAAATAAATACGTTTTACAAAAAAGAAATCTCCCATCTTGAAACATGTAAATTTTAAAATAATCATGATTTAACTTTATGGCCTTATTACTAAAACTGTAATAATGAATGAAAGATACTGTATGTAGCCTTGACCTTTAAATGGGGACATCAAGTATGATTTACGAAATTGTGATAATATTGTTATACCCAAATGTAGAACGAACTTATTAAAAAATTCCTTCTTTCCATCTACAATATCATTATGGAACGCCTTGCCCTCTGAAATCAGAAACCTTGAAACTGTAAATGCGCTCAAAAAAAGACTTCTTAAATGTGAATCTCCCCCAAAATATCTTTTGGTGAAAAGAAAACAAACTCAATTCTAACTAGAATGAGACACAATGTGAGTCTCCTTAAGTCAGACCTGTTTAAAGTCAGGCTTTCAGATAACACTCAGTGTTCTTGTGGATTTACCAATGAAAACACTGAACACTTTTTTTTTGTATTGTAAGAATTATGCTGAAATAAGAGCAGAATTATTTCACACTATAAGAAATAACAAAGGAACAATAGACCTTGACACAATTCTATTTGGGGACTCAAACTTGGGACAACAAAATAATATGAACATAGTTACACAAATATATTAAAAAATCGAAAAGATTTTTATGAATAACCAGCGTAACCATTCTGTATCTATTACAACCCCTTTCCTTTCTTTCTTTGCACCTCCCCCACCCTTTTCTTATTTCCCTGCACTTCTTTGTATTGTACATTTGTTGGTTGTACATCACGTGTATATGTATATGTCATTTTGTTTGTGTTGGAGAGGACAATTCTAAGTCAATAAAATATGTTTAAATACAAAATACATCCATTTATTATCACAAATACCCCACATGTAAACTGTTTTGCTCGTGTTCAGATTTTATAATGTTGTCCAGTTTTTACCAGACGAGTGTTGTTCTTGAAAGAGAGGACATATCTGTTAAAGATTACATCTGTATCTGTAGGACCCGGGAATGGGGTATTAAGTATTCAATCTAAGCTCATTTACGATCTTACCCCCTCAAAAACACCGAATAACATTTTTTATGTCAGGTCCTCGACACCCCCCCCCCCACTGAAAAATGCGTCCTACGAGCACCTGGATGCAGAAAACTGATGCCGATGAAATTTGTCCTTTCTTTTGAATTCTAATCATTGAATTAAAAATATACAAGTATTATTATTTTTTTTTTTTAGATAAAAACAATTCTAGAGACAAAAATATGAAGATTATCTTAAAAATGTCTGCACGTATTTAAAGATATTTTAACTGTTAAATGTCGGATTCTATTCTATGACGAAGGAATTGTGTGTGCTGCTCCGCAGCCGCAACACTTTCTATACAGAGATTCGCGCCTCCTTTGCGTAGGAATGTCAGGTAAGTTTTACAGCCAACAGCGGCTGTCAATGCATCCCTGGACGAGTTCATTGGTTACTCAGAAAGGTGACACAGGTTAACCAATCGTTAACATTTTCTACAATCATGTATGGTCTACCTACTATGAGTGATAGTAGTTTTTTTTTTATTAAAATAGCACAAAATTAATGTTAATTATATCCCTGATAGGTCTATAGTTTTTTTATTTAAAAAAAATTCGGACTATCTTCGGTAACCTTTACCTGGGATTTGTTTGATTTGTACGGAAGATTCTATCACACGACAAAAATAACTTTGTGCTTTTTCTAATGCGGGAGAGTAAGATACTAAAGAGATTTACAACAGTTGCACAGGTCAAGTATACAAACAAACACAAATATATGTAACTGCAATAAAATGTAAACAAAAGTAAAGCAAGATAACCAGTACGAACACGGGACGCCATTCCACGCCGATACCTGTGACAATAAAGCAGTCAGGTGTAACGAATGCGACGAGTATACCACGGTGCTGATATCTTAGATCAGTAGATAGTAATATCGAAAATGGCGTATGCCTATTTACGAGTCGTGTTCAGCTTTAAGTCTTGAATTTGAGCACACAACATATATTTCTTTTTGATAACTAATAAATACTTTAAAATGGATCAAAATTTGAAGAAATAGTAACGAAAAAAATGTGAGATGTTTCGCGCCAAAATCGGTGCGAATCCTTCTGGCGCAAACCCAATCTCTATCCAGAGTTATCGTTCCAGCTGTAACCGGGATTTCTGTCGCTAGTGCTCAGGGTCGCTCTTAATAGAATATATAGGGAAAAGAGCGACTCAAATCACTGGCCTCTGCGCATGCCTGGAGATTTTAGTCGCTTCAAATCAAAGCGGTGCTCTACTGGTTTTAAATCCACGGTAATAGTATCGGAAGTCTTAGCTTCTAGTGTTTTATTTATTTATTTTAATCCTAAAAGTATGCAAAACAAGTATATATGTTATTTAAACTTAATATCGAATTTTCTTTGTATAGGATTATTTAAATGATGTTTTAGATTTCTAATATCTAATTATTTTCTGAAAGGAAATAAACGACTTCAAATTTAATTAAAAAGTTTGTAAATTAAACATATTTAAAAGAAAAAAAAGAAGGGGGGAAACATGCTATGGTTAACAATCTCTCAGTCATTTGTTTCAACAGGTGTGAACCATGCCCAGGGCGTTATCTTAGACAGGTGTCACAATTACCTGTATGTTAATAACTCACAAACACAGCTACCCGTGGTCAATTTTTTTACCAAAGGTATGAACTGTGTTTTGATAACCACTTCATTATATACACTTGTATTTTGTCTGCAATGAACCATGAATACCTGTATTTCACCAGAATATAAAAAGATAATTCTTATCTCATTTCGACCTATTTTTTTTATTTAACAGATAAATTAAATAACGGAAAATAATTCTGAACAAATAAAATAATAACGACATGATAATTTTGAATACGTTCAGGGTGGTTGGCCACTTGTCCGGCGAAATGATAAGAAAAAGAGAAAAGAATGGATGTAGTTTTAATTTTATGTAGCTGATATAAATTGAGTTTAATAAATCTGAATATGAAGAATTGAAGAAACATTTATTTATCTTAAACAAATCAAGAGCGTCGGTGATTCAAGTCGCTCTTCAAAATTACGGTTTTATGTCCTATTGTTTCATACGAACCGACTAGTATGCCGTCTGTTACAACATTAAACGGGATGCAGTTTTGATTTTAAGTAGATTATCTGAGTAGAGTTCAATATTTCTAAGGGGAAAAAATCGGAAAACGTTATTAATTTATTTAGTTATTCGGTCGCTCTTCAAGAGGGGGTTTCATAACCTACCAGAATTATATTTCCATCTCTAACAACTTAAAAATTGGATGCAGTTTTGACAAGGAGTAGATGATATAAGGTTAGTTTAATAATTCTAGAGAAAAAAATCGAAAAATAATTATTATGAATAAATTATGAGCATCGGTGATCTCGGTCGCTCGTAAAAATTTCATTACGGTCTGTACCAACTTAAGAAAATTAAAATGGATGCAGGTAAAGCTTCAGAAAGGAAATCTAAGTGTAGCTTAAAAATGCTAAATGAAAATATTTAGGAAAATAATTATTTTGAATTAGTTATGAGCATCAGTGATTTGAGTCGCTCTTCAAAATGGCGATTTCAGAATTTATCAAGACTGACCTATTTATCGTCTGTAAAACCATTAAAAAATGAAATTTGATGCTGTTTTCATTTGAAATAGGTAATCTAGGTGTAGTTTAAGAATTCTACATGAAAATATTAAGGCAAATATTTTTTTTGAATTAGTTATGAGCATCGGTGATTTGAGTCGCTTCTCAAAATGGCGATTTCAGAATTTATCAGAACTGACATATTTATCGTCTGTAAAACCATTAAAAAGTACAATTTGATGCCGGTTTCATTTGAAATAAGTAATCTAAGTGTAGTTTTAGAATTCTAGATGAAAATATTAGGGAAAATATTTTTTTTGAATTAGTTATAAGCATCAGTGATTTGAGTCGCTCTTCAAAATGGCGGTTTCAGAATTAATCAAGACTGACATATTTATCGTCTGTAAAACCATTAAAAAGTACAATTTGATTCCGGTTTCATTTGAAATAGGTAATCTAATTGTAGTTTAAGAATTCTACATGAAAATATTAGGGAAAATAATTTTTTTGAATTAGTTATGAGCATCAGTGATTTGAGTCGCTCTTCAAAATGGCGATTTCAGAATTAATCAAGACTGACCTATTTATCGTCTGTAAAACCATTAAAAAGTACAATTTGATGCCGATTTCATTTGAAATAGGTAATCTAATTGTAGTTTAAGAATTCTACATGAAAATATTAGGGCAAATAATTATTTTGAATTAGTTATGAGCATCGGTGATTTGAGTCGCTCTTCAAAATGGCGATTTCAGAATTTATCAAGACTGACATATTTATCGTCTGTAAAACCATTAAAAAATGAAATTTGATGCCGGTTTCATTTGAAATAAGTAATCTAAGTGTAGTTTTAGAATTCTAGATGAAAATATTAGGGAAAATATTTTTTTTGAATTAGTTATAAGCATCAGTGATTTGAGTCGCTCTTCAAAATGGCGATTTCAGAATTTATCAGAACTGACATATCTATCGTCTGTAAAACCATTAAAAAATGAAATTTGATGCCGGTTTCATTTGAAATAGGTAATCTAATTGTAGTTTAAGAATTCTTGTACATAATTTGTTATGTTGATGTTCGTTTGATACGAAAACTCCGAACACCCATGTAAAAAAAAAATCCTTAGCTCATACGGTACACCTGTAGATCATGTAAGTTTTTTCTTGGTTTATATCTTTGTATGCTATATGCTGGACAATTCATAAAATAGTGCTCATTATGGTAATCACACTTAGGACAAGATGCATCAGCTATTATATAATGATTGTTTAAGTGTGCATTAAAGTTATTAGCTTTATTGCGTAAGTGACAGTGAAGTATATTCTCTTTTCTGTTACCATAGTTAAAATATTTACAACTGCTAAATGGTCGTTTAATTTTTATTTTTGACTTAAAAATTGACAAAGAAGGTGACATTTTTACACCAGAGCTAAGATTATTCCACAGTTTTATCGTTGAAGGAATAAAACTATTTATAGTAAGATACAGTTCTACATAATGGTAGAGAAAGATTACTTCTGTCTGATCTCAAACTATAAGAATGCTGCACTGGTTGGAAAGGCTGTAATAATTCGCTAAGACAATATGGGGCAATACCATGGACAATTTTATAAAATAATATAAGTTCATAATTTATTCTTCTCTGATGTAATGGCTCCCAAGCTAGTTCGTCCTATAGCATAGATCTTGAAGAATTTACCCTTAGAACAGTAATAATTCTTGCAGCTTCTACTTGGACCTTTTCTAACAATTCGGTATTTTCCTGAGAGCAGTTGTCCCATGCCACATCTGCGTATTCTAGAACCGGTCTAATGAAAGCAAGATATATCTTTATTAAGGAATTTCTATCAAGTGTGCTTTAATAATCTCAAAATATTTAATCTGTTACAAGCTTTTTCGTAAATAGCAGAGATATGGTTATTCCAACTAGCATCGGACTGAAGGTGAAGCCCTAGATGTATATGGCTACTGAATTGTTCAATTATGTCCCCATTTTCTCCAAAATGTCTGGAAAAAGTCGCTGCTTCCTTGTAAAATTAACATTAATTGATCTATCAGCGTTAAAATCTGCAGCCCAAGAGTTTGAACATTTCTTTATTTTTTCAAGATCGGCTGTAAGAGATAATGTAGGAGTAATAATATCGGCGTCTACTATAGCAAACAATGATGTATCATCCGCAAATAAACGGATACCATTCTGTATGCCTTCGGTTATATCATTAATGTATAATAAGAATTAAAATGGGCCTAGCACAGATCCCTGGGGTACTCCTGCATCAACAGTTTTAAATGTTGATGAAAAACCTTCAATATTCACTTATTGTTGCCTGTCAGTAAGGTAATACTTAATCCAACCCAAAATATTATTTTGGAAGCTCCACTTATACCTCTGTCAACGTCTAAAAAGTAGTACGAAAGGCGGAGACGCGTGGCCTTTATCACAGGAAGATTAACAAGCGTATTATCTTCACTTTTCTGTATATGTGTCGATGCTGCAAGTTGTTTGTCTTTAAAAACTAAACTATGTTGATATTTATTGGCAATGGGTTTTAAATTTTCCACGTTCTCCATATCTGTGTACTTGATGCAATATCCCGCCGAGAAATAATCCCTTGTAAGATAAGGTGATACAGATATATCTCTTTCTAATTTTTATACATAAACTTTTCTTTAATTTTTAAAGCTAAAGTATATAATTTTAAAATTGATAATTTGTTATGCAATAGGTCAGAGAAAGTTTTGCCAAGAATCTTGGCATTTAGACGTTAACAGAGGTGTTGTAGCGAAGCGTAATACGCCCTCTGGTGAGAGATTGGCGCAAACCATCTCAGTGCGAAACAGAATCGGCGCGAAACATCCCGGATTCCGATATTGGTTCATACGACATTGTTTTAGTCCGACTTATCTGACAGCGCTTCCGGGCGTCTGCATTCAACATGGCTGGTGTTGACGATGATGATCATGATGTGTTGGATGACGAGCAGTTAGATGTTTTGCTTAATTTCCCACTTAATATACAGAAAGTAATTGATCAGGTAATCCATAATGTTTCTCTAAAAAATATCGTATCCAATTTCAATATATGTTGTTAACCAATGCGTTGGTGTTAACTGGTTAAGTATAATCGATCAAGTAAGCATCTCTAAAAAATAACTTGTTGACGGTTCGACCGTCAGGCCGAGCGCAAGTAACTTTTCAGTCCCCAATTTAGATCCGTCTCTTTAAACCACACTTGACATTTGGTACGTCTAGGGCGTATTTGACTTGTCAACACTAGTGTCGGGTCGGGTTGATATCGAGCATGCGCAGAAACAAATAAAGTCTCTCTTTAATCAAACGGCTAGAACATGACTCGAGTGCATTGAAAATGGACGTTGTTTTGCCTTTTTTTTATTGATGAAATTTTTGAAAGCGAGGAAAAGGATGATATATGGGAAAACGACGAAGATCTGATGTTTATTTTCTTCTGCCTACAAACCATGAATAACAGATGTAATGTGGCAAAAATTGGTACATTTGTTGAAGAAATAATACCAAGAATGAATAACAATGAATTTAGGAAGCATTTTCGCTTGTCTAGAGATATCTATAACATTCTTCTGCTTGAATTAGGACCGACACTTAAATATAGAGAACGTAATATGGGTAGACCTGCCTTGCCTCCTGACAAAAAACTCCTGATATTCTTGTGGTACATGTCCAACCAAGATTCTATACGAGAAGATGCATGTATATTTGGAGTTAGTCCTTTCACAGTTCATAGATGTGTTTGTCGGGTCTCAAGGACGTTGTGTGACAAACTTTTGCGAAAATTCATTATTTCGCCAGATCATGATGCCCAAGAACAGATATCTACAGTTATATACAAGTGTAGTGGGTTGCAAAATTGTATTGGATTCATTGATGGAACTCATATTGCTTTATCATTCATTCCAAATGGTGATAAAGGTTACATTAATCGGAAAGGATATCCATCTATCCAGCTACAACTTGTTGTCGATGACCAGATGATGATAAGAGACACTTTCGTTGGGTGGCCTGGCTGTGTCCAGAGTGTACCGCGATTCACCAATTTTTAACCGTTTGGATCATGATAATGGGGTTAACCTTGCACAAGAGAAGTATTTAATTGGTATAATATACTTATTACACTGTATTTATTTTATTGAATAATAATATTCCAACATAGACATCTGTTTGCATTTTGGTGCATATGCATGAATTTTCATTCAAAAAATGTTATCTTTTAGGAGATGCAGCATATCCACTTTCATCATTCATGATGACACCCTTTAAAGCTGTAAGTAATCTCTCAAATGCACAGAAGCTTTTCAATTGCAAGGTATCGTCAGTTAGACAAACAGTTGAGAGAACAATAGGTCACTTGAAAGGGCATTTCCGCCGGTTGTGTGAGCTATATTGCATAAATATTGAAGACTGTTGCTACCTCATGACATCAGCATGTATTTTGCATATTTTGTGTGTTTTGAAGAGAGACAACATGGATGACTATCTGGAACTAAATCCATATCAAGCAAACAGAGTGAACTATTATCCCAGTATAAACAGAAATGATCAACGTGGTGTTAACAAAAGAAATGCTCTTGTGCAGAGTCTTCAAAATTATTGCATGTGACATTTTCATCTCTGCAATATATTAAGAAAACTGTTATTTGTAATTAATAAAGAAGGAAAACATACACTGCATTTTTTTTTCTCTTGAACTTTAATATGTATCAATACAAAAATACAAAACATACCACCAGTAGTAACAATATCTTTGTTGCTAAAATACGAGAAAATTAAAATATAATATGTAAACAATTCACTCATAAAAAAATTGTCAATAAACATGATAAATGGATCTCTAATTAAAGGTAAAAAACCATTTCCTTTGGATGAGGATAGTCAGTATACAGAAAACTTTGTTCAGTTTTACATAATAAAATACCGTACAGTACCTGCATCACTTAATTGGCAAATGCAAGATCAATACTGACCAGATGGATTTGGAATGCTGTATAATGATCTTGGATAATGCAGTAACGATGAGCACACAGAATCAATTATGTTGTGACCAAAAGATATTTTGCCTGCATACTTATTTAATATAATGGCCCATTCCTTTTGCTCTTCTAAATTACATTCAATTGAGGCTGCTATAAATTTAAGATTTTTTTTCACAGACAGCAGAATGGTAACAAATTTTAAAGTAAATGGTGTTGACCTTCTTGCACAGATAATTTCCAATGACTTTGCGTTTAAAATAATTTGGTGAAGTATTAAAAAATCTATCTGAACTCCAGATAAATCAATACATTTGAGCACATGAAAATTTACAACATATACAGCAAGCATCTTCAGTGATTGCAAATGACATATTTTTTTTATCATAATGCCCAAAACTGTCAATTTTTTCAAGCAACTCATATTCCTCAGAAAACACAAGCTGTTTCCGAGAGCACTACAGGAAATAGAAAATTTTTCAATCATTTTAAAAATGATAAACCTGGAGTATTATTTACTCACACCTGCAAACAAAACTGACTTTTTCTGTCCAAAAATGATGCTATTTTCAATACAACTTCATCTGGAAGGTCAATCAATTTCTGGAACAAAAATAACATATTGACATTACTGAAATGCATAGACTTCATTCACTTATTTTTTTTTCTCCAGAACATTTAACAGTTTTTCCATCATTTTCATCTTTTCATCATGCATTTTGTTTATTTCTCTCATCCTGTTTCTCTGAAAATCAACTTGCCTTTCCTCATAGTGTTCTAACCATTCTGTGACCTCAGCTGTCTTCCTTTTTTGAACTTCTTTCCTATTTTTGGCATGTTTTTCTTTTGATCTTTGGGGCTGTTCATTAGAACTAGAACAAGATTCTGGCAATTGAGAACTTTCACTGACACTGCCTGAGAGGCTTCCAATTGTAAATTTTGGTCTTGTTCCTGCCCTCATTCCGTATAGTTCACTGAATTCTTCAAAAAACGCACAGGATTTTCTATCATTTCCACTTTTATTGTTACGATCAATTGTAGCTCTGTATTCTCTACTAAGAGAATCTGTTGATGTATTGGACTGGTCTCCTAATTCGGACTCATTATCTATAGTCCTTAAAGGAGCTACTCTATTTATGACAGATTTTGAGAAATCTTTTGTTTTAGGCAACTCCTTTGGAGACTTAAGACAACTGTGATTCTCAGAATGGGAATCTGGACAATCTAGACGCTTACAGTAGTTTGCTGGCCTACAAGATAAACTGTCTGCATTGTTGTGAAACCTCCCAGGTCTATGTATGATGCTAAAGTCATATGTTTCTAGGATAGAGAGCCATCTGGCTAACATCCCTTCTGGGTTCTTGAAATTCTTTAACCAGATTAATGAGGCATGATCTGTTCTGACAGTGAAGTGTCTACCCCAGAGGAAGTGTCTGAATTATCTTATGAAAGTAATGACAGCTAACAATTCTTTGTATGTTGTGCAGTATTTGGCTTGGTGTTTGTTCAATGTGCGACTTGCATATGCGACAACTTTTTCCTCACCATTTTGAACCTGTGACAATACAGCGCCAAGTCCAGTCAAACTGGCATCAGTATCAAGAATGAATTCTGAATTGTTATCTGGATAAGCCAAAATGGGAGCAGTAGTTAGTAATTCCTTAAGTTTGTTAAATGCAGTTTGATGTTCAGGGGTCCAACAAAATTTTGCCCTTTTTCTAGTGAGATATGTAAGAGGACTTGCAATTGTGGAAAAATTGGGTATAAATCTCCTATAATAACCTGCGAGACCCAAGAAACTATGAACTTCAGTAGCATTGCTAGGTACAGGCCAAGTCTGAATACTTTCGATCTTGCACGGATCACATTGTATCCCTTTGCTAGACACAACATGACCTAAGAAATTGACTTTCTGCTGAAATAACACACAATTCGAAGGTTTTAAAGTCAAATTGGCAGATCTGAGCCTATCAAAAACCAACTTCAGATTCTGAACAGCTTGCTCAAAACTAGAACCAAATACAATAATGTCGTCCAGGTAGCAAAGACATTTTTCCCATCTAAGACCTCTTAAAACCAATTCCATAAGTCTTTCATAACAACTTGGAGCATTTGATATTCCAAAGGGTAACACTTGAAATTGAAAAAGACCCATATGTGTAGAAAATGCAGTTTTCGGCTTATCTTTTTCTTCCATTTCACACTGCCAATATCCTGACACAAGATCAAGGGGACTAAACCATGAAGCAGCTGCTAAAGAATCAAGGGATTCGTCAATTCGGGGTAAAGGATATGCATCCTTTCTGGTAGCCTTATTTAGTTGCCTATAATCTACACAAAACCTCCAGGTTTTATCTTTCTTTTCAACCAATAACAAAGGAGCAGACCAGGGACTTTCACTTGGTTCAATGATATTATTTTCAAGCATTTTCTGAATTTCTTTTTCTACAATTTCTTTTTGTGCATATGGCAACCTACGAGGGGGAATTTTAATTGGTTTGCTATCCCCAGTATCAATACTGTGTTTGACTAACTTTGTCCTACCAAATTTTCCATCAGGTCCCACAAATATGTCTTTGTAAGAAACTAGCAACTCGAACAATTTTGATTTTTGTTCTTCAGTCAAACCAACAGATGATTTTTCAAACAAAACTTGTAAATGTTCTGGCAACTCAGATGACACATCAACTGACTCAGTACTTGACTCAACAATATCTACAGGCTGTAATGAAGCAACTGTGGCATTCTTGTCAACTCTAACAGGCCTATCTGTAATATTTACAACTGAAAATAAAATGTTTTCTGGATTGACTAAAGTCCTAGCAACCAATAGACCTTTTTGCTGTAAAAATTTAAAAGGCTCAACTAAATTGTGTACAGATTTGTCCTTCAAACCAACAGCATAACCTGAAACAACAATTTCACTATCAGGAAGTACAACTATTTTTTTTTGATAACTTGACTCTAGTGCAAACAGAAATTTGTTCTCTGTCCAACTGAATTTTTTGACCAGCTATTTTTAATAAGCCTTTGCCAATCTGAATTGATGCATCATTTTGCTCTAGAAAATCCATTCCAAAGATGCCCTGAAGGTCATCTATCTCAGCAACAATGAATTCATGACAAAAACTTATTCCACCAAGACTAAACTGAAGGTCAACTTTCCCTAGAATTCTCAAGTTACTTCCATCTGCTGCAGTGAGAATAACATCAGTTGTTCCTAACCTAGGTCTATTATCCACCTGTAAATATACATCCTTTGATAAAATACTTGCCATTGAACCAGTGTCAACTAAAAACTTATGTACATCATTCCCTAACAGACAATGTGCAAGTAGACAAGACCTCCTTAAATCATTGATTTTGATACTTTTGCCCTTATTTTCATTACAACTGTGGGCTGCACTATGGGCGTCAAGAGCAACCCCAACTAGTTTTCCTGTTTTGTAGGTTTGTCTGTTTGTTGAGTGTTTCTATGTGTGGGTGTGGAGCTGTTCTTGTTTGGAAAGTGTCTGGCTAGATGCCCAAAATTATGACAATTGTAACATTCTGTGTATGTCATGTTCCCTGAGTGTCTCTTACCCCCTCTTGGTGGTCTTAGTTTTGAAAGTTTATCTACACAAGCCTGCATTAACTTCATTAACTCTGACATTTCTTTAAGGGGTTCTTGTTTCTTAGATTCACTTTCACCCTTTGACTGAACTGTATTCACAATGTCACCTACATGAACTGGTTTGACAATAGACAATTCAGGGTTCGACACTAACGTTAGTCCGTTAGTCTCAGACTAATACATTTTCATTCGGACTAATAAAATCTGTGACTATTTAGTCCGAGCGGACCAATAAAAATTTCTGGAAAACAATATGAATAAATTACCGATGTCCGATTGTCGACAACTTTTACTAGAAAACCCCGCATTTATTTTTAGATTTCTAGCTTATGGCCGGTAGCTACGCAATTCCGAGTCAATTCAGAGCTTTATTTTTCGATTGATCGATATGAAGTAAAAGCTTTAGCGATCATGATTTAGTATGACACTTTAAGGAAAGATGTTGGACGTTTTGAATGTAAAGACAAAAAAAAAAAAGAAAAAAAAGAACGAAATCAGTAATACGATCGTACTTGCTGATTGCGAGATTTGAATGAATCTGTGGAATAATATATTTCATGTAAATGCTTTGTTTATTTCAAAAAAAGTATAAAAGGTATATCAATTGTCACGTTAAATTAATGTCTAAAAACAATTGTTTTTGACGGACTCGTAAAATGGCGTGCGGACTAGTTAAAGTAAAGAAGCACTAGTCCGGTCGGACTAAAGCGTTAAAAAGTTAGTGTCGAACCCTGCAATTGTGGACCCTTAACAGACTCAAATTCAATAGCTAATGAAATGGCAGCCTCTAAGGTTTTAGGATGGTGAAAAATAACATGATCATGAATTGCCAAATTGCCTATGCCATTGATGAACTGTTCTAGAATGTTAATTTCCCTGTCATCATAAGTCATATCAGGAAATGCTAGACAACCTAACCTTCTTAGAGCATACCAGTAGTCTGAAGGACTTTCACCTTCGTTTAAATGATCTGAATTCACACATATGAGCTATGACATATTCTTGTGGATTGAACCGCTTTGTCAAGATAGACCTAAGCTTATTATAATCTGATCTTAATTCAACTGTGAGGTTGCCCAATAGTTTCTGAGCTTCACCCCTTAAGCACATAACCAACTGTTGAGACTTCTTATGATAAGTCCACTTATTCCAATCTGAAACCTGTTCAAAGTGTACTATAAAGTCTTTCCATTCAACTGTTCTCCCATCAAACTTATCAGGTTCTTTCTCTTTCCTAATAGGGTGACCTTGAAATGAACTATTGACAAAAGATCTATCTACAGGTGTAAACCTATCAATGGTGTCTAGGTGTAGACCTGTCTGTTTGTGGTTGTACCCTGTGTAGATGTAGCTCTACCGGTATAGGCATGTGGTGTTTCTGGTACAAAGTTAACCCTGTCTACATGTGGTGTACCTAATGTAGATGTAGCTCTATTTGCATGTGGTGTCTGTGGTACAAATGCAAACCTATCTGACGGTGGTGGAACAAAGTGCAATCTATTGTGACAGTCTAACTGTGCACATAATTCTAATTCTACTTGTTCTAACTCCTGTATTCTCTTTAGCAAAGCATCCCTTTCTAACTGTTACTCCCTACTCTCTAAAAAGTGAGCATCCTGTGTAGGCAATTCAAAAGAGACCTTCTTATCTTGCTTTTTATCAGTAGACGCTACTCTGTCACTCTCACTCGAGGCTCTACTCTCTTCCAGATCTTGCTTACACCTATTGAAACGAACTTTGAGCTCTTCAAACTCTTTCTCTGCATCTTCCAGACACATACTTTCATGCTCTTTTTCAAGGGCCACAAAATCATTATCAAAGCTATCATCTAGGTCTTTATTTCTAGCACCCTGACTTAAGACCTTAGGTCTAGCACCACTTTCTTTAGGGGTTGATGTATGGAAGCTAAATAAAGGTGAAGTCATGGTTTCTGTCTAGGAATCCTGGTTTCACAGGCACCAAAAATGTAACGGGAACCAGTTTGTCTATGGCCGCAAAGTGTACTCAATCTGCCCCAAAAAATGCAAAATTATCTTTAAACTTTACTAAGTAATACTAAGGAACAGACTAAGCCCACTAACTATGTAAAGGTACAATAACTGGTCCTGTTTTATTCAACCCAGGTTCTGAGATTCCTAGATTATGATCAACACCTTGAAATAAGAAGAAAGTTTGAATTTTAACAATTAATTTATTATGGTGATAATTCTGAATAATTTGTAGTTGACAACAAATAACAAATAAGTTTTCAAAATAATCTCAAAATGTAAACAAAAAAAATGAGGTAGAAAAATAAATTAATAACTGAATAAATAATAACAAAGTAAATGGGTGAATTAAAAAAAAAGGCCACCAAACTGAATATTTTTTGGCAAAATTCAATTACTTATAACATATTTTTCACTTATATCATCATATTGCAAATGCATTCTAGTTTAAAATCCTGAAGTGGCAATAGAATAGACAATTGGATTAAAAAGTTTCAGAATTTTTATTAGTAAAATTTCTTTTGAAAAAAGAAAATATCATTACACCTTAAAAGACTTTCTAAAATACATAATCACAAGAAATTATAGTTTTTTATGCTTCAAAATGGTAAAAGGGGTATAAATGATTAAATGTAGACCTTGAATGAATATCTTCTCATGACAAAAAATTGGTGTTTTGATTGTTCTTTGTGTCTTCATTTTCCAGAATAAAAATCAGAAAATCATATAATGATAATAATTTTTTCATGCTTAGGAGCAAAACATCAAATGTTGCACTCCTGACATTTTTGGGTATGCACATATACTTCACTCTCATTAATGCTGCTTGTGATTTACATAACATTTTTATGCCCCGCCATGAATATAGCCGGGGCATATAATGTTTGTCATGTCCGTCTTCTGTCCTTCTGTCTGTCCTTCCGTCACACTTTGCCTTTAGCTCTCTTCAAAGCTCAGTTTCAAAGAACCTATCCAAGATATTTTATCAGACTTCATATGCTCATAGATATTGATGAGAGCTATGCAACTGCATCAAAATTTTATGACCTTGACCTTTCCTTTGACCTTGGCCTCACTTTTCTTAAATTAGTGTTTAGCTCAGTTTTAAAGATACCATTCAAGATAGTGTAATCAAACTTCATGTGCTGATACATACTGATGTAAGCTATTCAACTGCATCAACATTTTTTGACCTTGACCTTTCTTTTGATCTTGACCTCACTTTTCTTAAATTAGGATTTAGTTCAGTTTTAATGAAACCATTGAAGATATTTTTAACAAACTTCATATGCTGATACATACTGATGAGAGCTATTCAACTGCATCAATATTTTTTTACCTTGACCTTTCCTTTGACCTTGACCTCACTTTCCTAAAATAAGTTTTTAGCTCAGTTTTAAAGATAAAATTCAAGATAGTGTTATCAAACTTCATATGCTGATACATACTGATGAGAGCTATTCAACTGCATCAACATTTTTTCACCTTGACCTTTCCTTTGACCTTGACCCCACTTTTCTTAAATTAGTGTCAAACTGCATATGCAGTTACATACTGAAGAGAGCTATTCAACTGCATCAATATTTTTTTACCTTGACCTTTCCTTTGACCTTGACCTCACTTTTCTTAAACTAGTGTTTAGCTCAGTTTTAAAGCAACCATTCATAATATTTTTATCAAACTTTATATGCTAATACATACTGATGTAACCTTTTCATCTTCATCAACAATTTTTGACCTTGACCTTTCCTTTGACCTTGACCTCACTTTTCTTAAATTAGTGTCAAACTTCATATGCTGATACATACTGATGTAAGCTATTCAACTGCATCAATATTTTTTCACCTTGACCTTTCCTTTGACTTTGACCTCACTTTTCTCAATTTGTGTTAAAATGTTGCATTACAAATATACCCTAGGCGAGGCATTCATGTCCCATGGACATATTTCTAGTTAAGTTTTAAAATGTATATCAGTTATTGTTTTACACTTCCAAAATTCTTTTTTGTCTTAATTTTCTATCAGAATTTTACAATTGATGTTTTTTTTGGCAACACTACATTTTTTGTGTTGCACTCCTGACATGGTATAACATTTTTTTAGACATCAGCCATGACCACAACTTGATTAAACAAAAGTTATGACAGTCCACATTTAAAGCTCAATACTTTGAATATTATCAGGAAAGTCTTTATTTTCAACATGAAGCATTATTTTTTTATTTCACAGATCTCAAAAAAATATTGAAATTTCAAAATGTCACAAAAAGGTGTTGCACTCCTGACAATTTTAGCATCATTTTGGGGCATAACTTTTTTGTTAGTTGAGATATCAACGAGATATTTGGCAGGTATTTAGCCACTATCAAAAGACATATGCTGAGACATAGAAATCTATTTTCATTGCCTGTATTTTTAGTTTGGGTTGATAAATATGTGTTTGTTCATTTTTTTTGAATTCACCCAAATATAATTTAATAACAAAAATATAAGGGAGAAAAAAAATGAGTGTGATGCCCTAACAAAAATCCATCAAAATAGATGGGAATGAGCTTCCAAACACCTTAAGAGATTTTATGATTCCATACAACACCCTAAAAATAATAGTGAAACACTATGGAAGTAGACTGAAAATTTCCTAAAGCCCTATTTATTACACAAGGGACGAGGCAAATTAATTATAATAACTAACACTATAAAGGCCTAGGGATATCTAATTCATCCTTGAACCAATGTGACTCTAGCTAAGGACTTAGTTCAATTTTTACAGAATTTAGATCGTGTCCTAAACCAAAAAAAAAAAAAAAAAATGAGACTGCACGAGCAATCCGGGATTAAACCCTTAGAGAGAAGAAGAGAAAGCTTGAACCTTTGGGTTCTTTAGCCTAGAGTGACTTGAAAATGCCGCTGTCACTGTTTATATATAATTCTGACCAATGAAAATCATTCTAACTAACTAGCTTTGAAATAGTAATGTGAATATCTAAAATGACTTCTGATATGTTCAAAGTACTATCTGTCAACCAATGAAAAGTCAGGAAACAAAATAAGTTCGGAATGACAGCCAATATGGAGGTAAATTTAACTTGAGCACATGTGAAAACAAATAAAGTTACAAAGTTACAAATACGGGACTTTTAAACTCAGTGATGACTATCGGAAAATGTATAAGGTAATTTAAGGCACTAGATATTCTAAGCAAGACAAATTAATTGTTCAATAAAAACCAAAACCGTCACACATGTATAAAACTTAAGTTTTAACAGACTTCATATTTCCTTTTTTAACTCTTAATTAATTTAACAAGAGGCCGATAAATATAAGATAATTACAGTAAAATTACATTTAACAAGTGTCTATCTGTTTAATGTGTCGTAATCAACACAAGTTAATATGAAAGATAATTAAGAAGGCTAATAATCGACCCCCGAATTTTAACCAAAAAAACAAAAAACAAAAAAAAAAAAAAACGACCAAAGCCAGGGCAGTAAATAATCAGTGCTCTAACTGTAAAAACAATTCTTAGGAGTTGGTAGACAATTTATTTACCTGGAGGGGTGCTGAGATCACAACAATGGCTTCGATTGGGACATATAGTATACAGTGGTATAGTGGGGGTGTTTATCAGTTTATGTTTAAATGAATTTTCACCGCGTTATTTGACCCCCCCCCCCCCCCCCCAATAAATGTTGATTTTTTTGTATTTCATTATAACATTGCTCAATTAATTTTTTTTCCAACTGAGTGTCTGATTAGGTACATGTGCACTATGATTACGCAAGCACGTGGCAAAGGAATGCTTGAACGTCTATAAATAACATCGTCAATGGCGGCCTACATGGAGACGATGAATATGCAGCTCAGATTAATTGTAACTTGTTTTTAATATCATTGAACAACAGATTATCATTATCAACAGATTATAAATATAACATTTTCAACAAGCCTACATTCCAACAGTAATTTTCTGAAGTTTTAAATACAGCGATAAACAACAAGAAATTGCCAATGTCTCTAGGTAGTGCTACGATATGTCCGTATGATAGCTGTGTTTCACTTGAAAGAAAAAAACTATCAAAATCCTATTGTGGTGTACAATACGCACCCCTTTCTCACAAAAACATTTTCTAGGAAGAAATTGCGTATTCAGCCAAATACGGTATATTATTATTAATATGACATTGACAATTTTGAGTTTAATATTGTTGAGTACATTGTGCCCCAAATCATTGTCATTTCTAGAAACTTTTATGTTCGCATTAGATGCAGGTGTACCTTCTGTCCCCAGAAGTTGGGCTTGGTCCCTCACTCAAAATTGTGGAAATGCATTGAGCCAGATCCAGAAGTTGGTAGGATGGCATAATGTTGGTAGGCATATATGGATGGTGTAGAAGCCTGTACATCTAGAGCATCAGAAGGGCAACTGAAAGGCTTGACTGTTCCATCCGTGATGCTCGCCGACTGAGGAAATTCGGAAGTAGTCAGACGAGGCTCTCATCTCCCCGCTCGTTTTCGTGGCTGAGCCTGGGTCTGACTCGCCGTCTTTCGCTTAGGCATTTCAAATCTTTGAAAACTTCTGCTTCAACTGATGATGAATCCGTGCACTTATGATGTACACAAAATGTGTTGAGGTATAGACTAAACTGATGCAGGACCAAAATAAAACATCCCAAATAATTGTATGATGGGAAAATTCATAGTTTTTCACTTTGATGAATGGATTTAACCTTTAGTGGTGAAATCCTATTAACTCTGTGTGTCTGAGGCTCAATGAAGGATCTTCCACAAAAATCACTCATTAATGAAAACAAAATGTAGTCATTTACTCTACTCATAATGTTTGAAACCCTGTTTTTGACTGAACTATATTTTGATACAATGACGAAATATACTTTAAGAACAGCAAAGCCATGATGGTCATATTTATATGGAAGCATCTTTGGGTAATGTTAATTCAAATTTGTTCAAATCATGACCCCCTGGGGAAGGAAGGGGACAAAACAGGCGATCAAAGTTTTAGGTAGGAAAATATAGGATAGATCATTTAAAAATCTTTTTCTCAAGAACAACAAAGCCATGATTAGTCATTTTAGTACAGAAGCATATTCAGGAACTGTAGATCACTAAATTTTCACGACACCTTATTTTCGCGAGATAGATATTTACTCCTTATTAGCGAGACAGAATATTCATGAATTGTGGTTATTGCTTTATATAATCTTTAGGAATATTAATATATGCGAGAATGAAGTTTTTGCAAGCACACTGTCTCACATAATCACACAAAAATAAAGTTCTTGTGAATAAAAAGTTATTTACAGTAGTGTAAATTCAAGATTGTTCAAATCATCACTCTGGGGGTAGGGTGGGGCCATAATAGAAAATAAAACTAAAAATATTGCATAGATGGTGCATTCCAGACTTGCTTTGGATGTAGGAAATGAAGGACATTTTCTTGATTAGTGAACAGGTTAAAGTTTTTGGAACAGGTCAATTCCCAACGAACTATAAGACCTACTTACACAGAACTTGCACGAATATTGTTTTCAGGATGCACACTAACTATAAAGAAAATATGATGTGAGATTTGCGTTACTTTTACTGATAACATTCGTGGAGGTGAGCTTCGTAATCTTTGATTACCTTTGTTTTTACTTAACATCATATTATATGCAAATTTGGAGGAAATATTTCAACAGTAAATTCAAATGATGTGTATTAAATTTTTTTTAAATATCCTGGTTTATTACAAACTTATTCAGACTTAAAAAATGCTAAAATCAGATCAAGGAGCAGGTCAAAATTTTGTAATTTACAATCTAGACACTAAATAATGTCTGGAGTCATATCTTCTGTAAAATGACAAACACGGAAAAATTCTACACGTTCAAATTAAGAATTGTTTCATTGTTTCTGATTCCAGATTATGACTTAATATTTTGCTTCAGTAAGATAGGAAATCAGTTTCAGAAGATGGGTAGTCTTCATCGAAAAAGGCAAAAAAGATGACGTCGTTGAATGTCTAGGAGCAGCAGTTAAACATACAATTTTGTGTTGTACTCTGGAAAACTCTAGAAAAATCTCTGAAAATGTTGGATGAAGTAGGAAATATGTCAGAATCGAGCCATGCATGTGTGTCTACATGTACAAGCGGTATTTGAATGATAGACTACTTGGATTAGACAATGGTGAACTCTACGAAAACAGATTATCTGTAAAAATCTTATCAAAAACATTGAAAAGTTAGTAACCAGGCTTGGGGTAATGCCAAATGTAATGGTAATGCATTGCAATGCATTACTTGAACTCAAAGTAATGCTAGTAATGTGTAATGCCCAAAAATTTGCATTACATGTAATGGTAATGTAATGCGCATTACTTTCTCAAATCCAGAGTAATGCTTGCATTACATAGCATTACAAAGCATTATTTTGTATATATACCTTTTTAAAAAAAAAAAAAAATGAATATATACTTGGAGATATTTGTTAAGATTAAATTTTTTTCTTAAATAATAGAAATGAATGAAAAGAGTTAACCTATTTAAATAAACTCTCTATATCTATTTAGATATATATATTTTTATTATGTTGAAAGTACATTACCATACATTCAATTTTTATACCTATTTTAGATCAGATTTAATTTCAAAGAAAATTTTAAAGATATTTTAACAAAAATATCCCTTAAAAATCATTCCAGTATGAGGCACACTAATTAATGTACAATGTAAACAGATAATTGCCACCTTTTGAATAGAGTGTCATCAAAACACAAAATGCCTCTAAGGTTATGTAACAATTAAAACAATGTATTGTTTTGAGAAGTACTCCAAAAACCAGCCCCTTTCTTCAGACTATGTTTATGAAACATTAATTGAGCTGGTCTAGCTTGAGCTGACCATGACAAATCCATTGCACCAAAAGGAAAAGAAGACCTGTCAGGCATTCTTGTTTTAGAAGAGCAAAATGTACATACTGTCCAACCGTTTTTACAAGTTTGTCAATGCATTTAATTTTTGTCATATTTTAACGTACACTAGATCCAAATAATTTTTGTGTCTTATTAAGATTAGTTTTAGTTTTAGGGAAGGAGTAAATTTGCCCCAAAAGTTTAATTGCTTTATGACATTAATTATATAGTTACACAAAAAGTGCATATTGTACATGTACATGTTTTTATCTTATTGGCAATTGAAAAGTTCAAACTTCCTATGAATAATAGATAGATATGTAATTTTTTTTACAGTGTAATAAAAACAAGTACTTGGAATTAAATTTGAATTATCATTCATCGATCATGTTTAGTTTTAAAGGGGTGGGATGCATGTTAATGAAAATAGTTGCAAGGTTTTGTATTTTTATTTCTGAAAACCTCCAAAAGTAATGGTAATGGTAATGCATTACTTTGCTAAAGTAATGGTAATGTAATGCATTACTTTAAGAAATTTAAGTAATGGTAATGGTAATTTAATGCCCAAATTCTTGAAGTAATGGTAATGTAATGCATTACTTTACAATGTAATTCGCCCCAAGCCTGTTAGTAACATCATGCTAAGAGTTTGGCGCTTCACAGATGCTGATCTTGTGAAAGCACACTAATGTAGTGAAAAAATGTAACATTGACAAACAAAATGATGCTACTGGAACAATTGTTAGCAAAATAGATTTCAAGTGATAAAGAAACGTTTTAAGGAGTGCACTGGTATTATATTGGGCAATATTGTGTGAAATGTTTAATGATAGTATTTTTGAGAACTTGATGTCAGTATGTTTTTGACATTGCAGCGTTGTTGAGGTTGCTCCGTGGTTACGAAACATGTTGATTTTAAAATTAAATAACTTGAATTCTATCAAATCACATGGAATGAAACTTCACAATAAAACAAAATAAACATTTTTAGCTCACCTTGACGAAGTCGAGATGATTAGGTCAACTCGACGAAGTCGAGATGAGCTTATGCTATACCCCCGGCGTCGGCGTCCCAGTTAAAGTTTTAGGAGCAAGTCCATTCCCAAGTAACTATAAGCCCTACCTGGACCAAACTTGCATGAATGATGCATCTAGGGATGGACACTACCACACTTGTTTCGGATGCTGGATCTGACCTAGATTTTCCACATGAATGACCAGGTTAAAGTTTTTGGAGCAGGTCCATTCCCAAGTAACTATAAGCCCTACCTGGACCAAACTTGCATGGATGATGCATCTAGAGATGGACACTACCACACTTGCTTCTGATGCTGGATCTGACCTAGATTTTCCAAATGAGTGACCAGGTTAAAGATTTTGGAGCAGGTCCGTTCCCAAGTAACTATAAGCCCTATCTAGACCAAACTTCCATGGATGATGCATCTAGGGATGTACAGTAACTCACCTGCTTCGGATGCTGGATCTAATCTAGATTTTCCACATGAGTGAATTTTAGCCATATTTTAACCAAATTAGCATGGATGATGTATCTAGGGATGGATACTTCCAGACTTGCTTTGGATTCTGAATATGACCTACATTTTCCAGATGAGTGACCAAGATAATTTTTTGGAGTAGCTATGTAATATTATGGCCTGTTATGATAAACTTTGTATAGATGGTGCATCTAAGGATGAAAACTTCCAGACTTGCTTTGGATTTTGGAACTAACCTAAATTTTCTTGAGTATAGTAAACAGGTTAAAAGTTTTCTAGCAGGTCTATTTCTAAGCAACTATAAGTCCTACTTAAATCAAACTTGCATGGATATTGATCTTTGGATGTACACTAACTTGAAAAAAAATATGATGTGAAATATGCATTACTTATAGATAACATTGGTCGAGGTGAGCTTCGTAATCTTTGATTACCTATGTTTACATATGATGATGTGCTCATTTTAAATTTCTTGAAGATAGTATAACGAAGATTGGCATAGTCCAGGAACTTTTCGAACAACCCCCGTATGAGGTATATCCTGATTAAAAAAGAACATTTAAATATGCAACAACAATTGCAACCAAAAAAACAAATGCTTTTTGTGTTTTAAGTTACATACATGTATACTATAAATAAAACAAAACTGGGTCATTTTTAAATAGCTAGGAGATATTGTTTAAATTTGATTTTTTTTGATATGGCATAGAAAGAACTTTGAAGGGTTTATGACGAGGTAAAGATTAAAATATGTATAATTTCCTATTATTGAATAATATTTATTGTTACTTGCCGAGAGAATGCATAATTATTAAATTTAAAATGAACAGGGGGAATAATCCTCACAATACCTCCATTTTTGAAATGCAGAAATACGTATGACATTATAAAAAATCAGTTGTTTGAATAGTAGTTGTACCCAGTATTTTGCTTAAATTAATAACTTACAACTTTGATTCATCAAAGATTTCCTAACACTGATCGACTGATTGGTTAGACAATGAACAGCCTGTTATACGCGAGGGAATATGTCAGGAAGGGGGGGCTTCAATTTTCCCCCCACTTTCTCCACTTGTTATCTGAAAATAGTCTATTTGCTTAAGTTTTGATTATATAAAAATTCATTCATTTAGACGCAGCTTGCTCCCCCCCTTCATACACACTTTTTGTCGCTGTTAGGTCAAACTCTTGCAAATTCCAGCATTTGAAAAGGAAAAAAATTAGAGAACCCCCACCCCGCCCCCAAAACATAGACTTTCCAAAAACGTTGCTAGCTGTGGGCCTGAAAGAATTTGTAGTAAATTTGCAAGTAGCTATGGATACCATGCTTATTGTGTACACATGCCAGGTACAGGTATATATGTGTCTTTGTAAACAAACAATAGCTTTTACACTTTGCTGGTCCATTGACCACAGGTGTCGCAATTACAAATTTTGTTATTCTGTATTTCTCTTTTAAAATTCAGTTTTCTGATTTTTTTTTTTTGCAAAATTATTGGGGCAGCGACCGCTGCCCCTGCCACTCCTTTGCTGATGCCCCTGGTTCTGCACATCACTAAAAATTAAAACTGAATCATGAAGATATTTTCGGTATGCATTTGGTAACATTTAACATGAATTTCAGTGTATTTATGTGTAGAATCAGAGTGATTTTAATGATATAACAAATTAATTTTGTTGATGACAATCACAAGATGTGAAAATTTCCGAGTTCCATTTTATTGAAGAAGCAGTTGTCTATGATATCAAAAAGCATAAATTTTAATTTATCCAAAGAAATGGTTGTATAAAGTGAAGAAAAGTCATACAATTTGATGTTATAGACTTTTGAGAATTTTTGCAATTTTAAATTTTCCAAAAGTTCTTTAGCATTTTTGAGGATCCACGTCTGATTTACACCACTTATAGAATATGCTGTAGCAGAGTATGTTTAAAGTTTTACAGTGCCAGAAAAATTTAAAATCAATGGTTTTTACAGGTTCTCCATAGCGATGATCCTTTGGACCATGCTGACTTCAATCCTATAGATCATATCAACACGTTGTTCCCAACAGAGCAGTCATTAGTCAACATAGATGATGTAGTTGGTAAAATGCAAATGAAGATACGGTATACAATTATTTTACAGATTTTTTTTTATACTGACTTTATAATTTTATACTGAATTCATATTTAAACAAACAAATTCCCTTTGGAGATTTTGCACATATCAACATAGGGTGCAGGGCAGGTGTAACTGGTCAACAGAGGATACTTACTCCTCCTAGGCACCTGATCCAACCTCTGGAATTTCCATGTTTTATGCCCTCTTCACAGATCTGTTTTGCTTATAGATTTTTATGAGATGGAACACTGTTCATTATCTTCACTTTATTCATTATTACACAGTTTCTATGGAGAGTCTCTACACCTCAGATAAAAATACAGTATACATTTATTGTAAAGAATTTTTTTATATTGACTATACATGCACATTGAAAACGTATGTAACAAATGTGCCAAACCCCCTTTGAGGACTTTGCAAATAACAACAGGTTTGGGGATCTGTACAAGTGATTTTTAGGTCACCTGAATTTACTGAGGTGACCTATTGCTATCTGTTTTCATCCATCGTCGTGTGTCGTCCGTTAACATTTGAACATTTTCAGCTTCTTCTCTGGAACCACTGAACTAATTTCAACAAAATTTGGCATATAGCATCTATGGGTGAAGGGAAGTAAAAATTGTGAAATACATGACCCCTTCCCCCTGGGGCCTGAGGAGTGGGACTGAAACCACTAAAATTAATGCAATCTTTAAAAATCTTCTTCTTTACTCCTTGACGTCAAGCAGGCAAACTGTTGGCAGGATTGTAATAAGCATTGAGCCCTCTACCTAAATTGTGAAATTCATGGCCCCAGGGTCAGGAGTTCTGGTGCTAGGGCAGGGCTTTGTTGACTGAAATATATGGAGATAACGAACAGTATTCAAGCTCAAAAGTCCATAAAACAATACAAAATAGGAGCAGAGCAAACACGGACCTCCAAACATCCGAGGTGGGATCAGGTGCCATGGAGGAGTGAGCATCCCCTGCCGACTGGTCACACCCGCCGTGTGCCTCTTGCCATGATCGGGAAATAACGGAAAAATCCGTCGACAATTCAGTGTGTAAATAATGGCCTAACAATTAGTATGAAAAATGTCAGTCAGCATTTGACTCAATGATAAATTGTATTTGCTGACAAGGTCATTGTATCGACCATAGAACTTACGAAATGATGACTTTAAACGAGACAGCTGATATTCTTGTTTCATCAACTTATTTGTCAATAATTTACCTTGTTTTAGAAATTGTACATACGTAGAGCATGCTCTTGCGTATCGAATCAACTGAGAGATATATACCCCGTATGCAGGTGATGAAGGTATATTGCTGCATAAGTAAGGGAAGTTGACGATTGAAAAGTTAAAGTCATCATGTTTATCATAAAGCTTGGTTGTTAGATTACCATTAATGTCTTTTTCAAGTAAAATATCCAAATATGAAACAGATGTGTCAGACTCTGTGGTATCTTTTATCTCAAGTTCACCAGGATATATCGTATCGACATAAGAATGGAAATAGCCATTGTTTATTGACAGTACATCGTGGATATATCTAAATGTCGAGTTGAAGTCACAGCAAGTGTTTTCTTCTTTTCACGTACAAGATTTTGGACAAATTCTGCTTCATATGAATACAAAAAAAAAAAGGTCTGCTAATAATGGGGCGAATGTATAGTGATAATGCACTATTTCTTTGAAAAGCTTCTCCTCTGCTCCGGGATATTAAGCAAACAAACTAAATGCATATTATGATGAAGAAAGGTGCCTCTTCCAAAATTTTGAATTCCATGGCCCCAGGGTCAGGGGTTCTGGTGTTAGGGCAGGACTGTGTTGAAATATATATATAAAGTGAAAAAGCATTATTTCTTTAAAAATCTTCTCTGATCTAGGGCAAACAAACTGAATGCAAAGTTATGATGAGTAAGGATGCCTCCTTAAGGGAAGTTACAATCAAGAAAATGGTTAAGACAGCTTCAATTCCATCTACAATGTATAAATATTTATAATATATATTGACTGCAAAGAAAGATTTCCGAAATAAATAATATGTAAAAATGTTAGAAATAAATAGTCTGTTTTCAATTACCTAAAAATTAATAATATGCAGTCATGCATGTCCTCAAAAACTTTGAAAATGAATAATTTGCCCATGCCGGGTGTTACCCCCTTCCCTCTTTGTTTCCTTGTCAAACTCTAACTTTTTTATTGAAGATTTAGAAGAAAAGCTGACTGCACATGAAATTCTACTTATCTGCTGATTAAAACTGGTTCATTGTTGTTGACTTACTATATAAGACAGCAAACTGTTGATACACGTGTGAATGAAGGCATATCTCGACTAACGGGATTAGATACGGTTCAATATACACAGTTTAAGTTTTTACCTGTGCACGTGTGATGACAATACTTAATCGAAATTTTCAAATGTTTTAGAGTAAATAACGAAAGCATAGAAAGACGTCAGTCTAGATAACAAGACCATGGCAAGAAATGTACAGTGTTTCTTGAAAAAAAAAAAACTTGGATGAACACGCATGCACGGACTAAGCATTTAAAAAAAAAAATTAAACTGGGCTTTATGTGTAAATTCCAGGTAACATATTTTACCTGCAGGTTTCAGTGAATAAAGCAAATGAAATGGGAAAATGCTTAAAAAAAAAAATACTTCTCACATATATTCAGATTTTTTTTTATTACATGTATTAAACTGAAAATTCCATGCGAAAATGCTGCGATAGAACTTTTTGACAGTATGATATATTGGCGATAACATCTTGGGTTGGTCAGTTATTTATCTATACATCACTTTTATTAATTTTTTTTCTAGTGATTGAGAGGCTTTTACATTTTAACATGTCCAGTTTCAAATTGACAATTTAGTTCGTAATTGTTTTTGTTTTGCTAAATTTGTAATTATTGCTCCCTAAAACTATTACTTACATGAATAAAAAATGATTTTATGGGCTTGATTTCGGAAAATAGCACAGAATCCTAATACATTTTTCAATGTGTCTTGGTTTCCAAGAACGTTCATAGAGACAAGAATAGGGTAGATAAAAGCTATAGAAATAAACAATAAAGTATATAATTCACTTTTATTTATTATAAATTGTACACGAAAATATTACGATGCTGCATTTAATATGAAAAAAAAAAGTTAATCAAGCACAACCCGATCATGCATAGGGAACAAGTAATCGCCTCACACTCTGTCGAGTTGTTTTGAAGTCGTAACTAGTTTTGAGTAGTTTCCTTATATTAACAGATGTAAGTCCAGATGCATGGTACTTAAAAATAATATTTTGAATCTCTAGGGTTATTTTCCATCCTTCTTTAACGGGCGCTGTGTCGAAAGAAATAAAAAAAAAAATACGTACTGTAATTGGTAATTGCAAGATCGGGGCGTGGCTTGCATAATTATTTCAAAAATTATTCATGAACAGTATGGTTCGCTTTGTGCACGGTACGCTACGCTTCTTGCACTGAATGGTTTGTTTTGTGTACGGTACGGTTCGCTTTGTGCACGGTATGGTACGCTCCTTGCACGGTACGGTACGCTTCTTGCATGGAATGGTACGGTTCGTTTCTGAGGTGTAGTAGCAGGTGTTAGGGTCTGTAATTGGTCTAGTATATATCTGTCCCCCATTTATCATTATTACCATGCAGACTATTAACAAAATGTGTATTTTTAAGGACCCTCTGTACACTGCACCCTATTTTCAGGGTACTTTTGTGTAATTAGACTGACCCACCATTTGACATATAAGTAGAATAAATTGTCATCTGAACTGTATCACATGATTTAAAATAAATCCAAGTATTCTAAACATTATATTAGACCAAGATAGAGTATTTGAAAGCTTTATTTGCATGTATTTTATCCATTTGAGTAAGCAAAGGCAATTTTTCTTTTCTATTACTTCATTGTCTTTGAGGATTTTTCCTGAATGAAAAAGGCACGCTCCCTATAATTAAAATGAGTTAGTTAATTTCAAAATATCCTCCTTTATGTTATACAATTTTCTCAGAGTCCAAAAAACATTTTTCATCAGTGTATAGAGGGTCCTTAACCCCATATTATTACTTCTCATATTGGCCTCTCTTGGCCTTTGACGAATATTTTAAAAGATAGGTTATTTTTGTCTTGTTTTTATTCATCTATTATTTCCAAGTCTACCTGATCGTTAAACTATGAAAGTACTTTTTGTATTATACAATAAATATTCTTGCATAATTCTCTTATTCTATTAACCTTTCAAATACATTGTTTAAAGCGATTAATTATCAGAGGTGAATGGCAAAGGGGAATAACTTTGCTCAGCAGAATACAAGTTAAAAGAGACCTGGCCAGGATCAGAACACTTGTGTAAATGGTTCAGGTGTTCAAAATTCTGGTAAAAATACCTTTGCATATTAAAACTTTTACTCTGTTTGCCTCGAATATGCCCAGAAGCATTCAAAGGAATGCATTTTCAAAGAAATGCATTTTCACTATATTATTAAATAAATAAAGCCCCACCCTTACAACAGAACATCTGACCCAGGGGCCATGAACTCGCAATTCTGGAAGAAGCACCCTTGCTCATCTTAACTATACACTTGTTTCTTTGCTTTATAACCAGTAGTAGAAAAAATATTTTGAAAGAAATTACGCATTTTCAATAGAGCCCCCCCCCCCCTTCATCAGAACCACTGACCCTGTGGCCATGAATTTCAGTTTTGGAAGAGGCATTTTTAGGTCACCTGAGTCACTCAGGTGACCTATTGCTATCCGTTTTTGTCCGTCGGCGTGCGTCGTGCGACGTGCGTCGTGCGATGTGCGTTAACATTTGAACATTTTTAGCTTCTTCTCTGAAACCGCTCAACCAATTTCAACTAAATTTGGCATATAGCATCTATGGGTGAAGGGGAACAAAAATTGTGAATTTCATGGTCCCTGCCCCCCTGGGGCCTGAGGGGTGGGGCTAAAACCACCAAAATAAATGCAATCTTTAAAAATCTTCTTCTTTACTCCTGGACATCAAGCAGTCAAACTGTTGGCATGATTGTAATAAGCATTGAGTCCTCTACCAAAATTGTGAAATTCATGGCCCCAGGGTCAGGGGTTCTGGTGCTAGGGCGGGGCTATATAGATCACATAGTGAAAGTGCATTATTTCTTTGAAAATCTTCTTCTCTGCTCCTGGGTATTAAATAAACTAACTTAGTATATAGTTATGATGAGTAAGAGTGACTCTTCCAAAATTGTGAAATTCATGGCCCCAGGGTCAGGGGTTCTGGTGTTAGGGCGGGGCTCTATTGATTATATAGTGAAAATGCATTGATTCTTTGGAAATCTTCTTCTGTGCTCCTGGGTATTAAATAAACTAACTAAGTATAAAGTAATGATGAGTAAGAGTACCTCTTCCAAAATTGTGAAATTCATGGCCCCAGGGGCAGGGGTTCTGGTGTTAGGGCGGGGCTCTATTGATTATATAGTGAAAATTCATTAATTCATTGAAAATCTTCTTCCCTGCTCCTGGGTATTAAATAAACTAACTAAGTATATAGTTATAATGAGTAAGAGTGCCTCTTCCAAAATTGTGAAATTCATGGCCCCAGGTGCAGGGGTTCTGGTGTTAGGGCGGGGCTCTATTGATTATATAGTGAAAATGCATTAATCCTTTGAAAATCTTCTTCTCTGCTCCTGGGTATTAAATTCAGTAACTAAGTACATAGTTACGATGAGCAAGAGTGCCTCTTTCAAAATTGTGAATTTCATGGCCCCTGGGTCAGGGGTTCTGGTGTTAGGGTGGGGCTCTATTGATTATATAGTGAAAATGCATTAATTCTTTGAAAATCTTCTTCTCTACTCCTGGGTGTTATTGAAACACATTAAATACTTAGTTATGATAATCAAGGATGCCTCTTTCAAAATTGTGAAATTCGTGGCCCCTGGATCAGGGGTTCTGGTGTTAGGGCGGGGCTCTATTGATTATAAAGTGAAAATGTTTTAATTCTTTAAAAATCTTTTTCTCTGCACCTGGATATTATTTAAACAAACAAAGTACGTTGTTATGATAAGCAAGAATGCCTCTCCCAAAATTGTGAAATTCATGGCCCCGGGGACAGGAGTTTTGGTGCTAGGGCGGGGCTACAGTCCCTGAAACGTTCTACTTTCCCATTTTTCTGTTCGTTCACCGTTCGTTCAGCGTGTGTTCACCGTTCATTCAGCGTGCGTTCACCGTTCGCTCTCCGTTCACAGTTTTGCGTTCAGTGTTCACTGTGCGCTCGCGTTCACCGTTCACAAAGCGTTCACCGTTCGCTCTTCGTTCGTTCACTTTGCATTCACCTTGCGTTCAGCGTTCACTTATCGTTCAGTCTTCAGTGTCATTCGGAACTCCGAAGTGAAAGGACTTATCTTTTTTTAAGTAAGGATTTACAGGTTTTGAATTTAATAAATAACATACCGTGTTTAAAGAATCATTATTTCATAGGAAAAAAAAATTATCTACAAAATTAATTTTTATTATTCTAACTTAGCTGTTGGGTTATTTATAAAATTTATCTGGAAAATAAATGTTGTTATAAGTACATGTATGTACCTAAGTAGAACGATGCTGAAAAATTAAATTTAAATACGGGCAAAATACTGATACTTCAAGCACTGCAACATTTTGTTGTTATGTTAAGGACGACAAATCGTTAATAGATAGATAATATTCGAAGTTAAATTATTTTACCAACTGCAGCAAAAATACGAAAATATTTATTTCTATCACATTTTTTTTTAAATAATACAGAAATACATTTTAGAACTTTTTCTGAGAATGATAAACAGTGCTGCGGATATCCAGTTAATTAAATATCTTTAGAGCGAATTAAATTGATAGTGTGGTTTAAAGAAATATTTGTTTAAAATGCAATACATTAAAGAGTTTTTTTTTATCTTTACATATATAAAGTCTTTAATTAAAGAGAGAGAAATGTGTTTATAACATGATTATCATTTATATAACCAAAGTGATTCTCCAGTAATGATATTTTTCATCGTAACTTTAAATGTTTGTCATTCGATATTATTAAGAGCCCCCCCCCCCCCCCCCCCTTTCCCCTAAATCGGTTACTTAGTTAGTGTTACCAGTACATTTTAATTAACATTTAAAAAGAAGTTAGTGTTTTGTAGCAAACAAATATGCATCTAAACAAAGTCATTAAACAATAGTAGTTCAAAATATACATGTGCCGGCGGTGATATTTTAAATTGGCAGGGAGTATGTTTCAAATTCAAGTGGCTTAATTATTCCAAGTATTTATTCCCAATGTATTTTATTCATTTATTTATTTATTTTTAGAAATGTTGGAATCAGATCTAAAAATGATAAGAAAAAATGTTAAAACTTCTTGGAAATACTAACACTTTGCCTTCGGTGTGACGAGACTTTCACACCTGCACAGTGTCGAATGATTTTGATTGACAGGTCATGCACGTGGACTTCATGTGAACTTGAAGCAGGAAAATAAAAACCGATTATGACTGTAAAACAAATGGACTTGTTGATTTAAAAAATGGTTACTTTCACTGACTGATATATTTAGAAAAAATTTAGAATTTTTGTTTGATATAGGTACAAACATTTGAGGAAAGGGCGGGGGGGGGGGGGGGGGGCTAAAACCGAATCTCTCTCTCTCATTTGTCTGTTTAATAAAAACTATGACAGCATATTACTTAAATATCAAGTTGTGAAAATTTAATATATATCAAATAATATGATTGCCTCTTTGTATCATCTTGTCCGAGTATAATCACGGCCGGGAAATGTCTACAGATACATGTAGAAGTCTGCTTAATAAATCATCATAAAAAATAAAACTGACACATAAATATATTATTGCAATAAAATTTTAAAATACGAGTGTATTTATGCAATACGTCCACATACCTTTGTAAAATTTTTTTTTTTCTTATTATTTTACACGGAATCGCCTTGTATGCATATGGTTGTTACAACCATTGTAATTCATTCTATAAGTCCGTAGTTTTCTCTTCTAAAATCCACATTATTTGTAATGGTTTTATATGTAAAATAAGAATAAACATATTTATTTTACAACTAGATTAATTTCATCTGTTATAACACAGAGTTCGGTAACAATTACAATGTTTTACAGCGATAAAAATCGTATTATCAAAAAGTTGAATTTAAACATCGTACATTTGTGCAGAAAATATTGTAAGAGTCTTAAATTAATAATTTTGCTTAATGTGCATGTATCGTCTTTCTTAGGACAATTCTCACTGATTTGTTTATTTATTATTTATTTATTTATTTTTTTTTAGCACCAGGCATTAGAATACAATAGAATAGTTTCAATGCAAGGAAAAGATCAGAGGCATTCCGAATAAATCATTCATCTTGCGTTCATCGTTCGTTCACCGTTCACTTTGCGCTCGCGTTTGCGCTCTGTTCGCGTTCTGCGTTCGCTCACCGTTCAGCGTTCACACATCGTTCACCAAGTTGCGTTCAGCGTTCACACATCGTTCACTCACCGTTCGCTCTGCGTTCGTTCAGCGTTCGCTCACCGTTCAAGTGGGAAAGTAGAACGTTTCAGGGACTGTATATAGATCCTATAGTGAAGGTGAATTATTTCTTTGAAAATCTTCTCTGCCCCTGGGTATTGCTTAAACAGACTAAAGTACATTGTTATGATACACAAGGATGCCTCTTCCAAAATTGTGAATTTTATGACCCCAGGTTTAAGGGTTCTGGTGAGAGAGGGGGGGGGGCTTCTATTGATTATAAAGTGAAAAAGCAAAATTTCTTTGAAAATATTCTTTTCTTCTTCTGGTTAAAAAAGCAAAGAAGCTAAGTGTATAGTTATGATGAGCAAGTGTGCTTCTTCCAGAGTGGTGAATTTCATGACCCCTGGGTCAGATGTGCTGGTGTGAGGGTGGGGCTCTTAATAATTTAGTGAAAATGCATTAATTCTATTAAATAATCCTGTTTGCTCCTTAGTGTTCAGCAGATAAACAAAGTGATGATGAGCAAACATATGGTCCCAGGGTCAGAAGCTCTGGTGTTTTTTTTGGGGGGGGGGGGGGGGGGCTCTATTGATAATATAGTGAATCTGTAGTAAAAATGCATTATTTATTTAAAAATCTTCTCCGCACCTGGGCATATCTGAGGCAAACAGAGTAAAAGTTTTTATAAGGAAGGGAATTTTTACCAGATTTTTGAACATCTGGACCATTTGGTCAAGTGTTCTGGTTCTGGCCAGGGCTCTATTAGTTTGTATTCTACTGAGAGGAGTTATTCCCCTTTGCCATTTACTTTTTGATAATTTATCACTGTAAATAATGTACTTGAAAGGTAAATAGAACAAGAGAATTATGCAAAAACTTTTATTGTATAATACAAAAAGTACTTTCATAGTTTTAATGATCAGATAGACTTGTAAGTAGTAGATAAATAAAAATGAGACAAAAATAACTTGTCTTATTAAATATTCATCAAAGACCAAGAGATGCCAATGTAAGAGATTTCAACAAAGGATTAAAATAGTACAGAAGCATTGATAATTTGTTAATATACTGTATAGTGATAGTGATAAATGGGGAACAGATTAGAACCTAATTTATGAACTGTTAATGAATATTAAGACCAATTATTTTGTTGATCATGATCACCCTATTTTTCTTGCTTTTGGGCAACAAAGCTTCACCTTTCAGTTCATTTTATACTCTATGCATCCTTGAAATTGTTGTATCATACTCAGGTGACCGTTAAGGCCCTTGGGCCTCTTGTTCCTTATCATAAGCATGCACTTCCTTTGTTTGAATATAACTGAGGAACAGAGAAAAAGATTTTCAAAGACTTAATGCATTTTCACTATATAATCTATAGAGCCCCATCCTAACACCAGAAGCCCTGACCCAGGGGCCATGAAATTCACAATTTTGGAAGAGGCACTCTTGCTCATTATAACTATGTACTTAGTTACTTTATTTAATACCCAGGAGCAGAGAAGAAGATTTTCAAAGAATTAATGCATTTTCACTCTATAATCAATAGAGCCCCGCCCTAACACCAGAACCCCTGACACTGGGGCCATGAAATTCACAATTTTGGAAGAGACAAGCATGCTCATCATAACTATAAACTTATTTTATTTAATATCCAGGAGCAGAAAAGAAGATTTTCAAAGAATTAATGCAATTTTACTATATAACAAGAAATGTAAAAAAATAAGTTTACTCACTATCTTGTCTTTGATCTTTATCTATATAATTACAAATGGACACAACCAGAAGTCTTTTATCCTGGTTTCTTACAAATTTCATATGGAACTCCTATCAATTTGCTCAAGAACAGTATTTTCAGCAGGCAGAAATGAACTCAATCAATCATGCTTGAAAAGTACTCACTGTGAACAATCACCTGACTTGTTGAAGACAGGTAAACATACACCTCAGGGTATAATTATCATACATAGGCCTGTACAAAATTAAAAAGTCATGATTAAATCATCATTATCTTAGTTAAAACTAGTATTAATTGTAACGGGGACCATTACAGATGTTCCCCAAATGCTCCCCAACTTCCTTTTGGTGTCTTATTTCCTGTAAGCTTCATTAAAGAAGGCAATCAAGTATGTTGGTTTTTTTTTATGCATTACACGAGCGCACATTGGCATTCATGTACAAAATGACCATGTCAACTTGTCTACACTTTTAATACTTCTTTATATTAAATTTCATCAAAAGATAAAAAAAGAATTCGGCTTTATTAAGTATATCTGTCATTTTACGCATTGGTCGCGCGGCGCTTGCATGCATGTCCATGATGACCATGTCACCTTGTCAACACTATTAATATATCTATATATTTTGAGTATCAAAGCATTTCATCAAAAAGTATAAAAGTTACAGCTATATGAAGTATATTGGTCATTTTAGCATTGCATGCGCGCGCACGTGCATGCATGTACATGTTGACAAAGTCGTCTTGTCTACATTTATAATATGTTTACGTATTCTGAGTATCAAAGCATTACATCAAATAATGTAAAAGTTATGGTTATATCAAGTATGTTCGTAATTTTACTCATTGCACGCGTACGCACGTGCATGCATGTGTGCGCTGACCATATCATCTTGTCTACACTTCTAATATATCATTATATTCTGAGTTTCAAAGCAATTCATCAAAAAATGTACAAGTTAAGTCTATTTCAATTGTATTGGTTATTTCAATCATTGCGCATGCGCGCACGTGCATGCTGATCATGTCATCTTGTCTACACTAATAATATATCCTTATATTCTGAGTATCAAAGTATTTCATCAAAGGATATGAAAGTTTTGGCTATACTAAGTATATTGGTCATTTTACTTATTGCATGCGAACGCACGTGCATGCAAGTGCATGCATGTGTGCGCTGATCATGTCTTCTTGTGTACACTTCTAATATGTATTTATATTCTGAGTTTCAAAGCAATTCATCAAAAAATGTACAAGTTAAGTCTATTTCAATTGTATTGGTTATTTCAATCAATGCGCATGCGCGCATGTGCATGCATGTGCATTCTGACCATCTCATCTTGTCTACACTATTAATATATTCTTATATTCTGAGTATCAAAGTAATTCATCAAAAGATATGAAAATTATGGCTATATCAAGTATATTGGTCATTTTACTCATTGCAATGACCTTCGTTTCGCAAATCTACATAACATTCCTATTAACCCTAAAAAGGTTTCACCTCAATCGGATGTGTAGTTTCAGAGATCACTCACGGACAAAAAAGTGCCCAGGAAGAAAAATAATAATAACTAGAAACTCATTGCGAGCAATGAGAGGTCTTCCGTCTGATTCTGAAAATAAAAACGAAAATTCAAGCTGAAAAAGAGATAAAAGAAATTCAGACACTCTGGAAATTTAACCCAGGTCGTCAGCGTGAAAATCCAACTTGCTAACGTTAACCATTCATTTTTTACATCACTTCCGGTCACGACCGGAAGTACCGGAAGTAACGGCGATACAAGATTTTCTCACGATTCATATAACTGATGACTGACCATCAGTCCTGAAAGTTTTAGACTTCAGTCGTTTACTGTTGCCGAGCAATATTGTGAGATCAAATTCTAATTTTGAGGACGGGTAAACACGAGACCGGAAGTGAATTTTATAAAAATCTTTGACTTTTCTCTAGACATTTGCAGTATATACAACATACATAAAGTCATTTCAAGTACTTTATCGATGATCAATATTTATGAGAAAGTTAAATATCAAAGTAAAGTAGTTTATCTCCTAAAACCGGAAGTTGACGTTTTTGTTTCCGGTGGAATCTAACATACTTCAAAACAGCGAAAGAGATGCAATAAAGTGATGCAAGCAATAATTTAAAAAAGAAAAGTTAAATTTTTTTTGGATTTCTTTGATCACTTACTGTGACAAGCGGAAGGGACGACTGACGCGTTTAACCCAAATGGTTTTGCCTACTCCTCAAGGTCTATTACTCATAAAACTTTGGTGTTATAATCTTTTACCTGGTTTTGAGATCTCGCTCAGACAACTTCACATTTTGAGAACAGGAAAACATGTGACCGGAAGTGAATTTTTGAAAGATATTTACGATTACTCTAGACATTTGCAGTCTGAATAACATATTTAAAATTCATTTCAAATACTTTTTCTAGAAAAAATATTGATGGGAAAGTAAAATACTCAAATTATGTAGTTTTTCTCTTATAACCGGAAGTTGTCGCTTTTGTTTCCGGTGAGAACAACATCTTTCGAATCTGCGAAAAAGATGCAATAAAGTGATGCAATTTTTAATTAAAAAAAGAAAAGTTGAAATTTCGATTTCTTTGATCACTTCCTGTGACGACCGGAAGTGACGGCTGACGCTCTGAACCCAAATGGTTTTGCCTACATCTTAAGGTCTGTTGCTCATATAAGTTTGGTGTCTTAATCTTTCACCGTTTCCGAGATCTTGCTCAGAGAACTTCTCATTTTGAGGACAGGAAAACACGCGACCGGAAGTGAATTTTACAAAGATATTTGATGTTACTCTAGATATCTGCAGTTTGAATAACATATTTAAAATTCATTTCAAATACTTTATCTACAAAGGATATTAATGGTAAAGAAAAATACTAAAATTATGTAGTTTTTCTCTTATAACCGGAAGTTAACGTTTTTGTTTCCGGTGGGACCAACATATTTCGAAACTACAAAAGAGATGCAATAATGTGATGTAAGTATTGATTTAAAAAAAGAAAGTTGAAATTTTATGATTTCTTTGATCACTTCCTGTGAAGACCGGAAGTGCCGACGACGAACGAAAAGGCAATTCTGCAAATTTAGAAGTCACATTCTATGCTCTCCAATAAGTCTCCAGTTCATATCTTTAGCCATTCTTGAGAAAAAGGGGCGACAAAATTTCATTTTAAAATCAGGAAATTGCCCGTAACTTGGAACCAAAATGGAATTTTCCAAATTTTCCTTGTGATGAACAAAGTTCATACAATGACTGATTTTTCCTGAAAGTTTCATTGAAAACTACTGAATACTTTTCGAGAAATCGCGTGCACAAAATTTTGTCAAAAAAAAGAATAATAATAATAATAATAATAATAATAATAATAAGAAACAGTAGAATCACTATAAGGTCTTCCGTGAAGACGGAAGACCTTAATAACTAGATACTCGTTGCGAGCAACGAGAGGTCTTCCGTCTGAATAACATGCATCCTTAACTGTGATATTCTTTGCACGTAAAATTAGATTTATATCTGCTCGTTGTAAAGACACCTAAAAATTTAACATGGGTCTTTAAAAAGATTTTTTATTTATAAAAAAAAATAAAAAGAGCACAGAATTCACAAAGAGAAAAACAAAGTTCAACATCATTGATAAAGATGAAAAGGTAAATTTAAGCAAAAAATTCAGATATAGTCGGGATTAAACCAAGATCGGCTGCCCGAAAAGAACTAGGTTCACTCTATGCATAAAATGGCTCTGTAGATATACCAATTTATTGACTAACTCTTTATGTTCCATTTTAAACAACAAGATAAAGTAGAGACTTAATGTTTTCATTTCCTATTAAAAATTTTCTCCTTATAGCCAAGATCTTGGAAAACAGGGCTCCTGAAATTGCAATGTTCTTGAATTTTAATGAAAATAAGTATATTTGAGTACCTTCACAGAAGAGAAATAATATGAGCACACCCTCTGATCTAAAAAATAAAACAGGTTTTGTAATCCTCAGAAATAGTTCTATCATTTTATAGTTGCATATTTAAGATCAGAGGTTATGCTCTATATTAAATATCGAAAAATAGCTTTAAAAATTGGCTGTTTTGTGGAATTTTTCACGATATGAGGAAAATGACGCATTTCATGACGTCATAATGCATTGGCTAGCCAGAAAATTACGTCATTTTTGATAGATACGCAGTCATCAAAGGTCTAAATGATATTTAATGCATTGTCAACTAAAACCAAGCAGTTTCAGTTTTTCTGAAATTCACAGGGCCAAAAAGGCCCTAAGTGAACCTTGTTCTTTAATATTGAAACCACTACACTAGTGCAATGTACCAGCCATCACCCATGTTTACCTTGCACTCATTCCCTGAAGTAACGAGTGTCAGGCAGGTTAATCTTTTTTTCTTATAGAGTGGAATTAGAGGATGAAAACTAGCCAACTAAATTTTGTGCAAGTACTAGTAGATTTACATCGGATTTGTTACTTGTGTTTTAACAATAACTGATAGCAGAGAAAAAATCTGTTACTGATAAAAACTAACAAAAATATTGTGTTTACTTCCTTTATTCTTTATGCATTCAACTTTTTTCTATGCAATTCCAAATTCAGATGTCCGTGTAATCTTTTTCTGTACTTCTACACTACTGCAACAGACCATTTGTGAAAGGCAGGTCAAGATAATTATTTCGCGCCAAACGTCACGAGTAAATCTTCGCGCCTTTTCTTTGGAATATGTCTTCAATTGAATAAGTGTACATGATAGCTTCAATGAAATTTTAAAAAAATATGTTGCTATAGCCTGATTTTCTAGCCTAAGAATATACATTTATCACACTGTACATATAACATACCGTATACGGACAAGTAACATAAATGCAGCGCTAAGTTTTCTTACACATTTTATATTCCTCTTTACCCCCAATGTGGATTATTCCAATTAGTAAGACATTAATGAAAAGACTGGAATGTTTCGCAACAAAATACGTCTCGCCATATGACGCTCAAGGAATCTGATACCTATTATGTTCAGTAACTTGCATCTATAAAGGAATATAGCCCTACTAAAATCAAAGAAAAATATCATTGAAGTTTATTTTTCTCTCATTTGAAATTGCTGTATGTTATTCAATCAACATGAGAAAGTAACAAATTCTACTTTTAAAATACAATTCAACAAATCTCCAATTTAAGATACAATTGCATAGGTATCTAGCTACATAAACATTTGTACCAACATGTTTTCCTCGTTTTGTCACATTACAATTGCATCTGTGCACATTAATTAGTGCAAAATTCAACTGCAAACTCTATATGAGGGAGTAAAAAGACACGCTGATATTGTGCCGTCAAACACCGCTGCTCTGACGTCGAACGACATAGCCCCCCCCTTAAAGATAAAATCTTATATTTGAGCCCCAAAAAGTGAGAAAAAATTCGGACATTCTTTGGATTGAATCTGGATCGCCCACGTGAAAATTCAACATGCTAACCATTACACTATCAAACATCATCGCTTAAAATTGAAAAATGATAAATATTTAGAGTAGGGGTTAATCAATTTTTAAACAAACTACATATTTAGCATTCTTGTAAGACTCTTTATTTAGCCTATCAACATCATAAAAAAGTAATGAAAAACAAAAAAGTTCAAAAAATTACCCTTTTTAAATCACTTCCTGTGATGACCGGAAGTGACGATGACACACAAAATGTTTCCATCACACATCTACAAACCAAATTCTATCATACCTGAAAGTTTCAGACTCCTACCTTTAACAGTTTCTGAGAACATTCATGGACTAGATTTTTAGTGGAAAAAGTGAAAAATCGTAATAATTCCCGACCGGAAGTAAATTTTTCCAAACTTTTTCAATATTTCAAAATGGCATGAGATAACACATCATTCCTAAAAATTTGAATGAAAATGAATGAGTAGTTTTTGAGATATCGCGATTTGAAAAGGTCAGAAAAATAAAAATGAAAAATAATAATAACTAGAAAGTCTGCTATTGCAAGCAATAGTGTATGTTGCCCCGAACTGGCGTGTGTGTGTAGTAAAAATATTGTACAAAAACTTTTTTGACCTTACATTATTAGTTTACAGAATTTTATTTGAAAACTGCATGCAAAAATAAAGCATAACTCAAGAACAAAAATTATCAGAGAAAAACGACACTTCTCAAAAACATACTTGCTGCATACACTATAAGGAATGTCAAAAATTGTTGTATTAATATATTTTATGATAGTTGTGCAAGTTCATTTCATTTCTTAAAATAAGGTAGCAGTGCTCAATAAATGTATAACTTGTATGATTATACTGTTAAAAGAAAGAAATATTGTCTTATAATTTCATAAAATATTATAAGTTGATTGGATTTTAAAATACATTGCATCATGTCATGAAATTGACATCAGAAATCAAATGGAAATTTAAATTTCTGTTTCTAAATAGACATTTCATTTTTTCATCACTAAAGCAACACCCATTAGCTAAGTTTGGACAACATCAACTTGTATCAGTCCTTTCAGTACTTTGATTAACAGAAACGTCTGATAGCATACAACGGTCACGTGACCGCGACTTTTCTTGAATCATTTGTTTCTTACCTGGCTTCAGCGACAAACTGTGAAAAAATAAAATATCCTATGCACAATTAGGGTTGGTGATTTTTATTTTTGTAAAGTTTCATGAAGATTTTGAAAGCCATCTACGAGAACGCTCGAGTACAAAACTAAGGTGAACCAAAATACGATTTCGTTCCGGTGGCTGAAGCGATGGGCCTGCTCCAATTTTATTGCGGAAAAGAATTTGATCTCGTAGTAGGAATAAACCTTTAAAGTTTCCAAAAGATTGTTTGCGTAGCTACTGAGAAAAATAGAAATTAAAGAATTTTCACTTTTCGTCCGTTTCCATGGCAACAGTAAGAATTTAGAAAAATTTGAATGTTGACTTCACACCTAGAGTATCTAATCATAATTTCTGTAAAGTTTCATCAAGATTGTCCAAGCTACCTCTGAGAACATATGTGAGCATGATACATTTTTTCTGTTTTGTTTCTATGGTAACTGTGTGCGACTAATTCCAGGTTTTTAAAAAATAGAAATCACTTTGACACAATGCAAGGAATCATCCATTAAAGTTTCAAAATGATTGCTTGAGCAGTTACTGAGAAAATCGAAGTTAAAGAATTTTCACTTTTCCTCTGTTTCCATGGCAACAATTGACAATTTGAAAATTTTAAATGCGAATTGCACAACTACAATTAATGATCATTATTTCTGTAAAGTTTCATGATGAGTGTTTAAGGGACCTGAGTGAGAACACTCCCGGACAAAATTTTTCACTTTTCGTACGTTTCCATGGCAATGGTAGCCATTTTGAAACTGAAAGTCTGCACTGCACTAGTAAAACTAGTTATCGTCTTTTGTGAAAAGTTTCAGGAAGATTGTTCCAGCCATCTGCGAGATAATTCCCGGACAAGGTTTTTAGGCGTACAATAGCAATATGTCGCCCGACTTCATTCGGGGCGACATAATAATAATAACTAGAAACTCATTGCGAGCAATGAGAGGTCTTCCGTCCGATTCTGAAAATAAAAATGAAAATTCAAGCTAAAAAAGTGATAAAAGAAATTCAGACACTCTGAAGATTTAACACTTGTCGTCAGAGTGAAAATCCAAAGTGCTAACCATTAAGCATTCACTTTTTTGCATCACATCCTGTCATGACCGGGAGTAACGGCGATACAAGATTTTCTAACGTATCAAATAAACTGATTACTGACTATCATTCCTAAAAGTTTTAGACTTCAGTCGTTTACTGTTGCTGAGCAATATTGTAAGAACAAATCTAATTTTGAGAACAGGTAAACACGCGACCAGAAGTGAATTTTATAAAAATCTCTGACTTTTCTCTAGACATTTGCAGTATCTAAAACATACATGAAATTATTTCAAGTGTTTTATCGATAAGCAATATTTATGAGAAAGTTAAATATCAAAATAAGTAGTTTATCTCCTAAAGCCGGAAGTTGATGTTTTTGTTTCCAGTGGAATCTAACATATTTCAAAACAGCAAAAGAGATGCAATAAAGTGATGCAAGTTTTAATTTAAAAAAGAAAAGTTAAAATTTTTGATTTCTTTGATCACTTCCTGTAGCGAGCGGAAGTAACGACTGACGTGTTTAACCCAAATGGTTTCGCCTACTCCTCAAGGTCTATTACTCATAGAAGTTTGGTGTTTTAATCTTTCACCTGGTTTTGAGATCTCGCGCAGAAATCTTCTCATTTTATGGACAGGAACACATGCGACCGGAAGTGAATTTTTGAAATATATTTAAGGTTACTCTAGACATTTACACTCTGAATGACATATTTAAAATTCATTTCAAAAACTTTATCTATAAAGAATATTTATGGGAAAGAAAAATACTCAAATTATGTAGTTTTTCTCTTATAACCGGAAGTTGTTGTTTTTGTTTCCGGTGGGACCAACATCTTTCGAATCTGCAAAAAAGATGCAATAAAGTGATGCAATTTTTAATTGAAAAAAGAAAAGTTTAAATTTTTGGTTTTTTTGGTCACTTCCTGTGACGACCGGAAGTGATGGCTGACGCTCTGATCCAAATGGATTTGCCTACATCTTAAGGTCTGTTGCTCATATAAGATTGGTGTCTTAATCTCTCACCATTTCCGAGATCTTGCTCAGACAACTTCTCATTTTTAGGACAGAAAAACACGCGACCGGAAGTGAATTTTACCAAGATATTTGACGTTACTCTAGACATTTGCAGTCTGAATAACATATTTAAAATCCATTTCAAATACTTTATCTACAAAAGATATTAATGGGAAAGAAAAATACTCAAACTATCTATCTTTTCTCTTATAACCGGAAGTTGACGTTTTTGTTTCCGGTGGGACCAACATATTTCGAAACTACAGAAGAGAAGTAATAATGTGATGTAAGTATTGATTTAAAAAAGGAAAGTTGAAATTTTACGATTTCTTTGATCACTTCCGTAAGCGACCGGAAGTGCCGACGATGAACGAAAAGGTGATTCTGTTCACCTATATGTCATGTACTATCATCTCCAACAAGTCTCCAGTTCATATCTTTAGCCATTTCTTAGATCCTTCGAGGACAAAATTTCATTTTAAAATCAGGAAATTGTCCATAACTTTGCACCGGAAGCGAATTTTCCAAATTCCTCCAAGATGTATGAAGTTCCTATAGCTGCGCATTATTCCTGAAAATTTCATTGAAAACCACTGAATAGTTGCTGAGAAATCGCGTGCACAAAATGTAGGGAAAAAAATAAGAATTATAACTAGAAACCTTGTTGCCATGCCAACAAGAAGGTCTTCCGTCCCTTCTCTGTCATCAGAGAAGTTGCTTTCTCACTAAACAACATTTGTTATGTTTTGCATTCCTTGTAACACCTTCACACGTGAAATATAATTAAATGTTTATATTGTGAAAATTTATTTTCAGTAACCATGGCAAAACCGTGCATCGAAAACAAAAACTGTTTATATTGTGAAAATTTATTTTCAGTAACCATGGCAAAACCGTGCATCGAAAACAAAAACTGATAAGCAGAATTATGTCTCTTTGTGTAGTCTACATGTGTGCCAAGTTATACTGAAATCAGACCAAAACTGTAGAAGGAGTGGCGTTTGGAAGTATTTCACAGATATTTTTTTAGTAACAATGCCAACACCGTTCATCAAAATAAAAAAAAGATATATAGAATTATGTTTCTTAGTGTAGTCTACTTGTGTGCCAAGTTATACCAAAATAAGACCAAAACTGTAGGAGGAGTAGTGTTTTGGAAGTATTTCACAGAAATTTCTATTTTTAGTAACCATGGCAACACCATTCATCGAAATAAAAAAAAAACGATATACAGAATTATGTATCTTAGTGTAGTTTACTTGTGTGCCAAGTTATATGAACTCAGACCAAAACTTTAGGAGGAGGAGGAGTGTTTTAGAAGTATTTCACAGAAATTTCTATTTTTAGTAACCATGGCAACACCGTTCATCGAAATAAAAAAAAAAAATGATACACAGAATTATGTATCTTAGTGTAGTTTATTTATGTGCCAAGTTATACTAGAATGGTGTTTCCATGGTTACTAAAAATGGAAATTTCTGTGAAACTCTTTCAAAACCCTACTCCTTTTACAGTTTTGATCTGATTTCAGTACAACTTGGCACACAAGTAGACTACACTAAGATACATAATTCTGTGTATCGGTTTTTGAATTTGATGAACGGTGTTGCCATTGTTACTAAAAATAGAAATTTCCTTGAAATACTTTCAAAATGCTACTCCTCCTACAGTTTTGATCTGATTTCAGTATTACTGGCACACAAGTAGACTACACTAAGATACAAAATTGTCTCTATTGTTTTTTTTGTTTTTTGTTTTGTTTTGTTTTGGTTTTTTTTTTTTTTGATTTTGTTGAATGATGTTGCCATATGTTTACTAAAATCGAAATTTCTGTAAAATTCTTTTAAAAGGCTACTCCTTCTACAGTTTTAGTCTGATTGCGATAAATCCTAATAATACAAAAACTCAATAAAAAAAAGGAGACTACATCAAGGATCATTATACTATGTATTGCTGTTGCAAAGTTTCAAGTCCAAGTGCTACTTTTATCTTCCATTGTTATAAGTACAAACCAGTAGAGCTGCAGTCTCGTCAGAGACTTCTGGTTATATATCACAACTGCATGTACATGTATGCACATTAATTAGTGCAAATTTTAACTGTTAACACTTTATGAAGGAGTAAAAAGACACGCCGTTATTGTGACGTCAAACACCGCTGCTCTGATGTCGAAAGACATAGCCCCCCCCCCTCCTTAAACAAAAAAATCTTACATTTGAGCCCCCGAAAAGTGAGTAAGCATTTGGACATCCTGGGAATTGAATCCGAGTTGCCTGCATGAAAATTCAACACACTAACCATTACGCTATCGAAGACCATCGCTTCAAATTGAAAAATGATAAATATATAGAGTCTGGGTTAATCAATTTTTTAACAAATTATATAATTAGTATTCTGGTAAGACTCTCTGTTAAACCTATAAATATCATAGAAAAATAATGAAAATCGAAAAAGTTCAAAAAATTGCCTTTTTTAAATCACTTCCTGTGACGACTGGAAGTAGCGGCGACACACGAAATGTTTCGATCACACATCAAGAAACCACATTCTATCATACCTGAAAGTTTCAGACTCCTACCTTTAACAGTTTCTGAGAACATTCATGGACTAGATTTTTAGTGGAAAAAGTGAAAAATCGTAATAATTCCTGACCGGAAGTAATTTCTTCCAAACTTTTTCAATATTTCAAAATGGCACGAGATAAGAAATCATTCCTGAAAATTTGGCTGAAAATCATTGAGTAGTTTTTGAGATATCGCTATTTGAAAAGGTCAAAAAAATAAAAATGAAAAATAATAATAATAATAATAATAACTAGAAACCTTGTTGCCATGGCAACAAGAAGGTCTTCCGTCCCTTTTCTGTCTTCATAGATGTTGATTCCTCTTTAAACAACTTGTTATGTTGTGCATTCCCTGTCACACCTTAATACGAAAAATAGTTCCTTCGCCATGCGCTCGGCACTTTGAAGTTAAAGTTGCGGATATTTTGGATGAGACCTTAAAAACCGAGGCCCCATGTCACAGCAGGTGTTGGCACGATAAAGATCCCTCACTGCTCAATGGCCCTGAGTGCCGAGTAAAAATCTAAATTTGAAGCCCTTCACCGGTGGTCACGTGTCTATATGAGTGAAAAATTCTCAAATGGGACTTAAAACAACATACAGTCAATCAATCAATCAATCAATCAATCATACATAAAATATAATTAAACGTTTATATTTTGAAAATATTGCAAAACTGGAACAAAAAAAATACGAGATATCATTTTAGGAGGGGGAAGGACCTATGTTCCAAAACATCTTTGTGTGAATTTTTTTTTAAATTTTTGAGATTCTCACACTTAATTGTACAAAATATAAAATTATGTTAAATATTTTTTTTAATTTAAGATCTACATGTATCTACAATATTTTGTTTTATTTTACCCGATTTCATGCATTTCAGGTTCCCCCCCCTCCCTGAGTCAGCACCACACACACATAACAAAATGATTGACACTTCACGTGAAAGCATATTTTTTTTACATACTGTTTCAAGTATACAGATTTTTATGTGTTTCATTGTGTTAATACACTGTATACCATTAATTAACCATACCTTTATCCGCAAAGTCGCTTTGAGCTCTTAATTATGGCGGATCTTGCTCTAAACTAAATGTCATTGAAATTCCCTCTCATTTGAAATTGCTGTTTTTATTCAATGAAGATGAGAAAATAATAAATTCTACTTTCAAAGTATAATTTGACAAATCTCCGATTTGTGATTCAATTTCATAGGTACCTAGCTAGCTACATTAACATTTTTACCTTATTTTGTCATATCACACACATATGCACATTAATTAGTGCAAAATTCAACTGCAAACTCTTTATGAAGAAGTAAAAAGACAAAGTACCATTGTGAAGTCAAACACCATTGCTCTGACGTTGATGACATAGCCTCCCCCCCCCCCCCCCCCACCCTTTAAAGATAAAATATTACATTTGAGCCCAAACAACAGTGTGAAAAAAATCGGACATTTTGGGGATTGAATAGATAGTGCAAAATTTAACTGCAAACTCTTTATGAAGGAGTAAAAAGACACAGTGCCATTATGAAGTCAAACACCATTGCTCTGACGTTGAACGACATAGCCCCCCCCCCCCCCCTTTAAATAAGAATAAAATATTACATTTGAGCCCAAACAATAGTGTGAAAAAATTTGGACATTCTGGGGACTGAATATGAGTTGCCCGCGTGAAAATCAACATGCTTACCATTACGCTATCAAAGACCATCGTATCAAAGTAGCAAGCAATAAATATCTAGAGTACGGGTTATTCCATTTTTGAATAAATTACATATTTAGCATTCTGATAAGATTCTCTATTTATCCTATAAATATCATAAAAAATAATGAAAAACAAAAAAGTTCAAAAAACTACCCTTTTTAAATCACTTCCTGTGACGACCGGAAGTGGCGACGACACACGAAATGTTTCCATCACACATCTACAAATCACCTTCTATCATACCTGAAAGTTTCAGACTCCTACCTTGAACAGTTTCCGAGAACATTCACGGACTAGATTTTTAGTGGAAAAAGTGAAAAATCGTAATAATTCCTGACCGGAAGTGAATTTTTCCAAACTTTTTCAATATTTCAAAATGGCATGAGATAACACATCATTCCTGAAAATTTGGCTGAAAATGATTGAATAGTTTTTGAGATATCGCGATTTGAAAAGGTCAGAAAAATAAAAATGAAAAATAATAATAATAATAATAATAATAATAATAAGAAACAGTAGAATCACTATAAGGTCTTCCGTGAAGACGGAAGACCTTAACTAGAAACTCATTGTGAGCAATGAGAGGTCTTCCGTCCGATTCTGAAAATAAAAACGAAAATTCAAGCTGAAAAAGTGATAAAAGAAATTCAGACACTCTGGAGATTTAACCCTGGTCGTCAGCGTGAAAATCCAACGTGCTAATCATTAAGCATTCACTTTATTGCATCACTTCCTGTCACCACCGGAAGTCACGGCGACACACGATTTTCAAACGATGCAAATAAACTGATGACGGACTATCAGTCCTGAAAGTTTCAGACTTCAGTCATTTATTGTTGCCGAGCAATTGTGAGAACAAATTCTAATTTTGAGGACAGGAAAACATGCGACCAGAAGTGAATTTTATAAAAAAATATCTAACTTGTCTCTAGAAATTTGCAGTATCTACAACATGTATTAAAACATTTCAATTCTTTTTCTATAAGCGATATATATGAGAAAGTTAAATATCGAAATAACGTATTTTATCTCCTAAAACCGGAAGTTGACGTTTTTGTTTCCGGAGGAGTCTAAAATATTTCAAAACAGCGAAAGAGATCCAATAAGGTGATGCAAGTTTTAATTTATATAAGAAAAGTTGAATTTTTTGATTTCTTTGATCACTTCCTGTGATGACCGGAAGTGACGGCTGATATTTTAACCCAAAGGATTTTGCCTACTCTTCAAGGTCTATTACTCTTATAAGTTTGTTGTCTTAATCTCTTACCGTTTCTGAGATCTCGCTCAGATATTTTCTCACTTTGAGGACAGAAGAACACGCGACCGGATCTGAATTTTGCAAAGATATTTGACGTTATTCTAGACATTTGCAATCTGAGTAACATATATAAAAATCATTTCAAATACTTAACCTATAAAAGATATTTATTGGAAAGTAAGATACTTAAATTATATAGTTTTTTACTTATAACCGGAAGTTGTCGTTTTTGTTTCCGGTGGGACCAACATATTTTGAAACTGCGAAAGAGTTGCAATAATGTGATGCAAGATTTGATTAAAAAAAGAAAAGTTGAAATTTTCGATTTCTTTGAACACTTCCGGTGACGACCGGAAGTACTGACGACGAAAACCAAGGTAATTTCGAACATCTAGAAGTCATGGTCTATCATCTCTAACAAGTCTCCAGTTCATATCTTTAGCCGTTTCTTAGATCCTTCGAGGACAAAATTTCATTTTAAAATCAGGAAATTGTCCATAACTTGGCACTGGAACCGAATTTACCAAAAAACGGAATTTTATATAAAATTCATATAAAGACCTTTTATACCTGAAAATTTCAAAGAAATTCATTGAATAGTTTTCGAGAAATCGCGTGCACAAAATGTTGTCTAAAAAAAAGAATAATAATAATAAGAAACAATAGAATCACTATAAGGTCTTCCGTGGAGACAGAAGACCTTAACTAGATACTCGTTGCGAGCAACGAGAGGTCTTCCGTCCGAATAACCATCCTTAACTGTGATATTCTTTGCACGTAAAATTACATTTATATCTGCTCGTTGTAAAGACACCTAAAAATTCAACATGGGTCTTTAAAAAGATTTTTTATTTATAAAAAAAAAAATAATAAAAAGAGCACAGAATTCACAAAGAGAAAAGCAAAGTTCAACATCATTGATAAAGATGAAAATGTAAAGAGCTAAATCCACAAAGTACCAAAATCGGCCCAGTCATCAAAATAAATGAAACTTTCACACATAATAATCTAAGATTTGTATGTTGTAAAACAGTTTATTTTTTAACAATATCTTTTCTGGTTTTCTTTTTACAGACGTTTAAACTTAGTATCGTTTTCCTTATCAAAACTATCACGTCATTACGTTGACGTAACATACTTTAACGTCGTGACGTTGACATTTTGTATAACAAAGTAACACATATACGTTAATGGAATAAAATTCACCAAAATATGCTCTTCTTTAAAATTTTAGGAAAATTTTATTATGAATTTTTCAGGAAGTTTTGAAAACTTTTGGGTTTATATTTAAATTGAAGCTATTTGTATTTTAACGAAATATTTATTTACAACATTTGTCTTGTAAAATCGTGGTTACATGTAACACGATTTAAATGAAAATAGTGGACACATTAAGCTGAAAATTACAGCAAGTGTTAATCTATCATATTTGAGTTGAACTGAATTTTGTAGTAAAATATACACTTGTAGCCATGGATAAGGATTTTATCGTTCTTTAATGTGTTGTAGTATGGTCCTTTGGCGTACAATTAAAAAAAGAGGTTTTATAAAAGAATGCACAAGTGCTCTTTAATAACGAATACATAAAATATTAAAAAAAGTTGCATTGAAAATGAATATGTTTGAAGTGACCATCTATTATATTGTCATTCTGAAGATTTTGCTGCACTTTCGTAATTTAAGGCATTTCCCGGACATTTGAAATGAATTTATATTAAAATACATGTACATATGAAATACACAAAAAATAATGACGTTTTAGGGTTTTCAACAAGGCAGTATATTTAGGAAAGAAGCCACTACAGACTTTTGAACAAGTTAAGATTGATGCAAAGCATCAAATCGGCAGCAAAAAAATGCATTTTAATTTTTTTTTACAAGGAAGAGTCCAAAGAAAACACAAGATTTCCGAAGTATTTGAATTTCAAAACGGAACATGAAGTGTAAAAAAACAACGAAATGGCATGTATACCACTTTATTCAATTTAAATTACTTAATCAAAATAAAATTCACTAATTAATGATAAATATGTTACATCAACAAAGTGAAAAGTTAATCTTACATACGAGATCTCCAAATGACAAAGAGGATAACCTTTCCACGTGATAAGAACTTGGATCATGCCAATGATTTCTGCAGACTATGCTGCACATTGCGATAAAATATATGGAGATAACGAACAGTATTCAAGGTCAAAAGTCCTTTAAACATTACAAAATAGGTGCAGAGCAAACACGGACCTCCAAAACATCAGAGGTGGGATCAAATGCCATGGAGGAGTGAGCATCCCCTGCCGACCGGTCACACCCGTCGTGTGCTCCTTGTCATGATCAGGAATAACGGAAAAATCCGTCGACAATTCAGTGCTTAAATAATGGCCAAACAATTAGTATGATAAATGTCAGTCAGCATTTGACTCAATGATAAATTGTATTTGCTGACAAGGTCATAGTATTAACCGTAGAACTTACGAAATGATGACTTTAAACGAGACTGCTGATATTCTTGTTTCATCAACTTGTTTGTTAATAATTTACCTAGTTTTAGAAATTGTACATACGTAGAGCATGATAACAGACAAAACAATAAATATGAGGTGTGGAAAAAAATATCTTAGCGTCAATTACAGCTACAGTATATATAAATCATTTTTTTTAAAAGACTGATTTTTATTTATGAATTTTGGAACTGTAATTCACATCCAAAGAAATGAAAATGATTCACTTTCATATCTCACACACTCCCCTGTCGGGGAGTACCTATTGTAAACCCTTTTAATAAAATCATAAAGTAATAATTATCTGGTGAATTGAAACATAATCTCAACAACTCAGACTTTCATATAGTTCAAAGCCAGTTTTAACATTTTACTCATAATTTTCATATATATAAAGAAATTATTCTGTCGAGCTGCTAATAACGTTTTGTGTCTCCATGTGCACTTTCTTACAGAACCACAAATAGATAGGCGATAATGAGTATAGAAGACGATGAAATAATCATAATATCGTATACATATGGCGTAGGAGATTTTTAACTCGGACGTTTTCTGATCGGGACTTTTTTGTAAACAAAAAAAAAAAAGAAAAAAAAAACATGCAAAAAGCTATCGCCAGTAGTTAATAACTATCATTACAATCCGTAGATTACTTATTTAATTCAAAGAAGTAAAACTACCGTCCAAAGCATTAATTGTCTATAATGAGTAGCACATTATTGCATCATTCACAGGTATTACGTATTGACTGAAAATTGGAGAGAAAAAAAATAACAATAATACATCCGGGACATACGTGTATACATTTTTATCATACAGATTGAATTTTTTTTTTCAAAACTGTGATTGCATGGATTTTTCCACACTATGCATACAAGGACTTATATAATGGCATTGTATAATTAATTCACTTAATACCACTTTCTTGTTTAAATGACGCTAGTAATTGCCAGATTGGTCAAACTGTTCCACCTATTAAAGTTCACCCAAAATTGAAAATGAGTGAGGGTGGGAATCCTGAATTCCCCTCCCCCTTACTGCTGTCTTATTTTTGTAATAGCCCCCCCCCCCCCCTTTATGAATTTACATTACCATGCTTGCTAAGCTTGGTTGCCCTCTCTACCTTAGACCTGCTACATTTAAGAAGAGTAACTCAAAATAGAATGGGGTAGCAAGTAGCCCCCCTTTGATTTTTTTTTCATATGTTGGCTAGGTCACAGAATGCAGGCGATACTGAAATTACTTAAAGAGTTGTCACTACCTTGATAGTAAGTTATTCGTTTGTACAATGTATTTGTTTTATAAAGGCCTATCACGAAAATTTTCAGGTACACACGATCTGTAAAATTGTAGATCTAAAATCAATCTAATTTGTTTATTTGATGTCAACTCGAATTTTCTAGGTTCTATATTTCGTAACATGTTATGAGGTCTCGGATCAGAAATTGTTTTCACTAACAAACATTAATCAATCGTTTGTCTTAAAATGCCAACGGCAATTTCTGAAACGCCTGTTAGTATGGAATATAAGCCAACGTTAACCATGTTTATGACGTTTGTGATGCATGTCGATGCTCATCTTAGCTTCGCTAGCCAAGGGTTTCTGATCCGAGAGTCCCTTGGCTAGCGAACAGGCCCGTAGGAAGCAATTTCAGTTTGGGGGGGCACAGCCATACATTTTTCAGTTGACGTTGAGGGGGCACTACCAAAAATTTCCTAACAAGCAAAAAAAAAAGAAAAAAAAAAGGTCATCAGACGTTTATATTGAGGGGGCACAAGCACACTTTATCTATGTTTACTATAGTAATCTATATATCGGCAAAATTATTGGGGGGGCACAGCCCCTCCGTGCCCCCCCCGGTTCCTACGGCCATGGCGAAGATGGTCGATGCTGACTTCTCGACATACATAATTTGTGTTTTGTAAGGTGGTGAAACAATCATTATATATACGTCCTGGAAGTTGCATCTCAAGATGTATTGTAGCTATTTTGACTCCGCCACTGATGTACACGTTTTTCGGGTGATCTCCCTTTGATTACATAGTGACCATGGTGACGAGGAGTCGGTAGTTGGAAAAAACCAAAATACAAATAAATAGGCTATGAATTATTATTTTAAACATTTCAGCATATTGATGAGTTAAATAGAGATCAGCTACGTGAAGAAAAAGTCTTGGGTCAGGACTGAGGCACGTAGTACACACAAGTACAAAAAGTCGTAGTCGACATTATTGCATCTGCATGCGGTCTCATTTATCAAGAGTTTTTCGTACTTTTTTGCAACACAACACACAAAATAACATATTATAGACAGAACATTTGCATTTCTAAACTTTTTCGTATTTACAAAAACAATACAAAATCACATAATTTATGTGAGGTATACCCCGTAATTTCCACTGTGGTAGTCGGTGCTTAGAGATTGGAATCGAACTAAAAATAAAAATTTCGAGTTGGCCACACCCCTTGAACAAATTTAAAATATGCTCTACTTATTCATATTTTGATTCTTTTTTTAATGGTATAAATTTAATTTTGTTCGAAGGGTGTGGCCACAGCAAAAAATTGAACTAAAGACGGAAGAAATGCTTTATTTTGATAAAAAGTATGAAAGTGCACGTGTTTAGACGTTTTCTGTACAAATATGACGTCATCAAATAAAAAAATCTGCATAAACTTTTTAAGTTTGATACTTAGGGATAATATTTCTATTGTTAATTTTCTTCTTCCCCTCAGTTTAATTTTCCTGAAAAAAAAAAGGCCGATTTAGCCCCTTCGTGGATTTAGCTCTTTAAGCAAAAAATTCAGATATAGTCGGGATTAAACCAAGATCAGCCGCCAGAAAAGAGCTAGGTTCACTTTATGCATAAAATGGCCCTGTAGATATACCAATTTATTGACTAACATTTTATGTTCCATTTTAAACAACAAGATAAAGTAGAGACTTAGTGTTTTCATTTCCTATTAAAAATTTTCTTCTTATAAACCAAGGTCTTGGAAAACAGGGCTCCTGAAATTGCAATGTTTTTGAATTTTAATGAAAATAAGTATATTTGAGTACTTAAACAGAAGAGAAATAATATGAGCACACCCTCTGATCTAAAAAATAAAACAGGTTTTGTAATCCTCAGAAATAGTTCTATCATTTTATAGTTGCATATTTAAGATCAGAGGTAACGCTCTATATTAAATATCGAAAAATAGCTTTAAAAATTGGCTGTTCTGTAGAATTTTTCACGATATGAGGAAAATGACGCATTTCATGACGTCATTATGCATTGGCTAGCCAGAAAATTACGTCATTTTTGATAGATACGCAGTCATCAAAGGTCTAAATGATATTTAATGCATTAACTAAAACCAAGCAGTTTCAGTTTTTCTGAAATTCACAGGGCCAAAAAAGGCCCTAAGTGAACCTTGTTCTTTAATATTGAAACCACTACACTAGCGCAATGTACCAGCCATCACCCATGTTTACCTTGCACTCATTCCCTGAAGTAACGAGTGTCAGGCAGGTTAATCTTTTTTTCTTACAGTGTGGTATTATAGGATGAAAACTAGCCAGCTAAATTTTGTGCAAGTACTAGTAGATTTACATCGGATTTGTTACTTGAGTTTTAACAGTAACTGATAGCAGAGAAAATAATCTGTTACTGATAAAAACTAAAAATAAACTATTGTGTTTACTTCCTTTATTCTTTATGCATTCAACTTTCTATTCTATGCAATTCCAAATTCAGACATGTCCGTATAATCTTTTTCTGTACTTCTACACTACTGCATCAGACCATTTGTGAAAGGCGGGTCAAGATAATTATTTCACGCCAAATGTCACGAGTAAATCTTCGCGCCTTTTCTTTGGAATGTGTCTTCAATTGAATAAGTGTGCGTGATAGCTTCAATGAATTTTTAAAAAAAATATGTTGCTATAGCCTGATTTTCTAGCCTAAGAATGTATATTTATCACACTGTACATATAACATACCGTATACGGACAAGTAACATAAATGCAGCGCTAAGTTTTCTTACACATTTTATATTCCTCTTTACCCCCAAAGTGGATTATTCCAATTAGTAAGACATTAATGAAAAGACTGGAATGTTTCGCAACAAAACACGTCTCGCCATATGACGCTCAAGGAATCTGATACCTATTATGTTCAGTAACTTGCATCTATAAAGGAATATTGCCCTACAAAAATCAAAGAAAAATATCATTGAAGTTTATTTTTCTCTCATTTGAAATTGCTAAATGTTATTCAATCAACATGAGAAAGTAACAAATTCTACTTTCAAAATACAATTCGGCAACTCTCCAATTTATGATACAATTGCATAGGTATCTAGCTACATATACACTTGTACCAACATGTTTTCCTCATTTTGTCACATCACAATTGCATCTATGCACATTAATTAGTGCAAAATTCAACTGCAAACTCTTTATGAGGGAGTAAAAAAACACGCTGATATTGTACCGTCAAACACCGCTGCTCTGTCGTCGAACGACGTAGCGCCCCCCCCCCCCCTTAAAGATAAAATCTTATATTTGAGCCCCAAAATGTGAGAAAAAATTCGGACATTCTTTGGATTGAATCTGGATCGCCCACATGAAAATTTAACATGCTAACCATTACGCTATCAAACATCATCGTTTAAAATTGAAAAATGATAAATATTTAGAGTATGGGTTAATCAATTTTCAAACAAACTACATATTTAGCACCCTTGTAAGACTCTTTATTTAGCCTATCAACATCATAAAAAAAATAATGAAAAACAAAAAAGTTCAAAAAATTACCCTTTTTAAATCACTTCCTGTGACGACCGGAAGTGACGACGACACACGAAATGTTTCCATCACACATCTACAAACCAAATTCTATCATACCTGAAAGTTTCAGACTCCTTCCTTTAACAGTTTCTGAGAACATTCATGGACTAGATTTTTAGTGGAAAAACCGAAAAATCGTAATAATTCCCGACCGGAAGTGACTTTTTCCGAACTTATTCAATATTTCAAAATGGCATGAAATAATACATCATTCCTGAAAATTTAGCTGAAAATGAATGAGTAGTTTTTGAGATATCGCTATTTGAAAAGGTCAAAAAAATAAAAATGAAAAATAATAATAACTAGATGTGTTTCTTGTTGCTAGGGCAACAAGTGGTCTTCCGACCAAACTTTTCTCCAGAACGCTATGCTATCTCACTTCATTTAATACTTTATTGAAGGTATTTTTCGTTTGCGTTTATGTAACACAGTCTTTCAACATAGATCATAATTATTAAAGGATTTCTGTAGAATCTCTGTTAACAAAGCTTTAACAAATAATCAATAACTATCATACATGTCTTCACGGAGAAAAATATTATTTACAACTGAAAAATGAGAGAAACAATCTCCCGCCCCAGCAGGATTTGAACCCGCAACATACGAGAAAGTTTGGATCGGTCATATCTTTGCAATAAATGCATCAATTAAAATGCTGAAAACATACATAGAATTCTTAGAAGACTCTCTATTAACCATGTAAATTTCAAAGAAAAATATTTAAAAACAAAAAAGTTGCAAATTTAACATTTTTAAATTCACTTCCGTTCGCGACCGGAAGTACAAACGACGAAAAATAAAGGTCGATCACCATATCTCCATTTGATGTTCTATCACGTCAGTGAGTTTCAATTTCATATCTTTAGCCGTTCTCAAGAAAATTAACGGACAAAATTCCATTTAAAAAATACAATTTTCCCCAAAAATCGCGAACGGAAGTGAATTTCAAAAAAGTGAGGGACACCCCTGGAGATATATTCATGATGCATCGTCCCTGCAAAAATCTTTCAAATTGAACCATGCATGGCTGAGATATGGCGTGTACTATGAAAAAAAGAATAATAATAATAATAACTAGTTGTAATTGTAACGGGGACCGTTACAGATGTTCCCCAAACGCTCCCCAACACCCTTTTGGTGTCTTATTTCCTGTAAGCTTCATTAAATAAGGCAATGAAGTATATTGATCGTTTTTTGGATTTCACGCGTGCGCACGTGCATGCATGTGCAGGATGACCATGTCATCTCATCTATACTATAAATGCATCTTTATATTCTCAGTATCAAAACGTTTCATCAAAAAATAAATAAGTCCGGCTATATCAAGTATATTGGTCATCTTGGCATTGCAAGCATGCGCACCTGCATGCATGTTCATAATGACCATGCCATTTTGTCTATACTTATAATATGTCTGTTTATTCTTAGTATCAAAGCTTTTCATAAAAAAATATAAAAGTTATGGCTATATTAAGTATATTGGTCATTTAACACATTGCACCGAGCGCATGTGCATTCATGAGCTTGATGTCCACATCATCTTGTCTACACTTTTAATATATCTGTACATTCTTAATATCAAAGCTTTTCATAAAAAAATATAAAAATTACGGCTATATTAAGTATATTGGTCATTTAACACATTGCACGCGCGCGCACGTGCATGCATATGCATGCATGTGCATGATGACCATGTCATCTTGTCTACACTTTTAATATATATAAATATTTTGAGTATCAAAGCATTTTATCAAAAAGTATAAAAGTTACGAGTATATCAAGTATATTTGTCATTTTACGCTTTGCGCGTGCGCACACGTGCATGCATGTGCATGTTGACCATGTCATCTTGTTTACACTTTTAATACATCCTTATATTCTGAGTATCAAAGCATTTCATCAAAAAATATAAAAGTTACAGCTATATCAAGTATATTGGTCATTTTACGCATTGCACGTGCACGCACGTGCATGCACGTGCGCGCAAAATGACCTTGATTCCGCATATCTACATAACATGCCTATTAACCCTAAAAAGGTTTCACCTCAATCGGATGAGTAGTTGACGAGATCATTCACGGACAAAAAAGTACCCAGGAAGAAGAAGAAGAAGAAGAAAAATAATAATAATAACTAGAAACCTTGTTGCCATGGCAACAAGAAGGTCTTTCGTCCCTTCTCTGTCTTCATAGAAGTTGATTCCTCTTTAAACAACATGTTATGTTGTGCATTCCCTGTCACACCTTCATACAAAATTCCTTCGCCATGCGCTCGGCACTTTGAAGTGAAAGTTGCGGATATTTTGGATGAGACCTTAAAAACCGAGGCCACGTGTCAAGGCAGGTGTTGGCACGGATAAAGATCCCTCATTGCTCAATGGCCCTGAGTGCCGAGTAAAAGTTTAAATTTGAAGCCCTTCACCGCGGTGGTCACGTCTCTATATGAGTGAAAAATTCTCGAATGGGACTTAAAACAACATACAATCAATCAATCAATCATACATAAAATATAATTAAACGTTTATATTTTGAAAATATTGCAAATCTGAAACGAAAAAAATACGAAATATAATTTTAGGGAGGGGGAGGACCTATGTTCCAAAACATCTTTGTGTGAATTTTTTTAAACTTTGAGATTCTCACACTTAATTGTACAAAATACAAAATTATGTTAAATATTTTTTTTAATTTAAGACCTACATGTATCTACACTATTTTGTTTTATTTTACCCGATTTCATGCATTTCAGGTTACCCCCCCCCCCCCCCCCCCCCCCTCCCTGAGTCAGCACCACACACGCATAACAAAATGATTGACACTTCACGTGAAAGCATATTTTTTCACATACTGTTTCAAGTATACAGATTTTTATGTGTTTCATTGTGTTAATACACTGTATTCCATTAATTAACCATACCTTTATCCGCTAAGTCGCTTTGAGCTCTTAATTATGGCGGATCTTGCTCTAAACTAAATGTCATTGAAGTTACCTCTCATTTGAAATTGCTATTTTTATTTAATCAAGATGAGAAAATAATAAATTCTACTTTCAAAATATAATTTGACAAATCTCCGATTTGTGATTCAATTGCATAGGTACCTAGCTACATTAACATCTTTACCTTATTTTGTCATATCACACACATATGCACATTAATTAGTGCAAAATTCAACTGCAAACTCTTTATGAAGGAGTAAAAAGACACAGTACCATTGTGAAGTCAAACACCATTGCTCTGACGTTGAACGACATAGCCCCCCCCCCCCCCCCCCCACTTAAAGATAAAATATTACATTTGAGCCCAAACAACAGTGTGAAAAAAATCGGACATTCTTGGGATTGAATAGTGCAAAATTTAACTGCAAACTCTTTATGAAGGAGTAAAAAGACACAGTACCATTGTGAAGTCAAACACCATTGCTCTGACGTTGAACGACATAGCCCCCCCCCCCCCCCCCACTTAAAGATAAAATATTACATTTGAGCCCAAACAACAGTGTGAAAAAAATCGGACATTCTTGGGATTGAATAGTGCAAAATTTAACTGCAAACTCTTTATGAAGGAGTAAAAAGACACAGTGCCATTATGAAGTCAAACACCATTGCTCTGACGTTGAACGACATAGCCCCCCCCCCCCCCCCTTTAAATATAAATAAAATATTACATTTGAGCCCAAACAATAGTGTGAACAAATTTGGACATTCTGGGGATTGAATACGAGTTGCCCGCGTGAAAATTCAACATGCTTACCATTACGCTATCAAAGACCATCGTATCAAAGTAGCAAGCATAAATATCTAGAGTACGGGTTAATCTATTTTTGAATAAATTATATATTTAGCATTCTGATAAGATTCTCTATTTAACCTATAAATATCATAAAAAAATAATGAAAAAGAAAAAAGTTCAAAAAACTACCCTTTTTAAATCACTTCCTGTGACGACCGGAAGTGGCGACGACACACGAAATGTTTCCATCACACATCTACAAATCACCTTCTATCATACCTGAAAGTTTCAGACTCCTACTTTTAACAGTTTCCGAGAACATTCATGGACTAGATTTTTAGTGGAAAAAGTGAAAAATCGTAATAATTCGTGACCGGAAGTGAATTTTTCCAAACTTTTTCAATATTTCAAAATGGCATGAGAAAACACATCATTCCTGAAAATTTGGCTGAAAATGATTGAGTAGTTTTTGAGATATCGCGATTTGAAAAGGTCAGAAAAATAAAAATTAAAAATAATAATAATAATAATAATGATAATAATAAGAAACAGTAGAATCACTATAAGGTCTTCCGTGAAGACGGAAGACCTTAACTAGAAACTCATTGCGAGCAATGAGAGGTCTTCCGTCCGATTCTGAAAATAAAAACGAAAATTCAAGCTTAAAAAGTGATAAAAGAAATTCAGACATCCTGGAGATTTAACCCTGGTCATCAGCGTGAACATCCAACGTGCTAACCATTAACCATTCACCTTTTTGCATCACTTCCTGTCACGATCGGAAGTAACGGCGATACAAGATTTTCTCACGATTCAAATAAACTGATGAATGACTATCAGTCCTGAAAGTTTTAGAATTCAGTCCTTTATTGTTGCCGAACAATATATTTTTAGAACAAATTCTAATTTTGAGGACAGGTAAACACGCTGCCGGAAGTGAATTTTATAAAAATCTCTGACTTTTCTCTAGACATTTGCAGTATCTACACATACATAAAATTATTTCAAGTACTTTATCGATAAGCAATATTTATGAGAATATTAAATATAAGAATAACGTAGTTTATCTCTTAAAACCGGAAGTTGACGTTTTTATTTCCGGTGGGACCAACATCTTTCGAATCTGAGAAAAAGATGCAATAAAGTGATGCAATTTTTAATTAAAAAAAGAAAAGTTGAAATTTTCGATTTCTTTGATCACTTCCTGTTACGACCGGAAGTGACGGCTGACGCCCTGAACCCAAATGGTTTTGCCTACATCTTAAGGTCTGTTGCTCATATAACTTTGGTGTCTTAATCTCTCACCGTTTCCGAGATCTTACTCAGACAACTTCTCATTTTGAGGACAGGAAAACACGCGACCGGAAGTGAATTTTACAAAGATATTTGACGTTACTCTAGATATTTGCAGTCTAATTAACATATTTAAGATTCATTTCAAATACTTTATCTACAAAAGATATTAATGGGAAAGAAAAATACTCAAATTATGTCGTTTTTCTCTTATAACCGGAAGTTGGCATTTTTGTTTCCGGTGGGGCCAACATATTTCGAAACTACAAAAGAGATGCAATAATGTGATGTAAGTATTGATTTAAAAAAAGAAAGTTGAAATTTTACGATTTCTTTGATCACTTCCGTAAACGACCGGAAGTGACGACGACGAACGAAAAGGCGATTCTGCAAATTAAGAAGTCACGTTCTATGCTCTCCAATAAGTCTCCAGTTCATATCTTTAGCCATTCTTGAGAAAAAGGGGCGACAAAATTTCATTTTAAAATCAGGAAATTGCCCGTAACTTGGAACCAAAATGGAATTTTCCAAATTTTTCTTGTGATGAACAAAGTTCATACAATGACTAATTTTCCCTGAAAGTTTCATTGAAAACGACTGAATACTTTTCATGAAATCGCGTGCACAAAATTTTGTCAAAAAAAAGAATAATAATAATAATAATAATAATAATAATAAGAAACAGTAGAATCACTATAAGGTCTTCCGTGAAGACGGAAGACCTTAATAAGAAACAGAGTAAAAACAATATGTTCCCCAACTTCGTTTGGGGAACATAATAATAGTAGAAAACAGACGGAAAACAATAAGGTCTTCCCGAAGGAAGTCGGAAGACCTTAATAATAAGAAACAGTAGAATCACTATAAGGTCTTCCGTGAAGACGGAAGCCCTTAACTAGATGCGTGCTTGTTGCTAGGGCAACAAGTGGTCTTCCGACCGACTCTTCGCTGAAAAAAAAATGTGTTCTAATACCAAATTGGAAACTTACCTAAATGTCAAATTTTTTTTTATATATTCAAGTACTACAAGTTTTCAAAAAATCAACCATCACTATTACATTTTTTTTCAATAAAGTTCGTAAAAACAAACCTTTAAAACATCGGTGAAAAGTACAAAACATAAATGTCATTTTCAATTAAAAAAGATGGAGGATACGAAAAAAAATATTGCCTCCAGTTTGAATCAGCCATAACATGTCATCAGGGAAGTTGACTCCTTTCTCAAAAAGTAACAGTTTTAGTTTATGTATTCCCGGTATCTGTAGCTGTATTCCTACATGACATGTAATAAAATGTTACATTGATCAAATATCACAAAATTCGAACAGAATAAATACCAGACATCATTTTGAAGATAAAATGTTATATTTAAGCTGAAAAAAGTAAATTAGTACGGACATTCTGAGGATTTAACTGGGGTTGCTCGCGTAAAATCCAACATGCTTACCATTGCGCTAGCAAGGACCACCGCTTCGAAGTGAAAAATGACGAATATCTAGAGTATGAGTTAATCAATCTTAAAATAAATTATATACTCAATCTTCTTATGAGCTTCTTTATTAACATTGTAAATTTCATAGAAAAATATTGAAAAACAAAAAAGTTGAAAAATTGGACTTTTTGAATTCACTTCTGTTCACGACCGGAAGTATGAACGACGAAAAATAAAGGTCGATCAGCATATCTACATGTGATGCTCTATCATGTCTTTGAGTTTCACTCTCGTATCTTTAGCCATTCTCAAGAAAATTAGGGGACAAAATTCCATTTAAAAAATACAATTTTCCCCAAAAAATGCGAACGGAAGTGAATTTTGGAAAAATGAAAAACACGTCTGGAGATATTCTCATGATGCATTTTCCCTGAAAAAATCTTTGACATCCATCCACTCACAGCTGAGATATTGGCCGTACTATGAAAAAAGAATAATAATAATAATAACTAGAAACTCATTGCGAGCAATGAGAGGTCTTCCGTCCGATTCTGAAAAAAAAACAAAAAAAAAACGAAAATTGAAGCTAAAAAAGTGATAAAAGAAATTCAGACACTCTGGAGATTTAATCCTGGTCGTCAGCGTGAAAATCCAACGCGCTAACCATTAACCATTCACCTTTTTGCATCACTTCCTGTCAAGATCGGAAGTAACGACGATACAAGATTTTCTCAAGATTCAAATAAACTGATGACTGACTGTCAGTCCTGAAAGTTTTAGACTTCAGTCCTATATAGTTGCCGAGCAATATTGTGAGAACAAATTCTAATTTTGAGGACAGGTAAACACGCGACTGGAAGTGAATTTTATAAAAATCTCTGACTTTTCTCTAGACATTTGCAGTATCTACAACATACATAAAATGATTTCCAGTACTTTATCGATAAGCAATATTTATGAGAAAGTTAAATATAAAAATAACGTTTATCTCCTAAAACCGGAAGTTGATTTTTTGGTTCCGGTGGAATTAAACATATTTCAAAACAGCGAAAGAGATGCAATAAAATGATGCATGTTTTAATTTAAAAAAGAAAAGTTAAAATTTTTGATTTCTTTGATCACTTCCTGTAGCAAGCAGAAGTGACGACTGACGCGTTTAACCCAAATGGTTTAGCCTACTCCTCAAGATTTATTCCTCATAAAAGTTTGGTGTTTTAATCTTTTACCAGTTTTGAGATTTCGTTCTGACAACTCCTCATTTTGAGGACAGGAAAACACACAACCGGAAGTGAATTTTTGAAAGATATTTAAGGTTACTCTAGACATTTGCACTCTGAATAACATATTTAAAATTTATTTCAAATACTTTATCTATAAAGAATACTTATCGGAAAGAAAAATTCTCAAATTATTTAGTTTTCCTCTTATAACCGGAAGTTGTCGTTTTTGTTTCTGGTGGGACCAACATCTTTTGAATCTGGGAAAAAGATGCAATAAAGTGATGCAATTTTAAATTAAAAAAAGAAAAGTTGAAATTTTCGATTTCTTTGATCACTTCCTGTGATGACCGGAAGTGACGGCAGACGCTATGAACCCAAACTGTTTTGCCTACATCTTATGGTCTGTTGCTCATTTAGTTTGGTGTCTTAATCTCTTACTGTTTCCGAGATCTTGCTCAGTCAAATTCTCAAGTTGAGGACTGAAGAACACGCGACTGGAAGTGTATTTTACAAAGATATTTGACGTTACTCTAGACAATTGCAGTCTGAATAACATATTTAAAATTCATTTCAAATACTTTATCTACAAAAGTTATTAATGAGAAAGAAAAATGCTCAATTTATGTAGTTTTTCTCTTATAACCGGAAGTTGACGTTTTTGTTTCCGGTGGGACCAACATATTTCGAAACTACAAAAGAGATGCAGTAATGTGATATAAGTATTAATTTAAAAAAAGAAAGTTGACATTTTACGATTTCTTAAATCGCTTCCTGTGACGACCGGAAGCGCCGACGACGAACGAAAAGGAGCGACCCGGCTTGTACCTATCACGATCTATAATCCCTGAAAGTTTCACATTGATATCTTTTACCGTTCCTGAGATTATCTGCGGACAAAATGTCATTTTGAATTCAGAAAATGGTCCTTAACTTGGCACCGGAAGCGAATTTCCAAATTTTCTCTCAGATAGATCAAGTTCATGTTACGACACATCTTTCCTGAAAATTTCATGTAAATCCATCTAATAGTCTTCGAGAAATCGCGTGCACAAAATTAGAAAGTCAAAAAAATAAGAATAAGAATAATAATAATAATAAAAATAACTAGAAACTCATTACTAGTAATGAGAAGGTCTTCCGTTATACGACTTCCTGTTTGCATGAACATGTCTTTTCCAACGTCGGTATTAGCCTAAAACTTATGTAGAAACCAAATAACTTAAAATATACTTTTTTGCTTCGTTTCCTCTCACGACCGGAAGTAATGACGACACACGATTTTTACACCAAGCAAATGAACTGATGACTGACTATAAGTCCTGAAAGTTTTAGAGTTCAGTCTTTTACTGTTGCCGAACAATTGTGAGAACAAATTCTAATTTTGAGGACAAGAAAACACACGACCGGAAGTGAACTGAATAAAAATCTCTGAATTTTCTCTTGACTTTTGCAGTATCTACAGCATATGTAAAAAAAAAAAAAAAAAAAAAAAAAAAAAAAAAACATTTCAATTACTTATCTATAAGTGATATTTATGAGAAAGCTAAACCACGAAATAACGTAGTTTATCTTTTAAAACCGGAAGTTTAAAGTTTTTTTCCGGTGGAATTTAACATATTTTAAAACAGCGAAAGGGAAGCAATAAAGTGATGAAAATTTTAATTTTAAAAAGAAAAGTTGAAATTTTCGATTTCTTCGATCACTTCCTGTGATGACCGGAAATGACGGCTGACGCTTTTAACCCTATGTGTTTTGCCTTCTCACCAAGTTTTATTACTCCTACAAGTTTGGTGTTTTACTTTCATGCCGTTTCCGAGATCTCGCTGAAATAACTTTTCATTTTGTGGACAAGAAAACACGCGACCGGAAGTGAATTTTATTAAGATATTTCATGTCAATCTAGACAACTGCAGTCTCAATAACATATATAAAAATCATTTAAAGAACTCTATCTATAAGCGATATGTTGGGGGAAATTCAAAACCCCTATTATGTAGTTTTTCTCTTAAAACCGAAAGTTGTCGTTTTTTGTTTCCGGTGGAACCAAGACATCTCGTAACTGTGAAAAAGATACAATTATATGATGCAAGTCTTATTTCAAAAGAGAAAATTTGAAATTTTCGATTTCTTTGATCACTTCCTGTGACGACCGGAAGTGACGACTGACGCTCTTAAGCCAAATTGTTTTGTCTACTTCTCAAGGTTTAATACTCTTATCAGTTTGGTGTCTAAATCTCTTACCGTTTCTGAGATCTCACTCGGACAAGTTCTCATTTTGCGGACATTTAAACGCGCGACCGGAAGTGAATTTTACAAAGATATTTGTTGTTACTCTAGACATTTGCAGTCTTGATAACATATTCAAAAATCAGTTCAAATACATTATGTATAAAAAATATTTATGGGAAAGTAAAATACTCAAATTATGCATTTTTGCACTTATAGCCGGAAGTTGACGTTTTTGGTTCCGGTAAGACTAACATATTTCGAATCTACAAATAAGATGCAACAATGTAATGAAAGAAAAAAATCAAAAAAGAAAAGTTGAAAATTTCGATTTCTTTGATCACTTCCTGTGACGACCGGAAGTGACGGCTGACGCTCTTAACCCAAATGGTTTTGCCTACTCCTCAAGATCTATTAACCGTATAGGTTTGGTGTCTTAATCTCTTACCTTTTCTGAGATATGACTGGGACAAAATATTTTTGAAAAAAACGGAAATCGGACATATCTGACGACCGGAAGTGAATTTTGAAAAAATGAAAAAAACGCCTAGGGGTATTTTCATTCTCTATCATCCCTGAAAATTTCAAGAAAATCCGTCCAGCCATCTCTGAGAAAACGCTCCGACAAGAAAAGGGGAAAAAAAAAAAAATAATAAAAAGAAACAGTAGAATCACTATAAGGTCTTCCGTCTGAAACGGAAGACCTTAATAACAGAATGCGGTGTAAGGTTCACGTCAAAACATGGTTGACGCAAAACAATTCCTGAATTTTCCCCTTCAATTCGAGCATTTCTGCATTGGACAGGGCTGATGGTTGTTTATGAGATGAAAAACTATGTGTAAGCTTTCTTAGTTTAGCGGAATCATGAACATTTTCGGCGTGATGAATAATTTGTTTACAGTAGTGATGAGGCTTTCGCGCACCTGCAGGAGCGGATCCAAGGATTTACAAATGAATAAAATTTAATAGAAATGAAGTTTTAATACTTTTAAATATTATTTAATGAAATTATTAATATGCAAGTAATAGATATAGAAGAAAACGCGAAATGCTAATGAATGCAGCTGACAATCACTACTTTCTAAAGATAAATTAATTCTAAATAAAATAATTATAAATTCTAAAGACAAAACAGAAGAAGAATGAATGGTAGTAAAATATCAAATCACATCAGGGGAACCGAACTTTATTAATGAAACTCTTAAGAAGTTCCTTATAAGTTGTAAATTTTATATCTGTGTATTCTACCTGGTTGCTTCGAGGAAAGGGGGGGGGGGGTCTTGAACATAAACATGTAAATTAGCATTACTTTGTAGAAAGAATTAAGGCTTATAATTTTAAAAACGTCAAGAAGAGTTGCTTGTGATATGAAAGTCAAGGTCATTTTATAAAGAATGCAAAACATAAAAGCGAAAAAGAGAAAAAGGGGTGTGTGTGTAAAGATGGCAATGTCTTCTACAGTTGACAAAAATAGGGGCGAATAAAATGCACACACATATCATATACAACCGTTTTTATTTAATATAAACTCATTTCCATGGCAACGGCAAGGTTTTTCTGGCCTATCCCAATCACCCAGTAGGTTTTAACTCTACACCAGTTCCTACGTAAATGAGCACTGAGCAGTCCTCGCAAACTATATATACGGGGGAAAAATCAATATTCTGTAGTGTTTAAGAAACGTTGGTCCTACGTTTTCGGAAATTCTAAGATATTTAAAGATATTTAATTCCTTCTTAATCCTATCAGGAAACTGGTAATACGTAAAATCTTCAAAGAGGGGCCTTTACATACCCTATGAATATTACAGAAAAAAGAAGTTAGAAAGACGAAGAAATAGAAAAAATCGACTTTTTAATCCAATTTCTGTGACGACCGGAAGTAATGACGACGGAAAGAATATTCATGGTGACATCTACAAGTCATTATCTATGATATCTGACAAAGTTAACTTTCATATCTTAAGCTGTTCTGGAGAAATGGAGCGGACATAGTCCTTTACCAAATTTCGTCTATACAATAATATTAAGAATATAACAGAATGCGGTGTAAGGTTCACGTCAAAACATGGTTGACGCAAAACAATTCCTGAATTTTCCCCTTCAATTCGAGCATTTCTGCATTGGACAGGGCTGATGGTTGTTTATGAGATGAAAAACTATGTGTAAGCTTTCTTAGTTTAGCGGAATCATGAACATTTTCGGCGTGATGAATAATTTGTTTACAGTAGTGATGAGGCTTTCGCGCACCTGCAGGAGCGGATCCAAGGATTTACAAATGAATAAAATTTAATAGAAATGAAGTTTTAATACTTTTAAATATTATTTAATGAAATTATTAATATGCAAGTAATAGATATAGAAGAAAACGCGAAATGCTAATGAATGCAGCTGACAATCACTACTTTCTAAAGATAAATTAATTCTAAATAAAATAATTATAAATTCTAAAGACAAAACAGAAGAAGAATGAATGGTAGTAAAATATCAAATCACATCAGGGGAACCGAACTTTATTAATGAAACTCTTAAGAAGTTCCTTATAAGTTGTAAATTTTATATCTGTGTATTCTACCTGGTTGCTTCGAGGAAAGGGGGGGGGGGTCTTGAACATAAACATGTAAATTAGCATTACTTTGTAGAAAGAATTAAGGCTTATAATTTTAAAAACGTCAAGAAGAGTTGCTTGTGATATGAAAGTCAAGGTCATTTTATAAAGAATGCAAAACATAAAAGCGAAAAAGAGAAAAAGGGGTGTGTGTGTAAAGATGGCAATGTCTTCTACAGTTGACAAAAATAGGGGCGAATAAAATGCACACACATATCATATACAACCGTTTTTATTTAATATAAACTCATTTCCATGGCAACGGCAAGGTTTTTCTGGCCTATCCCAATCACCCAGTAGGTTTTAACTCTACACCAGTTCCTACGTAAATGAGCACTGAGCAGTCCTCGCAAACTATATATACGGGGGAAAAATCAATATTCTGTAGTGTTTAAGAAACGTTGGTCCTACGTTTTCGGAAATTCTAAGATATTTAAAGATATTTAATTCCTTCTTAATCCTATCAGGAAACTGGTAATACGTAAAATCTTCAAAGAGGGGCCTTTACATACCCTATGAATATTACAGAAAAAAGAAGTTAGAAAGACGAAGAAATAGAAAAAATCGACTTTTTAATCCAATTTCTGTGACGACCGGAAGTAATGACAACGGAAAGAATATTCATGGTGACATCTACAAGTCATTATCTATGATATCTGACAAAGTTAACTTTCATATCTTAAGCTGTTCTGGAGAAATGGAGCGGACATAGTCCTTTACCAAATTTCGTCTATACAATAATATTAAGAATACTAGAAACTCATTACTAGTAATGAGAAGGTCTTCCGTTATACGACTTCCTGTTTGCATGAACATGTCTTTTCCAACGTCGGTATTAGCCTAAAACTTATGTAGAAACCAAATAACTTAAAATATACTTTTTTGCTTCGTTTCCTCTCACGACCGGAAGTAATGACGACACACGATTTTTACACCAAGCAAATGAACTGATGACTGACTATAAGTCCTGAAAGTTTTAGAGTTCAGTCTTTTACTGTTGCCGAACAATTGTGAGAACAAATTCTAATTTTGAGGACAAGAAAACACACGACCGGAAGTGAACTGAATAAAAATCTCTGAATTTTCTCTTGACTTTTGCAGTATCTACAGCATATGTAAAAAAAAAACAAAAAAAAAAAAAAAAAAAAACATTTCAATTACTTATCTATAAGTGATATTTATGAGAAAGCTAAACCACGAAATAACGTAGTTTATCTTTTAAAACCGGAAGTTTAAAGTTTTTTTCCGGTGGAATTTAACATATTTTAAAACAGCGAAAGGGAAGCAATAAAGTGATGAAAATTTTAATTTTAAAAAGAAAAGTTGAAATTTTCGATTTCTTCGATCACTTCCTGTGATGACCGGAAATGACGGCTGACGCTTTTAACCCTATGTGTTTTGCCTTCTCACCAAGTTTTATTACTCCTACAAGTTTGGTGTTTTACTTTCATGCCGTTTCCGAGATCTCGCTGAAATAACTTTTCATTTTGTGGACAAGAAAACACGCGACCGGAAGTGAATTTTATTAAGATATTTCATGTCAATCTAGACAACTGCAGTCTCAATAACATATATAAAAATCATTTAAAGAACTCTATCTATAAGCGATATGTTGGGGGAAATTCAAAACCCCTATTATGTAGTTTTTCTCTTAAAACCGAAAGTTGTCGTTTTTTGTTTCCGGTGGAACCAAGACATCTCGTAACTGTGAAAAAGATACAATTATATGATGCAAGTCTTATTTCAAAAGAGAAAATTTGAAATTTTCGATTTCTTTGATCACTTCCTGTGACGACCGGAAGTGACGACTGACGCTCTTAAGCCAAATTGTTTTGTCTACTTCTCAAGGTTTAATACTCTTATCAGTTTGGTGTCTAAATCTCTTACCGTTTCTGAGATCTCACTCGGACAAGTTCTCATTTTGCGGACATTTAAACGCGCGACCGGAAGTGAATTTTACAAAGATATTTGACGTTACTCTAGACATTTGCAGTCTTGATAACATATTCAAAAATCAGTTCAAATACATTATGTATAAAAAATATTTATGGGAAAGTAAAATACTCAAATTATGCAGTTTTTCACTTATAGCCGGAAGTTGACGTTTTTGGTTCCGGTAAGACTAACATATTTCGAATCTACAAATAAGATGCAACAATGTAATGAAAGAAAAAAATCAAAAAAGAAAAGTTGAAAATTTCGATTTCTTTGATCACTTCCTGTGACGACCGGAAGTGACGGCTGACGCTCTTAACCCAAATGGTTTTGCCTACTCCTCAAGATCTATTAACCGTATAGGTTTGGTGTCTTAATCTCTTACCTTTTCTGAGATATGACTGGGACAAAATATTTTTGAAAAAAACGGAAATCGGACATATCTGACGACCGGAAGTGAATTTTGAAAAAATGAAAAAAACGCCTAGGGGTATTTTCATTCTCTATCATCCCTGAAAATTTCAAGAAAATCCGTCCAGCCATCTCTGAGAAAACGCTCCGACAAGAAAAGGGGAAAAAAAAAAATAATAATAAAAAGAAACAGTAGAATCACTATAAGGTCTTCCGTCTGAAACGGAAGACCTTAATAAGAGAATGGCGTGTAAGGTTCACGTCAAAACATGGCTGACGCAAAACAATTCCTGAATTTTCCCCTTCAATTCGAGCATTTCTGTATTGGATAGGGTGATGTTTGTTTATGAGATGATAAACTATGTGTAAACTTTCTTAGTTTAGCGGAATCATGAACATTTTCGGCGTGATGAATAATTTGTTTACAGTAGTGATGAGGCTTTCGCGCACCTGCAGGAGCGGATCCAAGGATTTACGAATTTAACAAAAACAATGGAAATGAAGTTCTAATACTTATATATATTATTTAATGAAATTATTAATATGCAAGTAATAGATATACAAGAAAATGCTAAGGAATGCAGCTGACAATCGGTACTTTCTAAAGATAAATTAATTCTAAATAAAATAATTATAAATTCTTTAGACGAAACAGAAGAAGAATGAATGGTAGCAAAATATCAAATCACATCAGGGGAACTGAATTTTATTAATGACACTCTTAAGAAGTTCCTTAATAGTTGTATATTTTATATCTGCCTATTCCACCTGGCTGCTTCGAGTGGGGGGGGGGGGGGGGGGGGTCTTGAACATAAACATGTAAATTACCATTATTTTGTAGAAAGAATTAAGCCTTATCATTTTGAAAACTTCAAGAAGAGTTGCTTGTGATATGAAGGTCAAGGTCATTTTATTTATAATCCAAAACATAAAAGCGACATTTGCATTCATTACAATAAAAGAGAAGGGGGGGGGGGGGGGTCTGTAAAGATGACAATGACTTCTACAGTTGACAAAATAAAAGAGGGGTGAATAAAATGCGCACACATGATATATATCATATTCAACCATTTTTATTTAATATAAACTTGTTTCCATGGCAACAGGAAGATTTTTCTGGCCTATCTCACTCACCAGAAAAGTGTTACCTCTACACTTCATCCTAAGAGAATGAGCCCGGACCAGTCCCCGCAAACTATATATACGACAAAAAAATCAATATTTTGTAGTGTTTAAGAAACGTTGGTCCTACGTTTTCAGAAATTCTAAGATATTTAAAGATATTTAATTCCTTCTTAATCAAATCAAGAAACTGGCAATACGTAAAATCTTCAAAGAGGGGCCTTTACATACCCTGTGAATATTACAGAAAAAAGAAGTTAGAAAGACGATGAAATTGAAAAAATCGACTTTTAAATCCACTTTCTGTGACGACCGGAAGTATTGACGACGGAAAGAATATTCATGGTGACATCTACAAGTCATTATCTATGATATTTGATAGAGTTAACTTTCATATCTTAAGCTGTTCTGGAGAAATGGAGCGGACAAAGTTCTTTACAAAATTTCGTCTATACAATAATATTAAGAATATAAGAGAATGGCGTGTAAGGTTCACGTCAAAACATGGCTGACGCAAAACAATTCCTGAATTTTCCCCTTCAATTCGAGCATTTCTGTATTGGATAGGGTGATGTTTGTTTATGAGATGATAAACTATGTGTAAACTTTCTTAGTTTAGCGGAATCATGAACATTTTCGGCGTGATGAATAATTTGTTTACAGTAGTGATGAGGCTTTCGCGCACCTGCAGGAGCGGATCCAAGGATTTACGAATTTAATAAAAACAATGGAAATGAAGTTCTAATACTTATATATATTATTTAATGAAATTATTAATATGCAAGTAATAGATATACAAGAAAATGCTAAGGAATGCAGCTGACAATCGGTACTTTCTAAAGATAAATTAATTCTAAATAAAATAATTATAAATTCTTTAGACGAAACAGAAGAAGAATGAATGGTAGCAAAATATCAAATCACATCAGGGGAACTGAATTTTATTAATGACACTCTTAAGAAGTTCCTTAATAGTTGTATATTTTATATCTGCCTATTCCACCTGGCTGCTTCGAGTGGGGGGGGGGGGGGGGGGGGGTCTTGAACATAAACATGTAAATTACCATTATTTTGTAGAAAGAATTAAGCCTTATCATTTTGAAAACTTCAAGAAGAGTTGCTTGTGATATGAAGGTCAAGGTCATTTTATTTATAATCCAAAACATAAAAGCGACATTTGCATTCATTACAATAAAAGAGAAGGGGGGGGGGGGGGTCTGTAAAGATGACAATGACTTCTACAGTTGACAAAATAAAAGAGGGGTGAATAAAATGCGCACACATGATATATATCATATTCAACCATTTTTATTTAATATAAACTTGTTTCCATGGCAACAGGAAGATTTTTCTGGCCTATCTCACTCACCAGAAAAGTGTTACCTCTACACTTCATCCTAAGAGAATGAGCCCGGACCAGTCCCCGTAAACTATATATACGACAAAAAAATCAATATTTTGTAGTGTTTAAGAAACGTTGGTCCTACGTTTTCAGAAATTCTAAGATATTTAAAGATATTTAATTCCTTCTTAATCAAATCAAGAAACTGGCAATACGTAAAATCTTCAAAGAGAGGCCTTTACATACCCTGTGAATATTACAGAAAAAAGAAGTTAGAAAGACGATGAAATTGAAAAAATCGACTTTTAAATCCACTTTCTGTGACGACCGGAAGTATTGACGACGGAAAGAATATTCATGGTGACATCTACAAGTCATTATCTATGATATTTGATAGAGTTAACTTTCATATCTTAAGCTGTTCTGGAGAAATGGAGCGGACAAAGTTCTTTACAAAATTTCGTCTATACAATAATATTAAGAATATAAGAGAATGGCGTGTAAGGTTCACGTCAAAACATGGCTGACGCAAAACAATTCCTGAATTTTCCCCTTCAATTCGAGCATTTCTGTATTGGATAGGGTGATGTTTGTTTATGAGATGATAAACTATGTGTAAACTTTCTTAGTTTAGCGGAATCATGAACATTTTCGGCGTGATGAATAATTTGTTTACAGTAGTGATGAGGCTTTCGCGCACCTGCAGGAGCGGATCCAAGGATTTACGAATTTAACAAAAACAATGGAAATGAAGTTCTAATACTTATATATATTATTTAATGAAATTATTAATATGCAAGTAATAGATATACAAGAAAATGCTAAGGAATGCAGCTGACAATCGGTACTTTCTAAAGATAAATTAATTCTAAATAAAATAATTATAAATTCTTTAGACGAAACAGAAGAAGAATGAATGGTAGCAAAATATCAAATCACATCAGGGGAACTGAATTTTATTAATGACACTCTTAAGAAGTTCCTTAATAGTTGTATATTTTATATCTGCCTATTCCACCTGGCTGCTTCGAGTGGGGGGGGGGGGGGGGGTCTTGAACATAAACATGTAAATTACCATTATTTTGTAGAAAGAATTAAGCCTTATCATTTTGAAAACTTCAAGAAGAGTTGCTTGTGATATGAAGGTCAAGGTCATTTTATTTATAATCCAAAACATAAAAGCGACATTTGCATTCATTACAATAAAAGAGAAGGGGGGGGGGGTCTGTAAAGATGACAATGACTTCTACAGTTGACAAAATAAAAGAGGGGTGAATAAAATGCGCACACATGATATATATCATATTCAACCATTTTTATTTAATATAAACTTGTTTCCATGGCAACAGGAAGATTTTTCTGGCCTATCTCACTCACCAGAAAAGTGTTACCTCTACACTTCATCCTAAGAGAATGAGCCCGGACCAGTCCCCGTAAACTATATATACGACAAAAAAATCAATATTTTGTAGTGTTTAAGAAACGTTGGTCCTACGTTTTCAGAAATTCTAAGATATTTAAAGATATTTAATTCCTTCTTAATCAAATCAAGAAACTGGCAATACGTAAAATCTTCAAAGAGAGGCCTTTACATACCCTGTGAATATTACAGAAAAAAGAAGTTAGAAAGACGATGAAATTGAAAAAATCGACTTTTAAATCCACTTTCTGTGACGACCGGAAGTATTGACGACGGAAAGAATATTCATGGTGACATCTACAAGTCATTATCTATGATATTTGATAGAGTTAACTTTCATATCTTAAGCTGTTCTGGAGAAATGGAGCGGACAAAGTTCTTTACAAAATTTCGTCTATACAATAATATTAAGAATATAAGAGAATGGCGTGTAAGGTTCACGTCAAAACATGGCTGACGCAAAACAATTCCTGAATTTTCCCCTTCAATTCGAGCATTTCTGTATTGGATAGGGTGATGTTTGTTTATGAGATGATAAACTATGTGTAAACTTTCTTAGTTTAGCGGAATCATGAACATTTTCGGCGTGATGAATAATTTGTTTACAGTAGTGATGAGGCTTTCGCGCACCTGCAGGAGCGGATCCAAGGATTTACGAATTTAATAAAAACAATGGAAATGAAGTTCTAATACTTATATATATTATTTAATGAAATTATTAATATGCAAGTAATAGATATACAAGAAAATGCTAAGGAATGCAGCTGACAATCGGTACTTTCTAAAGATAAATTAATTCTAAATAAAATAATTATAAATTCTTTAGACGAAACAGAAGAAGAATGAATGGTAGCAAAATATCAAATCACATCAGGGGAACTGAATTTTATTAATGACACTCTTAAGAAGTTCCTTAATAGTTGTATATTTTATATCTGCCTATTCCACCTGGCTGCTTCGAGTGGGGGGGGGGGGGGGGGGGGTCTTGAACATAAACATGTAAATTACCATTATTTTGTAGAAAGAATTAAGCCTTATCATTTTGAAAACTTCAAGAAGAGTTGCTTGTGATATGAAGGTCAAGGTCATTTTATTTATAATCCAAAACATAAAAGCGACATTTGCATTCATTACAATAAAAGAGAAGGGGGGGGGGGTCTGTAAAGATGACAATGACTTCTACAGTTGACAAAATAAAAGAGGGGTGAATAAAATGCGCACACATGATATATATCATATTCAACCATTTTTATTTAATATAAACTTGTTTCCATGGCAACAGGAAGATTTTTCTGGCCTATCTCACTCACCAGAAAAGTGTTACCTCTACACTTCATCCTAAGAGAATGAGCCCGGACCAGTCCCCGTAAACTATATATACGACAAAAAAATCAATATTTTGTAGTGTTTAAGAAACGTTGGTCCTACGTTTTCAGAAATTCTAAGATATTTAAAGATATTTAATTCCTTCTTAATCAAATCAAGAAACTGGCAATACGTAAAATCTTCAAAGAGAGGCCTTTACATACCCTGTGAATATTACAGAAAAAAGAAGTTAGAAAGACGATGAAATTGAAAAAATCGACTTTTAAATCCACTTTCTGTGACGACCGGAAGTATTGACGACGGAAAGAATATTCATGGTGACATCTACAAGTCATTATCTATGATATTTGATAGAGTTAACTTTCATATCTTAAGCTGTTCTGGAGAAATGGAGCGGACAAAGTTCTTTACAAAATTTCGTCTATACAATAATATTAAGAATACTAGAAACTCATTACTAGTAATGAGAAGGTCTTCCGTTATACGACTTCCTGTTTGCATGAACATGTCTTTTCCAACGTCGGTATTAGCCTAAAACTTATGTAGAAACCAAATAACTTAAAATATACTTTTTTGCTTCGTTTCCTCTCACGACCGGAAGTAATGACGACACACGATTTTTACACCAAGCAAATGAACTGATGACTGACTATAAGTCCTGAAAGTTTTAGAGTTCAGTCTTTTACTGTTGCCGAACAATTGTGAGAACAAATTCTAATTTTGAGGACAAGAAAACACACGACCGGAAGTGAACTGAATAAAAATCTCTGAATTTTCTCTTGACTTTTGCAGTATCTACAGCATATGTAAAAAAAAAAAAAAAAAAAAAAAAAAAAAACAACATTTCAATTACTTATCTATAAGTGATATTTATGAGAAAGCTAAACCACGAAATAACGTAGTTTATCTTTTAAAACCGGAAGTTTAAAGTTTTTTTCCGGTGGAATTTAACATATTTTAAAACAGCGAAAGGGAAGCAATAAAGTGATGAAAATTTTAATTTTAAAAAGAAAAGTTGAAATTTTCGATTTCTTCGATCACTTCCTGTGATGACCGGAAATGACGGCTGACGCTTTTAACCCTATGTGTTTTGCCTTCTCACCAAGTTTTATTACTCCTACAAGTTTGGTGTTTTACTTTCATGCCGTTTCCGAGATCTCGCTGAAATAACTTTTCATTTTGTGGACAAGAAAACACGCGACCGGAAGTGAATTTTATTAAGATATTTCATGTCAATCTAGACAACTGCAGTCTCAATAACATATATAAAAATCATTTAAAGAACTCTATCTATAAGCGATATGTTGGGGGAAATTCAAAACCCCTATTATGTAGTTTTTCTCTTAAAACCGAAAGTTGTCGTTTTTTGTTTCCGGTGGAACCAAGACATCTCGTAACTGTGAAAAAGATACAATTATATGATGCAAGTCTTATTTCAAAAGAGAAAATTTGAAATTTTCGATTTCTTTGATCACTTCCTGTGACGACCGGAAGTGACGACTGACGCTCTTAAGCCAAATTGTTTTGTCTACTTCTCAAGGTTTAATACTCTTATCAGTTTGGTGTCTAAATCTCTTACCGTTTCTGAGATCTCACTCGGACAAGTTCTCATTTTGCGGACATTTAAACGCGCGACCGGAAGTGAATTTTACAAAGATATTTGACGTTACTCTAGACATTTGCAGTCTTGATAACATATTCAAAAATCAGTTCAAATACATTATGTATAAAAAATATTTATGGGAAAGTAAAATACTCAAATTATGCAGTTTTTCACTTATAGCCGGAAGTTGACGTTTTTGGTTCCGGTAAGACTAACATATTTCGAATCTACAAATAAGATGCAACAATGTAATGAAAGAAAAAAATCAAAAAAGAAAAGTTGAAAATTTCGATTTCTTTGATCACTTCCTGTGACGACCGGAAGTGACGGCTGACGCTCTTAACCCAAATGGTTTTGCCTACTCCTCAAGATCTATTAACCGTATAGGTTTGGTGTCTTAATCTCTTACCTTTTCTGAGATATGACTGGGACAAAATATTTTTGAAAAAAACGGAAATCGGACATATCTGACGACCGGAAGTGAATTTTGAAAAAATGAAAAAAACGCCTAGGGGTATTTTCATTCTCTATCATCCCTGAAAATTTCAAGAAAATCCGTCCAGCCATCTCTGAGAAAACGCTCCGACAAGAAAAGGGGAAAAAAAAAATAATAATAAAAAGAAACAGTAGAATCACTATAAGGTCTTCCGTCTGAAACGGAAGACCTTAATAATAATAAGAAACAGTAGAATCACTATAGGTCTTCCGTTGAAAACGGAAGACCTAACTAGATGCGTTTCTTGTTGCTAGGGCAACAAGTGGTCTTCCGACCGAACTTTTCTCCAGAACACTATGCTATCTCACTGCATTTAATACTTTATTGAAGGTATTTTTCGTTTGCGTTCATGTAACATTTTCTTTCAACATAGATCATAATTATTAAAGGATTTCTGTATAATCTCTCTTAACAATGCTTGAAAAAATAAGCAAAACTATCATACATGTCTTCACGGAGAAAAATATTATTTACAACTGAAAAAAGAGAGAAACAATCCCCCGCCCCAGCAGGATTCGAACCCGCAACATACGAGAAAGTTTGGATCGGTCATATCTTTGCAATAAATGCATCAATCAAAATGATGAAAACATACATAGAATTCTTAGAAGACTCTCTATTAACCATGTAAATTTCAAAGAAAAATATTGAAAAACAAAAAAGTTGCAAATTTAACATTTTTGAATTCACTTCCGTTTGCAACCGGAAGTAAGAACGACGAAAAATAAAGGTCGATCACCATATCTCCATTTGATGCTTTATTACATCAGTGAGTTTCAATTTCTTATCTTTAGTCGTTCTCGAGAAATTTAATGGACAAAATTCCATTTAAAAAATAGAATTTTCCCCAAAAATCGCGAACGGATGTGAATTTCAAAAAAGTGAAGGACACCCCTGGAGATATATTCATGATGCATCTTCCCTGAAAAAAATCTTTAGAATTGAATCAAGCACAGCTGAGATATCGCCTGTACTATGAAAAGTGGAATAATAATAATAATAGAAAACTGAAGGAAAACAATAAGGTCTTCCGAAGGAAGTCGGAAGACCTTAATAATAGAAAACAGACGGAAAACAATAAGGTCTTCCGAAGGAAGTCGGAAGACCTTAATAATAAGAAACAGTAGAATCAGAATAAGGTCTTCCGTGAAGACGGAAGACCTAATAATAATAATAAGAAACAGTAGAATCACTATAGGTCTTCCGTTGAAAACGGAAGACCTAATAATAATAATAATAATAAGAAACAGAGTAAAAACAATATGTTCCCAAACTTCGTTTGGGGAACATTATAAGAAATGCACTAGAGGTGTGATGAAATATTTAGAAACACAAAGAGTTTTATTTCTCATGTAAAATATTCTTTCTTGTGGAAAACAATTGTTCAAATGAAGGGTCAAACCTTTTTTTAAGGGGAGATAAGAATGAGTGAAAATTTAATGGTATTTTAAAAATCTTTTTCTCAAGAACCACTGGGCCAGAAAAGTTTAAAATTATGTGAAACTTCATTATTTAGTGTAGATTCACCTTTGTCCTAATCATGACATTCAGGGATAGGGTGGGGCCACAATAAGAATCAAAATTTTGTAAACATGGGAATGTACAGTAAAACACGCTTAAACTACAGTACCGACCGGACACAACCTAACACCAGAGCGAACCAAAAGCGCACCCCAGGTTCACTTCCTGGGTTCACTCGGGGTCCGCTGCGGGTCGGCTTTCAGAAATTTTGGGACTGCTCTGGGTGTGCTTCGGGTTCGCACTGTGTTCACTCGGGGCCAGCTCTGGTCCACTAGAGTGAACCCGGCGTTTGCTTTCCGGGTTCGCTTTACACGCTCATGCGTGAAGCAGACCCCGCTTTAATCTTGCCACCAGTAAGGCCCGCCCCTTGTATATTCTAAATACAGTAGTGAAATCGATCATTGTTGTTTTTATGGCGATTGAAACATGAACATTTTAGTGACAATATAGAGAATGTTGATAGATTTTCGAGAATTCACCGTACATTGATGAAGAATTATCTCTTTTGTTTTTCTTAACTTACAAGTATATCTAAAAAAAAAAAAAAAGAAAAGGTGTTGAATTTATTTTCAATATATCGGATGGAGAAACTTGGGTTTCGTTTTACAGATCATTATACCCGCACTTTCTAAAGAAAGTTCGGGTATATTGTTGTTACTCATGTCTGTCTGTCTGTCCATCCATCCGTCCGTCTGTCACACTCTTCTTTCTTAAACTCCTCTTACATTTTACCCAGTAGCCTAATCATCTTTTGGGAGATGGTTGGTGGTGTCCTGTAGATGTGCAGTAAGGTTTCGGAATTTTCATTTTCATCCTGGGGGTCAAATGGGGGTTGAAAAATGACGTTTTTTATGCAAAAAGCCCCTGGTTCCCTGAACTCCTCTTACATTTTACCCAGTAGCCTAATCATCTTTTGGGAGATGGTTGGTGGTGTCCTGTAGATGTGCAGTAAGGTTTCGGAATTTTCATTTTCACCCTAGGGGTCAAATGGGGGTCAAAAAATGACGTTTTTTATGCAAAAAGCCCCTGGTTCCCTGAACTCCTCTTACATTTTACACAGTAGCCTAATCATCTTTTGGGAGATGATTGGTGGTGTCCTGTAGATGTGCAGTAAGGTTTCGGAATTTTCATTTTCACCCTGGGGGTCAAACGGGGGTCGAAAAATGACGTTTTTTATGCAAAAAGCCCCTGGTTCCCTGAACTCCTCTTACATTTTACACAGTACAATGGTAGCCTAATCATCTTTTCGGGGATGGTTGGTGGTATCCTGTAGATGTGCAGTAAGGTTTCGGAATTTTCATTTTCACCCTGGGGGTGAAATGGGGGTCGAATTTTTTAAAAAAAATATTTAACATGTTTAAACACCCTGGTTCCAAGAACTTCTCTTATATTTTATGCATTAGCCTTAAATGATGATCATTTGGAAGATGATTGATTTTGTCCTGTGGATGTATAAAATGGTTTTAAAATTTGCATTTCCATGTGGATGGCAAATAGGGGCAGGAAAAAAATGGCCCCTCCCTAACCCATGGGGTCATTATTTGTACAAACTTGAATCTACACTTCTTGAGAATGTTTTCATATTAATGATGCTTTTGTTGTTCTTGAACATGTTGAAAAGAAGAATTTTGAAGATTTTTTTTCCCTTTTATTCCTATATAAAACTTTGATCCCTTATTGTGGCCTGACCCTATCCTTGGATGTCATGATTTGAAAACTAGAAATATGTCCATAGGACATAAATGCCCCGCCGAATGTATATTACTAATGCAACATGAGAATTTGTATGAGTGTATGAAGTTTGATGAGAATATCTTGAATAGTTTCTTTAAAATTGAAACTAAAATCTAAAAAAAATTGGATATAGATGATAAATTCTCACCAAATTATGTATAAGTGCATGCTTACATAAAAATATCTTAGATTGTTTCTTTAAAACTAAGCAAAATACAATTTAAAGAGAAGGGAGGTCAAGGTCACAGGAAAGTGCAAGGTGGAAAGTTTTTGATGCAGTTGAATAGCTCTCACTAATACATGTCAGCATACTAGGTGTGATAAAAATATCTTGAATGATTTATTTAAAACTGAGCTTAACACTTATTTAAGAAAAGAGAGGTCAAGGTCAAAGGAAAGGTTGAGGTCAAAATGTTGATGCAGTTGAAAAGCTTACATCAGTATGTATTTACTATTAGCATATGAAGTTTGATAAAAGTATCATAAATGGTTTATTTAAAATGTAGATAAACACTAGTTTAAAAAAGTGAGGTCAAGGTCAAAGGAAAAGTCAAGGTCAAAAAAAGTTGATGCAATTGATAGCTCCCAGCAGTATGTATCAGCATGTGAAGTTTGATAAATATATCTTGAATTGTTTATTCAAAACTGATCTAGACACCAATTTAAGAAAAGTGAGGTCAAGGTGAAAGGAAAGGTCAAGGTCAAAAAGGTTGATGAAGTTGAAAAGCTTATATCAGTATGTATCAGCATATGAAGTTTGATAGAAGTCGGACATGACAAACACTATTTCATGGCAGGGCATAAAAAACTTGAATCTACACTATATGTTTCCATATCAAAATGACTAACAAGCAAATTCAAAGAATTGTGGAACCCTGCTTTCTGTGTCCTAGTGGATGGGATGCCATTATTTATGACATATTGTTTCAAATATGCACACCCTATCATATGTCATTCAAAAGTAATCACCAAAGTTAAAATTTTTGATAATTAGGTAAAACATCAAGGTCAAGGGGTAAAGAATCATAGCATACTTGGAAACATATTGTTACAGGTAATGTACATGTCAAATATGAAAGTCCTATCTCTTCTCAATCAAAAGTTATTAGGAAATATAACATTTTTGAAAAATAGGTTAAACTTCAAGGTCAATGTCACAGAATCAAAAGTCATGATATATTTAGAAAGGTCTTGTCACAGGTAATATACATGTATAATATGAATGCCCTATCTTTTCTCTTTCAAAATGATCAATTTAAAATAATGTTAAATTTTTTGAAAAGTAGGTCAAACTTCAAGGTCATGGGCATGGGTTCAAAGATCATTGTATATTTAGAAAGTTCTTACAGGTTATGTACATGTGAAATATGAAAGCCCTATCTCTTATTATTCAAAAGTTATGACCAAGGTTAAATTTATTCAATATTGTGACAGATGGACAGACTGACAAACAGACAGACTGACAGACAAATGAGATTTAATGTCCCCTAGGTCACTTTTGCGAAAACGGGGGACAATAATGCCCTTGCTGTTCTTGAGAAGAAGATTTATGATGGAAAAAAATCCCCTGCATTTTTCTATGTAAATCTTTGGATCCCCATATGTGGCCCCAACCTACCCCAGTGGGTCATAATTTGAACAAAATTGAATCTACACTAAGTCTATGTAAAAGAAAGTTTCAACTTTTTGGGCCCAGTCAGTTGTTCTTTATAAGACTTTTTTAAATGATACCACCAAATTTTCACTAATTCTTGATTATCCCCCCTTGAAAGTGGGTGTGACCCTTCATTTGAACAATCTTGAATCCCCTTTACCCAAAGATGCTTTGTGGCAAGGTTGGTGAAAATTGGCCCAGTGGTTCTAGTGAAGAAGACAAAAATGTGAAAAGTTTACAGACGGACTGATGGACGACAGACAAAATGTGATCAGAAAACCAGAACTCAAGTGAGCTAAAAACTTGTGATCTCAAGTACTTGGAAAGAGTTACAGTATTTGAAAAGCAGTTTTTTTTCATGCATTGTTTTAAGAAGCTGAAAATGTATGACTTGTATCCATGTTGAAAAAACTGCACATTTCAGAAAACAGTATGATTATAAATAGTTAATCAATGTGCTTTGAGTAGCAAAATAAGCTAAACTGGTATAGCTAATTCAACCACAGAGCTTAGTCAGTTTTAAGATGCACAACCTTTTCAACTCTTAATCATTCTTAAAATATTTATATCATCATTTCTGATTCAAGGGAGAACTAGAGATATGACCAGAAGTATATCTGTTGACTAATAAACATGTACATGTATATAATTGTATTTTTTAAGTCATTTGTTTGTTTGTTGTTAAATGTCCCTCTCGGGAATTTTCACTCATATTATGGAAACACCACCACTTAAAAATAATGAAGACGTACAATTCAGACTAGAGGTTAACATTCATTTTAGGAGTTTTCAACAATTAAGACGTAAAGAGATAACTCCTTCCCCTCGCCCCTTCACCTTCCCAGACCCCTGTTTGTTTATGTATGCAAACTAATACTTTGCTTTGACATAAAAAAATGTGAATAAATACAAATAGTTTAATGGTCCATCTCTTTGAATGATTTTCATTCCTAATTCTAGGAGGGTACATGGGTTAATTTAACCCAAATTCATGAATGAAATGTCAAGCAATCTTATCATTGATGCACTTTTATTTAATTTGATGTAGTCATATTGTGAACATTCCAGTTCATTAAGAGAGTGGGGATGACCTCCGGGGGTTCATAACATTAAACCATTAGATATACATAACATAATAACACAAGAAACAAAATTAAGTATAGTCAAATGGAAAAGTTTTCTACTATTTTGGAGTCACATGACCATTTGTCATTTCAGGGACAGGGAGTGGCTAGGGAGATTGCCCCCCCCCCCTGGAATATGCAGAGTTTTTAAATAGGACTATGATTATACTGATTTACAGAAGCAAATAAAAAATTGACTTTGGACACCCTCCCCCTTATAAAAAACGAACCCCACCATCATTATTTTTATTTTGTTTGTTTGTTTTTGTTTTTGTTTTTTTGCTTGTCAGGAAATTCTGGGCTGGAAATTTTTTGACTGAGGTGTGGACCCCCTCTCCCCCGGAAAAAATTCCTGGATCTGTGCATGTAATTGAATGTAATGTTGACAAGGGGAGATAACTCTTCAGAATGTGAAATTCGTCTACTGTGGCATCCGATGATCTTTGATCCTTTTTAAGATTTAACCTGACCATTTCCATTTCGGTTTTTTTACCCCAATCTATACTTAAATTTGTACTTACCAACTGTCATAGGTCCTGTCAACTTCATGAAATATAATCCAATTAAAACACAAAATGAATTAATTCCTACTGATATACATGTAATGATGATTACACCACTGCACCATGTGCAATAACTCGGCACACCTCAGCCGATTCGTACCTTATCTAACGTTCTAACGTTTGATGAAGGTGATGGAATCAGCCGAGGTTTGCCGAATGCATGTGCAATCTAAAAATGATAATGGTAAAACTAGTACTAGTAGGGTGATGCAAGCCCAATGTGATGAAGAAATTTTCAAAAAGGTGTTCACATGCATGTACGATACAAGAACAAATTTTAAATTATCATAACAAACAATGTTTTTAACATAACTTTTCCATCTAGGGCTATTTCCAAAAACAGGCAAATTGTGTGTGTGTGTGGGAGGGGGGGGCTTGACAAAATTAATTGGGAATGGCTATTCAAGAGGGTTTTTGCCTAATTAAATACTAAAAAAAAAGTTTGCACATTTTGATAAATTCATTAAAAACGCTTTGTACTAAAATAATATTATTTGTTGTCGAGAAAATAAATTTAAAAAGTTCAATTATGGGCCAAAAATTTATATCCCCCCTTTTATCAAAACCTAATTTACATCATTAATTAAATTCTGTTATTTCAGACCGGTAATGAATTAAGTAAAGGAAATACCTATAAGAGGCTCATAGGTCACATGGTCACCTGAGCATTTTATGCTCGATTTGACTAATACATGTACTGTGTAAATTATAGAATTATTTTGGCTTTTTCCTTGGTAGGCCCAATATGAAGGAGTGTGCATTTAGAGGCAAACACTTAGTGCGGATATTACTGTCTCATGACAGCATCTAGTTTGTAATTTAATTCCATGCTATAAATCATTGTTTTATAAGGCGGGTTTAACGGAAAACTTATCCCAAAAAACCAAAACAAACAAACAAACAAACAAAAACTAATAATTGGTCCACTGATAAGAATATATAAACTTTTTAAAGTTATTCTCAAATAAATGATCATTTGAATAGTTAATGTTCCTTACTGGTTCATGACCCCCCCCCCCCCCCCCCCCCCCACTACATACATGTACATACTGGAGCGGCATGTTAACAAACAAATTTCTAAATGCTTAAAAATAAAAAAATAAAAAAACAAGAAAGAAAACAAATAAAACAAGAATTCAATAACTGTAAGCTCGCATGACTAAGTAGATGAAATTAAGATATATTTTCTCTCTGAGCCACCCACCCCCACCGTACTTGAATTGTTATCTATGGGCCAGTTGTAGCAATTTTAATTTCAGATAATATACTGTGTTCTCTCTCTCTCTCTGATTTTCAGCATTCAGGTGGCAGCAAATTACATGGACATGTACTTTTCATGCAACGTACCAAAGAACTATGACGTTTCCAACTTTAAAAATCAAAAAAAAAAAAAATAAAAAAAATTTGGATTTCTCATTGATATCGTGCGCAGACGAGGTAACTTAAGGGACATGAAGGGTTTACGAAAGGTTCAAATGTAGGCAGAGTATATACTGAGGTATACCGCGACCATGGAGACAGTATACACCCATCTAGCAAGTGTCAATTAAAAAAAAAAATAAAAACCCCACAATTGCTCTTAGGACCCGCAATATCTCCGAAATGGATGATTACCGACACATGATGACCTTGACTTTAATTTGAAACTATTATTATTAAAGTTAAAATTAAATAATTATGACAATGAAAAAGTTCAAATACAGGTATCTATGCAAAAAAATATATGTATGTTTTCGTATTAAGGTATCTTTGCAAGTTCAATTTACTAATGTTGATATTATGTGTACTTTTTACGCACAAGTACAAAACGTACGTGTCTAATGGATTTTAAAGATATAAAGAAAATGAATATGTAACTATACATGTAATATGCTACCTGGATAATAAAATATATAATGTATATATAGATATTAAAATTAAAAAATAATGAAAATAAATATGTAAATATTGCATGCTGTCTGGAGAATTAAAATATATAAATATAAAATCATGTTTAAAAATCATATCAATAATATTTTTACGCTGTACATTCACACGCTTTGCTTGTAAAATGTTTAGATGACAAACTGGCATGTTGACTGGTAGACGCGCTGATGGTCAGCGCATATTATTACTTATCCTGATTAACAGACCTGTTTGGCATGTTGATTGGTTGATGCGCTGATTTGTTAATCGCTGATCCTGATTGACAGCTCTGTTACGCAATGACGAACGCACGTTCACTCTCTGGGACCGCTACTGAATTTGGGGTTCGCTTTCGGCGTTCGCTCTGGGTTCGCTTCGGGTTTGCTACGGGTGCACTCCGGGTCAGCCCTAGCAGACCCCAAGCGAATTTGAAGCGAACCCAGAGAGCGAACCAGGGTGCGCTTTCTGTTAGGTTGTGTCTGGTCTGTACTGTAAGTGCCTGGGATGGACAATTTTGCTTTGTTATATTAAGTGTAATTGCTTATATATCCATTAAGTTTACAATATATTTTAAAGTCATAGAGAATGAAAATCGCTTCACTGTAAGCGTCAATTCATTATAAGCAGGTTTGCTATAAGCATGCTTTACTGTATAAGAAAAAAATCTTCTTCTCAAGAACCACTGGGCAAGAAAAGTTGAATCTTTTGTGAAAGTTTCATTTCATAATGTAGAAACAAATTTGTTCTCTCAAAACTGTACTCCTCCTACAGTTTTGATGCAACAATTAGACTAGACTACATATTGCTTTTGTCAATTTTCTTCTTCAATCAAATTTTGTCCACGCTGTAACTTGACAACCCTTTGACATTAAGACTTCAAACTTGGAACATGGAGAGGTGGTATGGAAGTGGGGTTGATGTCACCAACTTTTTTAACCTTGACCTTTTGATAAGGTCTAGGTCAATCTTTGCATCAAAATATAGCCCAGGATATAACCTGAGAACTATTTGACATTAGGATTTCAAACTTGTAACATAGAAAGAAGACATTAATTAACACAAGATGCACTGCACCAAAAATTTGGCCTTTACTCTTTTCTTCATTTAAGGTCAAAGGGTTTTTATCACGTCTCAAAAATTTTTGATATGACAAAGTTTACATGTTATTAAAATCATATATTTAAAAATCTTTGCTAGAAAATTAATACTGTTGATGTTTCAGCGATTCAAAGTTTGAATTTCTCAATATGCATATTTTGATCACCAATGCTTTGCGCCATTGCTCTGACGTCATAGGTGTCAATCCTGGTCAAGCAAAGTATACTTCTTGTGTACACAAAACGGCTCATTCGTTGTGTCTATTAAACCTGTTAGTAAATAAATAAGTGATAATTGACATCTAGTAAGGTATAATTTGTGGCTTTAGGATGCACAAATGTGCAAAGAAAGGTTTTAGGAAGACTTTTTTCCACATTTCCTGGACTTGGTCGAGAAGTAAAAGGGGGCCCTTTTTTCTGCAAACATGAGAGCTTTGTCTCCATTCAGAACAGTCATTTATGCCTGATCACGATTTTTTCCTATAGTATGAAATATTTTAAGGACATGGTACCTTTTTAAAATGGAAAAAATACCCAACTCGCATTTTTAAAATCGCACAGAATCTAGTACATGCTAGTGGGAATGTTGTGAACTTCGTAATGGTGTACGGCCATTAGTACCACATGACCCCTATCTGATTAGTGGAGATTTTTACTTCAAGAACTCTATATTACAGGCTTTTTATAGCCTAATTCATGACTGTTTTCAAAGTTATTTCATAATTAAATGATAATTATATGTTTCAAAAATGTAATAGTGTTTCATTTTTTAAAAAATTTAGATACGTGATAAAAACCCTTTAAATTAAGAAAAACACCTCCAAACCATAACTTAAGATCTTTTTGACATTAAAACTTCAATTTTGAAACATGGAGAGGTGGTATGGAGAAAGGGTGTATGCCAAATAAATTTTTTACCTTGACCCATTTATATATTATTCAGGGCATAATCTGAGAAGCCTTTGACATTATGAATTCAAATTTGGAACACGGATAGAAGACATTGACACAAGATTTGCTGCATCAATTTTTTTTTTACCTTGACCCTTTCTTCATTTAAGGTTAAATTAAGAAAAAAGTCAATCAGACCTTAACTCATGAAATTTTTGACATTAAGACTTTAAACGTCATTGTTCACCCCCCCAATTAACTCCCAGAATGAAAATTTCAAAACCTTATTGCACATCTACAGGACACCACCAATCATCTTCCAGAAGATAATTAGGCTACTGCATAAAAAGTAAGAGGAGTTCTGGGAACCAGGGTCTTTTTGTGTAAAAAACGTCATTTTTTGACGCCTATTTGACCACCAGGGTGAAAATGAAAATTCAGAAACCTTATTGCACATCTACAGGACACCACCAATCATCTTCCAAAAGTTGATTAAGCTACTGCTTAAAACATAAGAGGAGTTCTGGGAACCAGGGTCTTTTAGTATAAAAAATGTTATTTTTTGACCCCCATTTGACCCCCAAGGTGAAAATGAAAATTCTGAAACCTTATTGCACATCTTCAGGACTCAACCAATCATCTTCCAAAAGATGATTAGGCTGTAAAATGGAGGAGGAATTCTGGGAACCAGGGTCTTTTTAGGTCACCTAATTCACTATCCGTTTTTGTCCATTAACATTTGAACATTTTCAGCTTCTTCTCTTAAACCACTTAACCAATTACAACCAATTTTGGCATGTAGCATCTATGGGTGAAGGGGAACAAAATTTGAGAATTTCATGGTCCCTGCTCCCCTGGGGCCAGAATCACTCAAATTAATGCAATCTTTAAAAATCTTCTTTACTCCTGGACATCAAGCAGTCAAACTGTTGGCATGATTGTAATAAGCATTGAGCCCTCTGCCAAAATTGTGAAATTCATGGCCCCAGGGTGAGGGGTTCTGGCACTAGGGTGAGGCTCTAATGATTATATAGTGAAAATGCATTAATTCTTTAAAAAGCTTCTCCTCTGCTTCTGGGTATAAAGCTGATGAACTAAATACTTAGTTATGATGATGAGGGGGGCCTCTTTTAAAATTGTGAATTTCATGGCCCCTGGGTCAGGGGTTCTTGTGTTAGGTTGGGGCTCTAATGATAATATAGTGAAAATGCATTAATTCTTTGAAAAATCTTCTCCTTTGGTCCTGGGTATTAAGCCAATGAACTAAATATATAGTTATGATGAGGAAGGGGGCTCTTCTAAATTGTGAATTTCATGGCCCCTGGGTTAGGGGTTCTGGTGTTAGGGCAGGGCTCTATTGGTAATATAGTGAAAATGCATTAATTCTTTGAAAATCTTCTCCTTTCCTCCTGGGTATTAAGCTGATGTAATAAGTAGATAGTTATAATAAAAAAGGGTGCCTCTTCTAAATTTATAAATTTCATGGCCCTTGGGTCGGGGTTCTGGTGTTAGGGCAGGGCTCTATTGATCATACAGTGAAAACACACAAATTCTTTTAAAATCTTCTCTCCCACTGTATATAAAGAAGATAAACTAGGTGCATGGTTATGATGATCATGGGTGCCTCTTCCAAAATTGTGAAATTTGTGGCCCCAGGGTGAGTGGTTCTGTGGGAGGGGGGCTCTATGATTACATGTATATAGTGAAAGTGCATTATTTCTTTGAAAATCTTCTTCTTTGCACCTAGGTATTTTGCAGATAAACCAAGGATATAGTAATGACGAGCAAGGTCACCTCTTCCAAAATTGTGAATAACTTGGCCTCTGGATCAGGGGTTCTGGTGTTAGGTTAGGGCTCTATTGATCATATAGCGAAAATGCATAAAAATCTTCTTCTCAAGAACAGCAAAGTCATGGTGAGTCATATTTATATGGAAGCATCTTCAGGTAGTGTAGATTCAAGTTTGTTCAAATCATGACCCCTGGGGGTAGGGTGGAGCCACAATGGAGGATCAAAGTTTGAAATAGAAATATATAGGAAAAATCTTCTCAAGAACAGCAAAGCTCTGATGAGTCATATTTATATGGAAGCATCCTCAGGTAGTGTAGATTCAAGTTTATTCAAATCATGATCCCAGGGTGTAGGGTGGGGCCACAATGGAGGATCAAAGTTTTATATAGAAATATATGGGAAAAATTTTTAAAATCTTCTTTCAGGAACAGCAAAGCCCTGATTGGTCATATTTATGTGGAAGCATCCTCAGGTAGTGTAGGTTCTATTTGTTCAAATCATAACCCCCGGGGGTAGGGTGGGGCCACAATGGAGGATCAAAGTCTTAAATAGAAATATATAAGCCATGAGTAGTCATTTTGATATGAAAGCATCCTCAGATAGTGTAGTTTCAAATTTGTTAAAATCATGACCCCCTGGGATAGGGTCGGGACACAATTGGGGATAAAAAAATTTACATAGGAACATATAGGAAAATATCTTCCTCTCAAGAACAGAAAATCATGTTTAGTCATTTTGATATGGAAGCATCATCAGGTAGTGTAGATTCAATTTTGTTCAAATGATTACCCCCGGGTATAGGGTGGGGCCACAATGGGGGATCGAAAGTTTTACATAAGAACATATAGAAAAAAAATTTCTTCTCAAGAACAGAAAAGCTATGTTTAATCACATTGATATGGAATCATCCTCAGGTAGTGTAGATTCAAGTTTGTTCAAATGATGACCCATGGAATAGTGAGGAGTCACAATGGGGATCAAATTTTTACAAAGATATATGTGGGATTTTTTTTTTTTAAAAATCTTCTCGTGTACAACAAAGCCATTTGTTATATTGACATGGAAGCATCATCAGGTATTTAAAATTCAGCCCCCCCCCACCCCAATCTTTTCAATACTGAACTCATTTGTGCTTTTGCCTAGCGAATGTGCTCAGGTGAGCGATGTGGCCCATGGGCCTCTTGTGTTGAAAATGTTCTCTGCCCCATGGTATTTAACAGAAAAACTAATTGCATGGTTATGACGAGCAAGGAAATTAAAATTCATAACCCTGGGATCAGGGCTTTTGGTGTTAGGGTTAGGCTCTTTTGAATATATAAGTAGAAATGCATTATTTCTTTGAAAATCTTCTTTGGCCATTGTTATTAAGGAAACATACTAAGTACATGGTTATGATGAGCAAGAGTGCCTCTTCCAAAATTGTGAATATCTTGGCCCCTGGGTCAGGGGCATTGGTATTATGTTTGGGCTTTATTAAATCTATAGTGAAAATTGATTGTTTCCTTGAAAATCTCTGCTCCCGGGCATGTAGGAGGCAAATAGAGTATATAAAGTTGTAATAAGCAGGAAAGTTTTTACCAAATTTTGAAATTCTGTACCCTTTGGTCAGTTTATTAATTTATACTGAAAGAAGTTATTCCCCTTTCTTATTCACCTATAATAGTTAATCACTGTAAATAATGTAACTTAAAAGGTCAATTGAATACCACAATTATACAAGAAATTTTATAATATTTAATACAAAAGTACTTTCTTAGTTTTTTAGCTCACCTGAGCTGAAAGCTCAAGTGAGCTTTTCTGATCACCCGTTGTCCGTCGTCCGTCCGTCCGTCTGTCCGTCCGTCTGTAAACTTTTCACATTTTCAACTTCTTCTCAAGAACCACTGGGCCAATTTTAACCAAACTTGATACAAAGTATCCCTGGGTGAAGGGGAGTTTAAATTGTTAAAATAAAGGGCCAAGTCCCCTTACAAGGGGAGATAATCAAGAAAAGACAAGAATAGGGTGGGGTCATTAAAAAATCTTCTTCTCAAGAACCACTGGGCCAGAAAAGCTGAAACTTATGTGGAAGCATCCTGGGGTAGTGTAGATTCTAAATTGTTAAAATCATGATCCCCGGGGGTAGGGCGGGGCCACAATAGGGAATCCAAGTTTTACACTGCAATATATAGGAAAAAATCTTTAAAATTCTTCTTCTCAAGAACCACTGGGCCAGAAAAGCTGAAACTTATGTGGAAGCATCCTGGGGTAGTGTAGATTCTAAATTGTTAAAATCATGACCCCCAGGGGTAGGGCGGGGCCACAATAGGGAATCCAAGTTTTACATTGAAATATATAGGAAAAATCTTTAAAAATCTTCTTCTCAAGAACCACTGGGCCAGAAAAGTTGAAACTTATGTGGAAGCATCCTTAAGTAGTGTAGATTCTAAATTGTTAAAATCATGACCCCCGGGGGTAGGGCAGGGCCACAATAGGGAATACAAGTTTTACATTGAAATATATAGGAAAAATCTTTAAAAATCTTCTTCTCAAGAACCATTGGGCCAGAAAAGCTGAAACTTATGTGGAAGCATCCTTTGGTAGTGTAGATTCTAAATTGTTTAAATCATGACCCCCGGGGGTAGGGCGGGGCCACAATAGGGAATCCAAGTTTTACATTGAAATATATAGGAAAAATCTTTAAAAATCTTCTTCTCAAGAACCACTGGGCCAGAGAAGCTGAAACGTATGTGGAAGCATCCTTTGGTAGTGTAGATTCTAAATTGTTCAAACAGGACCCCCCGGGGTAGGGAGGGGCCACAATAGGTATTACAAGGGGGGGGGGAAATCTGGTAAAGAACAGCATGGCCAAAGTTACTCAGGTGAGCGATGTGGCCCATGGGCCTCTTGTAATGGTCAGGTTAACTTTTAAATAATAGATAAATGAAAATGGGACAAAATTACCATATCTTTGTACAATAAATAATCTTTAAAGATCAAGATAGGCCAATGCGAGGGGGGGATGGATTTTGTTAACTAATAGTGCTCTAGAACTATTGTTTTGTTTAGTCCACATGAGGATAGTTTGTATGTTGTTTAACGTCCCTCCCGAGAATTTTTCACTCATATGGAGACGCCACCACTTGCCGGTGGAGAGCTGCAAATTTTGTTCTATACTTGGCACTTATGGCCATTGAGCAGTGAGGGATCTTTTTTCCTTCCAGCACCTACTGCGACACGGGACCTCGGTTTATACGGTCTCATCCAAAGGACAGGTGTCCATGTCCCACAGTGGGATTTGAACCCGCGACATAAGGATCAACTACTTACTTCACGACTCTAGAGCAGATACTCTCACCACTGCGCCACGCTGGCGATGCAGGAGGATAGTGAGAAATGGGGAAAGTACAGGCAAATAAATAGATCAACTTTAAGATTTGTTACTGAGTACTAAATTTATATTTTGCTGATCCCTGATCATCCTATTTCTCTTGTTTTTGGGCAACAAAGTTTTATTTATCAGCTTATTTTGTTTTTAATCTATGGATCATTACATTATACTGAGGTGACCGTTAAGGCCTTTGGGCCTCTTGTTCAAATCATGACCCCTAAGGGTAGGGTGGGGCCACAATGGATGATCAAAGTTTTACATATTAGGGATATATGGGAAAAATCCTCAGAAGAACAGCAAAGCCATGATTGGTTATTAACTATTCGGAAGTATCTTAAGGTAGTAGATTCATGAATGATAAATATCATGACCCCAAGTTTGGGATAGGTTGGGGCCACAATCGATGATTAAAGTTATGCATAGGAATACACAGGAAATTTTTTATGATATCTTCCTCTCAAGATCAGCAAAGCTATGATCTGTCGTATTTATGTGGAAGCATCCTCAGATAGTGTAGATTCAGATTTGTCCAAATCATGACCCTCAGGGGTAGGGTGAGGGATAAAAGTCACAGTTAGTCAAAGAAATATGTAAGCATCTTTAGTTTGTGTAGATTCAATTTTGTTCAAATCATACCCCCCCCCTTTTACCGGTAAATCATGAACACATTAAAGCTTTTCTATACTGAACTGATTTTTGCTTTTATTCCTAGCCACAGTACTCAGGTGAGAGATGTGGCCCATGGGCCTCTTCTTTTGACAATACCGCCATTTTTGGTTTGCACGTGTTTATTTATGGTCATCAAAATGTATGTAAAGGTCTAATATATTGATAAGCACTTATATGACTTAGATGCTTTCTAAATTTTAAAACCCATCATTCAGCTTAGAAAATCCGGAAAAAGATGTTGGGACTTATACGTTATTTTTATTTCCATGATAGGTGAAAATAAAGGTCGGCGGAATTGTGAACTAAAAGAAAAATATCTTTGGCATAAGAATATTTTTTGAAATGTATTCCAAATTACTCCGAAGACACTCACATTTAGGGCTAGGATGTTTTGGTGAGTTCTGATTTCTAAGAAACCATTCTGATAAGTTGCGAAACCCCTTTTCAATTAACCTAAAATTTTCTATGTTTCTGTTTCGAAAATGACATTCAAATTATTGTTACAAATGAATAGATGGATTAGAAACAAATCCTTCAAACTTTTTATTTCCTCCCCTTTTTCAACTCATTTAGATCTTTTAAAAGTTAAAATACTTTCAAGTTCAGAATTTTCGCATTGGAATTCTCTTTCCATTTAAACAAAACTCTTTGCAATTAAACTTCTGTCCAGTTATAGAAAGAGCTTTTCAGTTAAGAAACATTGGTTTAAAATCATTTCAGGTATCTTGTTCATTATTTTTTTTCTGACTGCCTCCTTCCACACTTTGAAAAATGATGCTATGTTCCTGGACAGACATTCCAAAGATCAGCTTAATATCTACAGGCATGTGGAAAAAGTCCAGAAAACTAAGTTAGACAGACTATCGTCATTTGAAACAAGTCGTTTGTTGTTTATGGTGTTCAGTATTCAATACTTAACTACGAGCGATGCATCACTCAAAAATGTGTTCAAGGGATAAAAATAGAATGTTCCTTCAACATAGGGACTATAGGTAGAGTGAGAACTTTCTGAGACAGGCAAGCAGATTATTTTTGCTACATGTATCTAAAAAACTCAATCAGTTTAACACGCAGTTGACATAAAGACTGTTATGTGAAATCAATTTCCAACTGCACTTAATTATCTTAAATCAATTATAAAGGTTATTAGATAAATATCTATTCAATTTTTACTAGTTTTAATTTTAAAGTCACATATTCGTACAGGTAAAATTGCTCAATGTAATTTTTCCACCCTACAACGTTATGTTATCAAAAATGACATTTTTCTAGCATTCTTCTTTTAAAACACTATCATACTTCAAACTCTGTTTCAAAAAATAAAATTGATATCAAATAAAAGAAAAACAGCAAAGAAAAGCTTAAAGTCTTTACTATCACTTTACAAAAACCTTAAAAGGTTACTCCTCCTACAGTTTTAGTCTGCAATAAATCTTGCCACAAAACCACTAAACCAAGGACCTTTATTATATTTATTGCTGTTGCATAGTTTAGAGTGCAAGTTCATTTGCTATAAATACAAACCACTAAAGATACAGTCTCATCAGAGACTTCTGGTTCATAAATCTATTTATTTTATGTTCTAAAACAAAGATATTAAAATGATTTTTTTTTTTTTAAACTCTTTTTTTATTTTCTAAAATCCATATATTTAAATGAAATAAATCATATTTTTTTTTTATAAATCTATTTTCAGTCTTAAAATGTACAAAATATATACTAGGGCTGTTCGGAAATTATTGAGACATTGCATATATTTTTCTTTTTAATGAATGTCTTTCAGTGAAAATTTGCATATACGTTTGACAAACACTAAGAATTATTATAAGCAAGAAATATTTTACAAATATTTTATTTCTTCTCTCCATTGGTATATTAATGTGTCAATGGTAGGGGTACCCGGCACAGTCACGAAATCAGATATAAAAAATATATATATAACACCAATGTTCAAACTCCCGGTGAACCCATAGTAAGGGAGAAAATAATTCAATTTATGTACATAATTTTTCAATTTTATTTTGACTTTATTTTTTGTAAGTTTGATAGTCTTTCGATCAGAAATACGGAGATCATAAAAAAAATTAAGCTGGTAAAGAAATCTTATAACAATGACAAAATTGATTTTGACTTTAAGGCGGCGCAGCAAGCATACCTAAAATTTTGTGTAACACTATGGAGAACTCTTTTCCAGACTGACCGACCTGCTAAAACAATAACAATGAGAAAAACATGTCTTAAGGGTTTTGGTTTTTTTTTTATTGGTACATATTTTTTCTTACCAATAATTTAACTAGTCAGAATAAAAATAAAAGCTCTGGACGATCATTATTGCCTGACGCCACGTGCGTCAGGCAGTATAAGGATTAATATTTCAGGGATCCGAAACTAAGCGATCATTCTTATTGAACTAGATTTTCTGCAAGCTGATTTACATCGGAATTTGTTTCCTGCATTTAAACAAATACAGTTTGCAGAAGAAAGAATCATATAACTGATGCAAAATAATGATGTGTTTAATTCCTTCAATTTTTTTGCATGCACATATTTATTCTTTGCGATTCTTTGTACGAACATGTCCATGTAACATTTTTTCTGCGTTTCTAAACTACTGGATCAGTCCATTTGCCTTCTACGAAAGGGGTGACACAATCATTTTGCGCCAAGTGTCACATGTAAATTATCTTTGCGCCTTTTTCTTGGGTTGTTCTATTGAATGGGTGTGATAACTTCTATGGAAATAAATAAAGTTTATTCATTTAACATGATTCTTAAGCTCCAGATTTTTTATTAACAGTAAATTTTATCTCATTTTTTTAAGAGAACACATTGTATACAGACAGGCAACACTAAAGCAATGGATTTGCTGATTATTCTTACTATTTATTCCATAAGTGGACTAGTCTAATCATAAACAAACTCCCTCCACCCAGTAAATGGGACATCCCTTCTTGATTCTGTTTTCCACCTAGCCTTTCTTTCAACATTACATTTATTAATAATGTTCGTTACAAGGTAAGGTTTTTTTTTTAAAAAGCTTAGAAAGTCAGTGAGTAGCATATTATTTCACGCTTTGTTATGAACAAGGGTTTCCTTTTAAAGGTGCTTAGACACAGATTTGAAGTTAATATTTACTCAAATTTTCTGTGTAATTTCATGACTTTTATGTTGCTATAGCAATTCATACGAAAATTTGATAAAAATCTTATTTTATCTGGAAGTTATTGAAATTTCGAATTTCTGGACGCGTTTGATAGACACATCCTTCACTTTCACAAATTTTAGCTTTATCCTTATTACTTTAGAAAAGTAGCAATTCTGTTGTTTATTAATAAAAAAAAATATTCAAACTATAATGCAGAAATTTCAGAGTAGAAATGCAGAAAGCAAAATCCTCTCACCAGTATTGTCAGTCCGTGCTCAGTGGTGTGTGCAGAGTTTAACAATTGAACACACCCGGTGAAACGTAAACATTAACAACAACAGAGCTCGTGCCCTGTTTACAAAAACAGTTTACGTTTCACGGGTGTATTCAATTTGTTAAACTCTGTACACAACTACACAACACTGAGCACGGGCTGACAATATTTAAGTGAGTGGGTTTTGCTTTCGCACATTTTTCCTCTGAATTTTCTGGATTATAGATGTAATATTATTCATTAATACACAACAAAATTGCTACTTTTCTTAAGTATTAAGGATAAAGTTAAAAATTGTGAAAGTGCAAGGATGTGTTAATCAAACGCCTCCCGAAATTCGTAGTTTCAATTATTTCCAGATTAAATAAGTTTTTAATTTTATTTTCGTGTGAAATGCTATAGCAACATATAAGTTGTGATATTATACAGAAAATTTGAGAAAATATAAACTTCAAATCTGTGTCTAAGCACCTTTAATACAGTGACAAGAGTGTAGGTCAGTACCCGTAGAGGAATGGGCTTTACTCCCGTAAGGTTCTAAGTAAAGAATCGGCAAAATGAAGAAGACATTATGATCTGTACTGGTTTTCATTTCATAAAAAAAGCACATTATTTTAATTATGAGAAAGGTCCAGAAATCGATTGAAAAGAAAAACTAACAATTTCAAAACTGTATATAAAGATGTATTTTAAGCTCAATTATAATACATGTACTTGTATATGGTAAGACCATCATCGCGAGAGTTTTGTCCGGGGGGGGGGGGGGGGGGGGGGTATTAGTATCTTGTTTTGCGCTAGCTATAAAGTGTACAGGTTATTTACTTTGATTTCTAGAGTAGCATTGAAGCATTTTTGTCTCAAACACTTCAAGACAACTTTCCCAGTTATAACTGTTCATAATTTACTTCGTCCTAGAGAACGACGGAAAACAGACCAGTCTATAAATAGAGGCCGTCTCATCAATCTATCACTGACCATGAAGAAGTGCGACCTCTAGTAAGAGAGTACATGTAATATGAATTTCTTTAAAATGAATCATCTAACTATTTTCCCAGAATTATAAGTGGCGGATCCAGGAATTTCATAACAGGAGGGCGCAGTAGAAGGCAGGGGGTCTGGGGGCTGAATTGAAACCCCAGTGGGTCCAGAGCAAAGCTCTGATGGGGGTTTGGGGGCGAAGCCCCCGGAAGTTGACGAATTCTTACAAATAGGTGTTTTTTCCTTGATTTGAACATATAAGTTCTACATACAAAAAATTCAAACGGGTGGGGGGGACACGCCCGGCGCACCTGTGATGGATCCGCCTTTGATTATAATCTACGCTAACGCACTTGCAGTTTCACCCAACGTGGGCTAACTTATAAATGACCAAATAGTGGCATGTCTTAGATATTCGTTAATCTGTAGTATTTGGTTATGAAATTTTAGAAAGTCAACTGTACATCTTGTATAATGAAGTATTGAAACTATGTCGCTCCTTGATAACGGAAACGTTTAGCACCTCTCCTGCATATACGTTCCATAGATATTGATTGATTAGTCAGGCAAGCTTTTTGAAAAGCTATTACTTGTTAAGAACTAAATAACCTTGACCTGCATTACATCAATTGGTACTGCATGATGCTAAGTCTACCTGTATATGACACATGTATATTTTACACTGGGGTAGCAACAGTACACTTTTTAAAACATTTTTTTTAAAGAATTGTTTAAGAAAAGAAACAGTTTGATTTTTTTTAATGTTATATGCGATAACAGAGAAAGAAAAGTAGACGCTTCCCGATTGTTTCACATGCGAAAACAGCTCCCGCTAACGTGACGTTAAAATGACGTAGCAATGCTGCTCCTGGTCGATAGACACATGCATGTTTATAACTTCACTGGAACCTATCTAAATATCCTATAAATTAGAAATTTTGCGTATATATGTTTTATTCATTCTGTATAAAATGTTGACGAATTTTCATGAATTTATCTCTGTCCTTTATGGAGTAAAAGTAAATGTCTCAATAATTTCCGAACAGCCCTCGTACAGGTAAATCTTAAATGGGATATAATTAGTCCAACTACTATAAAAACAAATTTACTATCAAAACATTTGTTGTTATTTGCAAATGGGAATAGGTGGAATTGAGATTTTTGAAAAGTTGGAATAGGTAGAAGACACTGTGTAGATTCAGGATTTTTTCAAATCATGACCCCCGAGGGTAGGCTGGGGCCACAAGGGGGATCAAAGTTTTACATAGGAAAATATAGGAAAAAAATCTTCAGAAATATTCTCAAGAACAGCAAAGCCATGTTTATTCACATTGATATGGAAACATTCTCAGGCAGTGTAGATTCAAGTTTGTTCACATCATGACCCCCAGGGGATGGGTGGGGTCACAATTAGATCAAAGTTAGTAATGTTTAGTAACATTGATATGGAAACATTGTCAGGTAGTGTAGAATCAAGTTTTTTTTTTCAAATCATGACCCCTGGGGTAGGATGGGGCCACAGTGGGGATCAAAGTTTTACAATATACAATTGATTACCCCTTATGATGTCAACATGGTGAAATAAGGACCTGAGACATGGCCCACAAGTTGACCTGACCTAACCGAGGCCGCGTAGTGGCTGAGGTGAGGTGAGGTGAATTCAGCGAGTGGGCCAGGTCGAGTGTCCTTATTTCACCATGTTGAACTCATAAGGGGTAATCAATAGTTTCATTATACCGATGTAAGTTAAGACAATTTTTGTAGGCTTAATTACTAAAATAAATCAATTGTGTATTAGACCTACAAACTGTAATTATGAGTGTTCCATGGGGATCGGGATTCGCAAGTGAAGTTATTTACTTTTCACCTGCAAGTCTTGTAAGTTTTTGCACCGCCGATTTATTAAAACACTCTGTGATTGTCAGTAACATACATTTTTAAAAATTCACAAATACCATTCCGGAGTACAATGACAATCTGGTGCAGACTAACTGTACGAAAGAGCTGAGTCTGCATTCATTGAATTTGACATTGTAAGGAAAGTTTCAATGAAAAGATAAATTTTATGATGCATCTAAAGGTCAGTCGTATTCCGTATCATAAAAAGACTATACCTATTTTTATAATGGCATTTTTTGTTATCGAACAATCATTTATGTATGCATAAATTTTTAATTTGAATGGAATTTAGATTAACAGGTCAATTTTAGCGGTCATTAGGTCACCTGAGTCACTCAGGTGACCTAATGCTAACATTTAGCTTCTTCTCTGAAACCACTCAACCAATTGCAACCAAATTTGGTATATAGCATCTATGGTTGAAGGGAAAAAAAATTGTGAATTTCATGGTCCCTGCCCCCCTGAGGCCTGAGGGGTGGGGCTAAAACCATCAAAATTAATGCAATCTTTTAAAATCTTCTTCTTCACTCCTGGACATCAAGCAGTCAAACTGTTGGCATGATTGTATTAAGCATTGAGCCCTCTACCAAAATTGTGAAATTCATGGCCCCAGGGTCAGGGGTTCTGGTGCAGGGCTATATAGATCATATAGTAAAAGTGCATTATTTCTTTGAAAATCTTCTTCTCTGCTCCTGGGTATTAAATAAACTAACTAAGTACATAGTTAAAAAAAGAAAGAGTGCCTCTTCCAAAATTGTGAATTTCATGGCCCCAGGGTCAGGGGTTCTGGTGTTAGGGCGGGGCTCTATTGATAATATAGTGAAAATGCATGAATTCTTTGAAAATCTTCTTCTCTGTTCCTGGGTATTAAATAAACTAACCAAGCATATAGTTATGATGAGCAAGAGTGCCTCTTCCAAAATTTTGAATTTCATTGCCCAAGGGTCAGGGGTTCTGATGTTAGGGTGGGGCTCTATTGGTTATATAGTGAAGATGCATTAATTCTTTGAAAATCTTCTTCTCTGCTCCTGGGTATTAAATAAAGTAACTAAGTACATAGATATGATGAGCAAGAGTGTCTTTCCAAAATTGTGAATTTCATGGCCCCAGGGTCAGGGGTTCTGGTGTTAAGGTGGGGCTCTATTGACTATATAGGGAAAATGCATTAATTCTTTGAAAATCTTCTTCTCTGTTCCTGGGTATTAAGTAAACTAACCAAGCATATAGTTATGATGAGCAAGAGTGCCTCTTCCAAAATTTTGAATTTCATTGCCCAAGGGTCAGGGGTTTTGATGTTAGGGCAGGGCTCTATTGATTATATAGTGAAAATGCATTAATTCTTTGAAAATCTTCTTCTCTGCTCCTGGGTATTAAATAAAGTAACTAAGTACATAGTTATGATGAGCAAGAGTGCCTTTTCCAAAATTGTGAATTTCATGGCCCCAGGATCAGGGGTTCTGGTGTTAGGGTGGGGCTCTATTGAAGATATGGTGAAGAGGCATTAATTCTTTGAAAATCTTCTTATCTGCTCCTGGATATTAAATAAAGTAACTAAGTACATAGTTATGATGAGCAAGAGTGCCTCTTCAAATATTGTGAATTTCATGGTCCCAGGATCAGGTGTTCTGGTGTTAGGGTGGGGCTCTATTGACTATATAGTGAAAATGCATTAATTCTTTGAAAATCTTCTTCTCTGCTCCTGGATATTCAATAAACTGACTAGTAACATAGATATGATGAGGATGGCTGCCTTTTCAGAAATTGTGAATTTCATGGCCCCTGGGTCAGGGGTTCAGGTGTTAGGGTGGGGCTCTTGATTATTTGCATAAATTCTTTGAAAATCTTCTTCTCTGCTACTAGGTATCAAATAAACTAACTTAGTACAGTGGCTGCAACGTTATTGTTGACAACTTACACGAACGATCACGTTACACGAACGATTCCGCACGATTAACGCACGATAAAACCTGTTACACGAACGATCCTTCACGCACACGATTCTACACGTTACACGATCTTACACGATTGCTAACGCAAACGCACGATTCTTCGCGCAAAATAGTTCAAATTCTTTAGGAATGGATATTTTCAAAACGAAATGATGCTTATTTCTTCTTTTAGATTTCAAATAATTATTGATATTATTTCATCGACTTTGAAAAAAAAAAAAAAAATGGAAATGGATATTTCTGGAACTAAATACATTTGTACATGTAAGACATTTATTTTAGATTACAAATAATTATTTACATAATTCTCCGACTTAAGAAAACTTATTTTTTTCGTTCTATCAGAAGATGTACATGTAGGTGAACCGTGAGTTTTGATAGAATCGGTTTTCATAATATGCAGAAAGGGATAAGTTTGAAAAACAGGGCATGAAAATGAATTAAACTATATAAGCTATATCCATGTTTCCATTTCTGAATCTCTAAAATCAACAATTATTTTACAAATCATTTATTTGCAGAAATTATAAAAATAATTAAAAGTAAGCTCCAGAGATAAACACTGATAAAAGAAACCCCGACAATCATGTCGTGAACATGTACATTCGCCGACGAAATATTTATGTAAGCATTGAGAATTGGTTATTTATTTATTTGTAAAAATATTTATTTTTTATCTATTGATTTTTAAAATAGCTTGACCATAATTAGCAGTAAACATAATCAACATTCGAGAAAAAAATCCTTAAACATCTAAGTATGGTTTATCATAAAAAAATCACGCTATTTGACGAGAACACAATATTGTACGACTTACTATATTGCTCATTTCCAAGCAATAATTAGTTCGTTCTGCTTTTAATTATGTAAATCGCCCTTCATTTATTTTATTTGGATTAAAAAAAAAACAGACAAGCAAAATGCTTGTATAACAAATAACATTCCGATAAAAACTTATAAAACGAAATTTACACGTTTCTTAACGCACGATTAAAACCGCAAACGATTGAGTCTGATACACGCACGATCTCGCACGTTACATGAACGATCACGCACGTTACACGAACGATTCTACACGATTGGTTTGTCAACAATAACGTTGCAGCCACTGTACATAGTTATGAAGAGCAAGAGTGCCTCTTCCAAAATTGTGAATTTCATGGCCCCTGGGTCAGGGGTTCTGGTGTCAGTGTGGAGCTCAATTGTATATACAGGATGGGGCTCAATATATAGAGTGAAAATACATTATTTCTTTGAAAATCTTCTCTCTCCTGGATATTAAATAAACTAAGTACATAGTTATGATGAGCAAGAGTGCCTCTTCCAATATTGTGAATTTCATGGCCCCCTGGGTGAAGGGTTCTGGTGTTAGGGCAGGGCTCTTTTGATTATATAGTGAAAATGCATGAATTCTTTCAAAATCTTCTCTGCTCCTGGGTATTATTCAAACAAAGGAAGTGCATGGTTATGATAAGGAAGAATGCCTCTTCCAAAAATGTGAATTTCATGGCCCCTGGGTCAGGGGTTCTGGTGAAGGGGGGGGGGGGGGCTCTATTGATTTTATAGTGAAAATGCATAATTTCTTTCAAAATATTTTTTCTACTACTGGTAATAAAGCAAAGAAATGTATATAGTTATGATGAGCAAAGTGCTTCTTCCAGAATTGAGAGTTCATGGCCACTGGAGAAGATGTTCTGGTGTAAGAGGAGGGGGGGCTTTATTTATTTAATAATATAGTGAACATGCATTTCTTTGAAAATCTTTTATGCTTCTGGGCATATTCGAGGCAAACAGAGTTAAAGTTTTAACCCTAGTAGTGCTGAATCCGGAATATTCCGGTAAACAAAGCCATGTGCTGTGAGCTGACCCCGGAATATTCCGGATGACAGCAACGATATTTTTAATCCACTATTTTAGGCGGCCAGTGGAAATTTTGTCTAATAAAAGCACTTTCCTTATTTGGTAATAGGTTTGAATGAATAAAAAATTCCATTACTTAGATGAAATGTGATTTGTTGTGTAAATTTAGAGAGGTGAAAAGGTCATGTTTATTCCACGTGATTCAAAATGGCAGCGTATTCAAGAAAACATTTTAGTAAACTTGTTAAGAGACTAAAATCGCAGTAAGAAACTTGATAGATATTTACTACAAGATGTTTTCAACATTTTCTAAGAAGAAAATTATGCTAAACATGTTTTAAATGTGAAATTTGCTAGACGGCAATCGGCCCATGCCATGGTTGGATTCACGGGTGTAGATTTCGATATGTCCGAGTTAAGAACAATCCTAAGTATTTTATTTCATATAAACTCAACAGAAATAAAGACTATCATATCATGACTAATGAAAACAATAGTTTAAAGATGCCAGATTAAGAGAGAAATACGGCAAATGTCGAGATTCCTCATCAAGGTAAAATCAACAATGGCGGATACCAACTTTTGACGAAGGTACTTCTTACAATGTGACTACACAAACGTTGAAAAGTTGAAGCAAAACTATGTCCCTGTATTAAAAATTATCTGTATTACCATCAGTAAGCATTTGAGTGAATAAATATGAGTAAAAGTTTAGTCCCATGAAGAAAAAGTTCTGTTTTTTATAATATACATGCTTTACCTTTAAATTTCCTATTTGTTTACACAAAGAATGAAAACTGGCTATCAAAATATTGAAGTCCTATCTCTGCTGAACATTTTGATGTATAATATGTCTATGTTTTTTCAATAAAATCTGAATTAAATTGCTTAAACAAATGCACCCCAACGCAGGCAAAAATATTCAGCTCAGAGCACTAACACTGTGTATTTTATATAGCGCTACTAGGGTTAATACATGTATTTAAAATAATTTATTAGGACTCTTCGGACTGAGGTGTTGGGGTAATTGGTCAATTTGTGAAGTGTTAATTGCTTTTTAAACATCATGCCATTACCCAGCTTGTCCTATAATTATTAAATGATAATAATTAAATCAGCATTGAGTATTGTGAACTGATTACATTGTGTATCTCTTGCAGTTATCTGCCAAATTATATTTTTAAGCAAACATTGTAAATGAAGTAATAGTTTAAAGAGTTTCATTCCTGACCTTTTGGGCAGATTTTTGTCTTGGCCTCTATTTAAAAAAAATCTGCGTAATGTTTTAGTTCTTATAATAAATTTGGATTCTACAGTGCAAAATAAACTATATTCAATTAAAACCTTATGATTTAACTGAGTTATGTGTAGATTCTAAAATAATACTTGATAAAAAATTCTCAATACTTTCGATAGCAGGATCCAATCTCTGTAAACTTTGTTACGACTAACCAGTTAATCGGTCAGAACATCTTACGGTTAACTGATTGGCAATTCTGTATTTGATTGCCATCCCTAATATTTTATAAACTAAATAAGATTTAATCATTATTTAAGATTACAAATAATTATTTGTGTAATTCTCCAACATAGGAAAAGTGATTTTTTTTAAAGCTTTTTGATACGTACAGATATGATTTATGATCGATTGCTGCATATTCTATTAAGTGATATAGGTGGGCCATGAGCATGGTGAGTTTTGAATCTATTGAATTTTTTTATATGCAGTAAGGGCGGATAAGATTTTTAAAAATGGCATAAAATGAATTAAAACTATATCCATCTTTACATTGGTGAATCTCTAAAATAAGCAGTTATTTTACATTCATTTATATTTGCAGAAATTATAAAAATAAAGTATCAAGGATAAACGCTGTTTAAAGTAACCCCGACAATCATGTCGTGTACATTCACCGACTTAATATTTATTTAAGCACTAGGAATTATTTATTATTTTTTGTAAATATATACATTATTAATGCATTAATTTAAAAAATATCTAGAACCACAAATAGCAGTAAACATAACTAACATCAGAGAAAAAAATCGTTAAATTTATTATGAAAGTTACGCTATTTTAAGAGAACACAATATTGTACGACTTACTATATTGCTTACATACTAGCGATATTAGTTCGTTCAATATTGTAAACTGGGCTCCAATTTTTTCTTATTTCAATTAAAACAGACAATCGAAATGCTTGTTTAACAAATTACATTCCGATAAAAACTTACAAAACAAAATTTGCACATTTCTTACCGCACGATCATGCATTAAAACCACAAACAATTGAGCCTAATACACGGATGATCTTTCACGTTACACGAACAATCATGCACGTTACATGAATGATTCTACACGATTGTTATGTCAACAATAACGTTGCAGCCACTGTATCTATATCTCTTGGGAATTGGGCAAAGGAAACAGCCGTGTTGGATTAAATAGATCTTGTTGGCTAGCCTATATACTTTTAAAATGAATTTGGTGAAAAGTAATTATAACTAATTTGATATTGCATAATTAACTAATTTGATATTGTATAATATAATTTAAAACTAATTATAATGGGGGGGGGGGGGGTAATTGGGTATTGGAATCAGCATGTCCATTTATCTGTATGAACTGCATCTTAAAACCAGTCTGACATTAAATCTTAAATCAAGTATTTTTAATTAAAAAAATATTTTATGGTAGATAGTCCCTACAAATCTAAGAGTCAAGTCTGACATTTAATCTCAAATCAAGTATTTTTTATTAAAAAAAAATGTTTTATGGTAGATAGTCTCTACAAATCTAAGGGTCATGCAGTAACCTTATTAAAAATGTTGCATCAAGATTACCCAAGTTTTTGTTTCTTTTTATTATTCTTTTAAATTATTTCTTTAAAAAATCTCCGTTTTTAACAGAATGACGTAAATATGTATTTTTATTGCAATACAGACTTATACAAAGAAAATAGTCAGATCCATTCATCACTTTGGAGTAATGAGTGGACATGCATCCAGTTAAAGATATTAATTAATTAATGAGTTTAATGTAGGATGACTAGCTGTCTCAATCATTTCTGTTAGAGCATCTCTGATCAAGCAGCTGTATCCTTTGGGAATTAGACAGAACTGCTTGTCATTTAATAGCATATGTCATTTGATGGCCAGTCTTTTATTTTAAAAATTAATTTGGTATAGATTAAATTGTCAAGACTAATTTAAAATTGTTTAATATGATATTTTTATTTATTTATTTATTTATTTATTTATTTTTTTTTTTATAAAATATCAAACAAATATGAAAGATGGGGGGGGGGGGGGGGGGTGCAGATCGGGAATGTCAAGCTCTAACACAACCAGTTGAGAAATCTATGATGTAATATTTGTTATAATTAATGCCTACACTACAGGAGATGTATAAACATCAAATATTATAAGGAATGGAATAATCATTGAAATCTTTGAATCAAGGTTGACATGATTTTCTTGCACTCTAAACTGTTTATGGAATAATCATTGAAATCTTTGAATCAAGGTTGACATGATTTTCTTGCACTCTAAACTGTTTATGATTATTGAAAAATATTTGTTGGGCGTATCATGCTGTGGCGGGGCACTTTATTAAAAATATGTTAAGTGATGAAAACTATTCACTGAATTGACTGTAAAATGCCTGTAATTAGTTAATAGACATGTTTTGAACATCAAATAGTTTCAAACATTTTTTTCACTTTATTTTTTAGTGAAGATAGGTGAAGATCATTGATAATACAAAGCAGTTTTGTTGCACTCCTGAATGCAGTTAAATTAAAATTAAAACAGTAGAATGCAAAAATTCATGAAGTGTTGGTAACATCAAGTGGCAATGAAATTGTGCAATATTTATAGTCCAATATTTCATGATTAAAACACATGAAAGTATTTAAACTTGGTTTTATATCTTGAATAATTCCCTATTTATGTTGAAAAAACTAGCTAAAATATATATTTAAAAGATAAAATATATATTCTATAGTATATTTTCCTCCACAGGACAAATGCTGTAAGCAACTGAGGTCAACCAGAAACATTATATACTAATAAATTTTTTAGGTCACCTGAGTCACTCAGGTGACCTATTGCTATCCGTTTTCGTCTGTCGTCATGCGACGTGCATTAACAATTGAACATTTTTAGCTTCTTCTCTGAAACTGCTAAACCAATTTCAACCAAATTTGGTATATAGCATCTATGGGTGAAGGGGAAAAAAATTGTGAATTTCATGGTTCCTGCCCCCCTGGGGCCCGAGGGTTGGGGCTAAAACCATTAAAATTAATGCAATCTTTAAAAATCTTCTTCTTTACCCCTGGACATCAAGCAGTCAAACTGTTGGCATGATTGTAATAAGTGAAATTCATGGCCCCAGGGTCAAGGGTTCTGGTGCTAGGGTGGGGCTATATAATTATATAGTGAAAATGCATTAATTCTTTGAAAATCTTCTCTTCTGCTCCTGGGTATTAAGTAAACTAACCAAATTAGTATAGTTATGATGAGCAAGAGTGCTTCTTCCAAAATTTTGAATTTCATGGCCCCAGGGTCAGGGGTTCTGGTGTTAGGATGGGGCTCTATTGATTAAAAAGTAAAAATGCATGAATTCTTTGAAAATCTTTTTCTCTGCTCCTGAGTATTAAATAAACTAACCAAGTACATAGATATGATGAGGATGGCTGCCTTTTCAGAAATTGTGAATTTCTTGACCCCAGGGTCAGGGGTTCTGATGTTAAGGTGGGGCTCTATTGATTATATAGTAAAATGCATTGATTCTTTGAAAATCTTCTCTGCTCCTGGGTATTAAACTTACCAAGTATACAGTTATAATGAGCAAAGGTGCCTTTTCCATAATTGTCAATTTCATGGCCCTAGGGTCAGGGGTTCTGGTGTTAGGGTGTGGCTTTATTTATTATATAGTAAAAATGCATTAATTCTTTGAAAATCTTCTTCTCTGCTCCTGAGTATTAAGTAAACTAACCAAGTATATAGTTATGATGAACAAGAGTGCTTCTTCCAAAATTTTGAATTTCATGGCCCCAGGGTCAGGGGTTCTGGTGTTAGGACGGGGCTCTATTGATTATATAGGGAAAATGCACGAATTCTTTCAAAACCTTCTTCTCTGCTCCTGGGTATTTTTCAAACAAAGGAAGTGCATGGTTACAATAAGGAAGAATGCCTCTTCCAAAATTGTGAATTTCACTGCCAAAGGGTCAGGGGTTCTGGTGAAAGGGGGTTGGGGGGCCTCTGTTGATTATATATTGAAAATGCATAATTTCTTTTGAAATATTTTTTTCTACTACTGGTTATAAAGCAAAGAAAGAAGTGTATAGTTATGATGAGCAAGGGTGCTTCTTCCAGAATTGTGAGTTCGTGGCCATTGGGTCAGATGATCTGGTGTAAGGTTGGTGCTTTATTTATTTAATAATAAAGTGAAAATGCATTTGTTTGAAAATCTTCTATGCTTCTGGGCATATTCAAGGCAAACAGAGTTAAAGTTTTAATATGCCAGGGTATTTTTACCAGAATTTTGAACACCTGGACCATTTAGTCAAGGGTTCTGGTCCTTGCAAGGGCTCTGTTAACTTGTATTCTGCTGAGCAAAGTTATTCCCCTTTGCCATTCACCTTTGATAATTAATCACTGTAAATAATGTATTTGAAAAGTTAATAGGATAAGAGAATTGTGCAAGAATATTTAATGTATAATACAAAAAGTACTTCCATAGTTTTAATGATTAGGTAGACTTGGAAATAATAGATGAATAAAAATGAGACAAAAATAACTTATCTTTTTTTAAATGTTCTTCCAAGGCCAAGGGAGCGCAATGTGAAAAGTAATAATATGGGGTTAAAAAATAGGCATTTTGTTAATAGTCTGCATGGTAATAGTGATAAATGGGGGACAGATAGATACTAGACCAGTTATTTTGTTGATCCTAATCATACTATATTTCTTACTTTTGGGCAACAAAGCTTCATTTATCAGTTTATGGATCCTCTAAATTGTTGTATTGTACTCAGGTGACCGTTAAGGCCCTTGGGCCTCTTGTTCTTTATTTCTATTCATATTTGATCAGCAAAATTCTAACATTTGTTGCACTCCTGACCAACAGCATGGAAGTCTTTAAAGTAGAATAAATCAATTGTGAAACAATAATTACATCAGAACTTGTTCTGTTGTTTCAGTGAAGTTGAGGTGGAATTACTTGAATTTTATAGCAATTTTTCAGTGTGTTTATTTTTTTACATTATTAAAAAAATCAAAGAAAAGATAAAAACACAATTGAATTGATAAAATTGAAAATTAAAGAGAAAGATTTCAATAATGAAACTGTCAATAATTTAGTACTAAATTATTCAAATAGATCATTATTAATTAAAGAATATTTCTTAGCATGAATAGAAGTCTTTTCATTATATAACTTGAATCTTTAAAAAACGTGTTGCACTCCTGACCATATAGAAATGTAGGTCTGAAATGCAGACAGACCCTGTAATTGATAAATCTATTTGGTAAAAAAGTTCTTTGTGTCTTTATTTTCCAAAATAAAAATCAGAGGATCAGAAAAGTTTTTTAGCTCACCTGAGCTGAAGGCTTAAGTGAGCTTTTCTGATCACTTTTTGTCCAGCGTCCATCTGTCTGTCTGTCTGTAAACTTTTAGCATTTTCGACTTCTTCTCAAGAACTACTGGGCCAATTTCAACCAAACTTGCCACAAAGTATCCGTGGGTGAAGGGGATTCAAGTTTGTTCAGATGAAGGGCCACGCCCTCTTCCAAGGGGAGATAATAAAGAATAAAGAATAATAAAAAATTAATGGCCATTATGAGTCATATTTATATGGAAGCATCCTCAGGAAGTGTAGATTCAAGTTTGTTCAAATCATGACCCCTGGGGGTAGGGCAGGGCCACAATGGAGGATCAGAGTTTTACATAGAAATATGTAGGAAAAATCTTTAAAAATCTTCTTCTCAGGAACAGTAAAGCCCTGATTGGTCATATTTATATTGTAGCATCCTCAGGTAGTGTAGATTCAAATTTATTCAAATCATGACTCCTGGGGTAGGTCGGGGCCACAATGGAGGATCAAAGTCTTAAATAGAAATATATAGGAAAATATCTTCTTCTGAAGAACTGCAAAGCCATGATTAGTCATTTTGATATGGAAGCAACCTCTGATAGTGTAGATTCAAGTTTGTAAAAATGATGATCCCCGGGGATAGGGGTATCGAAAATTTTACTTAGGAACATATATAAAAATGTCTTCTTCTCAAGAACTGAAAATCATGTTTAGTCATGTTGTTATGGGAGCATCCTCAGGTAGTGTCAATTCAATTTTTTTTCAAATGATGACCCCCGGGGGTAGGGTGGGGCCCAAAGGGGGTTCGAAAGTTTTACATAGGAAGATATAGAAAAAATATTTCTTCTCAAGAACAGAAAAGCTATGTTTAGTCATATTGATATGGAAGTATCCTCAGGTAGTGTAGATTCAAGTTTGTTCAAATGATGACCCCTGGGGTAGGGAGGAGCAACAATGGGGTATCAAATTTTTACAAAGGAATATATGGGAATTTTTTTTAAAAAATCTTCTCAAGTACAACAAAGCCATTTGTTATTTTGACATGGAAGCATCATCAGGTAGTTTAACCCCCCCCCTCCCCCTCCCCCATAATCTTTTTCAATAATGAACTGATTTGTGCTTATGCCTAGCCAATGTGCTCAGGTGAGCGATGTGGCCCATGGGCCTCTTGTATCATGTTGGGGAGCAAAACATCAAATGTTGCACTCCTGACATTATTTGGTATATGCACAGTTACTTGACTCTCATTAATGCTGCTTGTGATATATATAACATTTTTAAGTTTTAAATTGTAAATCAGTTATTGTTTTACACATTGTAAATTCTTTTTTGACTTAATTGTCTTTCAGATTTTTGAAATTGATGTGTATTTGGCAACACTTCTGTTGCACTCCTGACATAGTATAACATTTTTTTCGACATCAGCCATGACCACAACTTGGTCAAAAAAAAGTTGCTACAGTCTACATTTTAAGCTCAATACTTTATATATTATTAGGAAAGTCTTTATTTCCAACAAAATCCATTATTATTTATTTCACAGATCTTTAAGAAACATTGAATTTTCAAAATGTCACGAAAAGGTGTTGCACTCTTGACATTTTTAGAATCATTTTTGGGCATATCTTTTTTATGCATTGAGATATCAATGAGATATTTGGCAGGTATTTAGACTCTATCTAAAGACATATGCTGAGACGAAGAAATTTCACCATTTAGATCACTAGTTTGACCTAATTTTGGCCATTTTTAAGATGGCCAGCATATATTTTGCATTGAACATACTTGAATTAGGTTAAAAATCTATGCTCAGGAAAATATAAAAATGATTTGCCTTGAAGACTTATTTCTAGCCTTTAAAAAAAAAAAATCAGGATCCGACTATCTGAAATAAGCTGTACAGTAAGGTAAAATTTGCATAATATTAGTTTTGTTTGTATATCAGAAAACTGGATGATGAAATAAGAACAGTAGTGCGAGGACAGACAAATGCAGGTGAGGATGGAAGACAGGCTTTGGAAGGGGCCCAAAAGGCAATTCAAGAACTTTTCTCACAGATCAAAGAAATCAAAGAAAAGGCAGACAAATCTGAGGAAATGGTAAGAAATGACACTTTAAAATCTTAGTAAATACTGAAGTGTTTTAAGGAACACATGTGTTGCCTCCTATAGGGTCATTAAAGATAAAAATAAATCTAAGAGTGATCGATTACAAGACAGTATTATATTATATACATTTGCCTGAAAAGAAAAAAAAAGTATCCACAGATATTTAGACTTGGTATAGAATAGTAATTATCATAAAGTAAGACAAACAAACTATGATTCCTCAACCCTCAAAGGAAAAATGAATAAGAAAACAATTACTGAAATAATTAGAAATGATTATATATGTACTTTAAGCATACATGTTAAAATTCAGCAATTTCAATCTTTTTTTACTGCAAATTGTCAGACTACACTCTATTTGAAGAATGATCCATTTTGGTATTCTGTTTCCAATGTATTTTCATAGTATTTTAAGTTCAGTTCGTGTGGTAATTGTTAATCAGACAGTTTATAAGTTCACTATCATGAGTTGTATTGCTACACTGCATAACTTTTGATTGGTTGGAGCTATGACTTTTATATTTCACATGATTGTGTATTCCTTGTGACAAGAACTTTCTTAGGATACCATCATATTTGACCTTTTGACCTTGGAGTTTGACCCACTTTTTGCAAAATTTTATGAGACTTTAACCTTGGCCAAATTATGCCCCCGATTGAAAGATCGTGGGGGTATATTGTTTTTGTCCTGTCTGTCTGTTTGTCTGTCTGTCTGTTGTCAACTTTAAACTTGCCCATAACATTTGATTGGTTAGAGCTATAACTTTCATATTTCACATGTGTATTCCTTGTGACAAGACCTTTCTTAGGGTACCATCATGTTTGACCTTTTTTACTTTGACCTTGGAGTTTGACCCACTTTTGCAAAATTTTATGAGACTTTAACCTTGGCCATAACTTCTGAACAGTTGGTGCTTGGGGTTTCAAACTTCACATGTGTATTCCTTGTGACAAGACCTTCCTCTAGATACCAACCACTTTGACCCTTTGACCTTGACATAGGAGTTTGACCTACTTTTGAAAAACTTCAATCTTGGCCATAACTTTTGAATGGTTGGTGCTAGGGCTTTCATACTTCACATATATAATCCTTGTGACAAGACCTTCCTTTAGATACCAACCACTTTGACCTTGACCTTGACATTTTACTTACTTTTAAAAAACTTTAACCTTCGTCATAACTTTTGAACAGTTGCAGCTAGGGCTTTCAAATTTCACAGGTATATTCCTTGAGAGAAGACCTTTCTTTGTGTACCAACATTTTTTATCTTTTGGTCTGGATTTTGACTTGCATTGGAGAAACTTGAATCTTCGCCATAAGCTGCCATACGGGGGCATCAGTGTTTCACAAACACATCTTGTCTCTGGTAGAAACCAGCAGTCTCGAAACGGGAGGTCCAAAACCTTACATATTCGAGACATTTACATTTGCTATGTAGTAGTTACAAAACAAAATTCCTATTATCAGAGATACTCCTAAAAAAAGCGAAACAAAAAAAGTGTTAAGTATGATAATAATAATAACTAGATCTGATCTCGTTGAGAGCAATGAGTGGGTCTTCCATCTAATTTTTGATAAGATGAGATAAGAATTTGACTGAGATTTTCATTCAAATATAATGATATAGATTGATTGTTAAGACAAACAGTTTTGCTTCAGTAATGTTTAACAAAATATTGATCATTAAAGGGTTATAAATTAAAGACTTTCGGCCCTTCTTGGCCGCCAATGTGAGAGGTCAGCCCCTTTTTCTTGATATCATCTTAACCCTTGTAGTGTCGATTGTCGATAAAGTGACGACCCAGATAATGCAATCACAGTGCCGGTCGTCGATAATGTGAGATCCGCCATGTTTTCCGTTCAGTGCCGGTTGTCAGTATATCGACTTTACACACATGACAATTTCTTTCGTATTTTAACCAATGAAATAAAGGGAATCCATTCATTTCAATGTTGTTTACTAAAAACAGATAGATTTTCCAGTAGTTTAATGATATGATTGGCTCTTGATGGGAAATTCCTTTATGTATTCTAAGAAAATGAAACTTGGTGATCGCGTGCTTTGGGGAAAGTTTGAAAACAAGATGGAGGTCGCAGAGAAGACACTTGATGGAAATACGCTTTTACAGCAATAGCATGCAGAAAATAAAAGATTCATTTCATGAAATATATCTAAATTAAGGTTCCGATGAAGAATTCTGATGATTTGATTCCATAGACATGAATATAACGTTGGAGCAGTCACTTTTGCGGACACTTGGATTTAAAAACATCGATGCTCCTCACCAGTTTCAAAGGTGAAAAAAAAATTGATACAAATGTGTCAAATGATCGCAAACTGATTGACATTTAAAGTTTATTATTTCTATAGCACCCCCGCACTACAAGGGTTAAAGCTCTCATGATTTTGAACACTTTTTGTTCAGCAGCTATTCAGAAATTCTTTTTCGTTTCTGAGATATTTGCAAAAGAAGTATTTAGGGGCTGGCCCTTCAACTCCTTAATTGGGATGTTTAATAAAACTTGAAAGGTTGCATATTGTTTAGAACATTATTTTGAACATCTTTTCTTCAATATTGCTTATCAAAATATTTCCCACTTTCGAGATATAAAGCCTCAAAGATTTAGTATTCTGGCCCATTATGGCCCCTAATTATGTAAAATATGACAAAAATATCATAATGTATAGTTGTAGATTGTTATGATAAACATTTTTGCTTCAGTAATGTATAACAAAATATTGATCGTTAAATAGTTATTTATTAAAGACTTTTGGCCCCTCTTGGCCCCTAATGTGATGAGTCAGCCATTTTTTTTTGATATCATATAAAAGATCTTGTAATTCTACACAATTTCTATTCAATATATTTTAAGAAAATATTCATAGTTTTGGAGATATGATAAAAAATGTCTCAAAAATTCACTTCTGATTCATATCCTAAATTTGGACCCCTACCAAGCTTCCATACTAAGCACTTTTGGAAAAATTGAAAACCCAGGTGCAAACTTCAACATGTTTTCTATAACCGCTGAGAATTTTAGTGCTCTAGCTGTTTCCATTTTTACGATTTTGTGCCGAGAAAATGGTCATCTGAAAATCAATTAAAGGGCAATAACTTCCGACTGGAAATGAATTTTGAGGATTTGAACAAAAAAGGATCATCTTCAGATCAGAATGCATTACCCCTGAAAAGAGCTAAATCCATGAAGGGGCTAAATCAGCCTATTTTTTCAGGAAAATTAAACTGAGGGGAAGAAGAAAATTAACAATAAAAATATTATCCTTGAGTATCAAACTTAAAAAGTTTATGCCAATTTTTTTTATTTGATGACATCATATTTGTACAGAAAACGTCTAAACGTGCACTTTGCTAGTTTTTATCAAAATGAAGCATTTTTTCGTCTTTGGTTCAAATTTTTGCTGTGGCCACACACTTTGAACAAAATAAAATTTATACCATTGAAAAGAGGATTAAAATATGAATAAATAAAGCACATTTTTAGGTCACCTGAGTCACTCAGGTGACCTATTGCTATCCGTTTTTGTCTGTCGTCGTGCGTCGTGCGATGTGCGTTAACATTTGAACATTTTTAGCTTCTTCTCTGAAACCGCTCAACCAATTTCAACTAAATTTGGCATATAGCATCTATGGGTGAAGGGGAACAAAAATTGTGAATTTCATGGTCCCTGCCCCCCTGGGGCCTGAGGGGTGGGGCTAAAACCACCAAAATTAATGCAATCTTTAAAAATCTTCTTCTTTACTCCTGGACATCAAGCAGTCAAACTGTTGGCATCATTGTGATAAGCATTGAGTCCTCTACCAAAATTGTGAAATTCATGGCCCAAGGGTCAGGGGTTCTGGTGCTAGGGCGGGGCTATATAGATCATATAGTGAAAGTGCATTATTTCTTTGAAAATCTTCTTCTCTGCTCCTGGGTATTAAATAAACTAACTAAGTATATAGTTATGATGAGTAAGAGTGACTCTTCCAAAATTGTGAAATTCATGGCCCCAGGGGCAGGGGTTCTGGTGTTAGGGCGGGGCTCTATTGATTATATAGTGAAAATGCATTAGTTCTTTGGAAATCTTCTTCTCTGCTCCTGGGTATTAAATAAACTAACTAAGTATATAGTAATGATGAGTAAGAGTACCTCTACCAAAATTGTGAAATTCATGGCCCCAGGGGCAGGGGTTCTGGTGTTAGGGTGGGGCTCTATTGATTATATAGTGAAAATGCATTAATTCATTTAAAATCTTCTTCTCTGCCCCTGGGTATTAAATAAACTAACTAAGTATATAGTTATAATGAGTAAGAGTGCCTCTTTCAAAATTGTGAAATTCATGGCCCCAGGGGCAGGGGTTCTGGTGTTAGGGCGGGGCTCTATTGATTATATAGTGAAAATGCATTAATTCATTGAAAATCTTCTTCTCTGCTCCTGGGTATTAAATAAACTAACTAAGTACATAGTTAGGATGAGCAAGAGTGCCTCTTCCAAAATTGTGAAATTCATGGCCCCTGGGTCAGGGGTTCTGGTGTTAGGGCGGGGCTCTATTGATTATATAGTGAAAATGCATTAATCCTTTGAAAATCTTCTTCTCTGCTCCTGGGTATTAAATTCAGTAACTAAGTACATAGTTATGATGAGCAAGAGTGCCTCTTTCAAAATTGTGAATTTCATGGCCCCTGGGTCAGGGGTTCTGGTGTTAGGGTGGGGCTCTATTGATTATATATTGAAAATGCATTAATCCTTTGAAAATCTTCTTCTCTACTCCTGGGTATTATTGAAACACATTAAATACATAGTTATGATAATCAAGGATGCCTCTTTCAAAATTGTGAAATTCGTGGCCCCTGGATCAGGGGTTCTGGTGTTAGGGCGGGGCTCTATTGATTATAAAGTGAAAATGTTTTAATTCTTTAAAAATCTTTTTCTCTGCACCTGGGTATTATTTAAACAAACTAAGTAAATTGTTATGATAAGCAAGGATGCCTCTTTCAAAATTGTGAAATTCATGGCCCCGGGGACAGGAGTTCTGGTGCTAGGGCGGGGCTATATAGATCCTGTAGAGAAGGTGAATTATTTCTTTGAAAATCTTCTTCTCTGCCCCTTGGTATTGCTTAAACAGGCTAAAGTACATTGTTATGATACACTAGGATGCCTCTTCCAAAATTGTGAATTTTATGACCCCAGGTTTAAGGGTTCTGGTGGGGGGTGGGGGGGGGGGGGGGGCTTCTATTGATTATAAAGTGAAAAAGCAAAATTTCTTTGAAAATATTCTTTTCTTCTTCTGGTTAAAAAAGCAAAGAAGCTAAGTGTATAGTTATGATGAGCAAGTGTGCTTCTTCCAGAGTAGTGAATTTCATGACCCCTGGGTCAGATGTGCTGGTGTGAGGGTGGGGCTCGTGATAATTTAGTGAAAATGCATTAATTCTATTAAATAATCCTGTTTGCTCCTTAGTGTTCAGCAGATAAACAAAGTGATGATGAGCAAACATATGGTCCCAGGGTCAGAAGCTCTGGTGTTTTGGGGTTGGGGGGTTGGGGGGGGGCTCTATTGATAATATAGTGAATCTGTAGTAAAAATGCATTATTTATTTAAAAATCTTCGCCGCACCTGGGCATATCTGAGGCAAACAGAGTAAAAGTTTTTATAAGGAAGGGAATTTTTACCAGATTTTTGAACATCTGGACCATTTGGTCAAGTGTTCTGGTCCTGGCCAGGGCTCTATTAGTTTGTATTCTACTGAGAGGAGTTATTCCCCTTTGCCATTTACTTTTGATAATTTATCACTGTAAATAATGTACTTGAAAGGTAAATAGAGAATTATGCAAAAGCTTTTATTGTATAATACAAAAAGTACTTTCATAGTTTTAATGATCAGATATACTTGTAAGTAGTAGATAAATAAAAATGAGACAAAAATAACTTGTCTTATTAAATATTCATCAAAGACCAAGAGATGCCAATGTAAGAGATTTCAACAAAGGATTAAAATAGTACAGAAGCATTGATAATTTGTTAATATACTGTATAGTGATAGTGATAAATGGGGAACAGATTAGAACCTAATTTATGAACTGTTAATGAATATTAAGACCAATTATTTTGTTGATCATGATCACCCTATTTTTCTTGCTTTTGGGCAACAAAGCTTCACCTTTCAGTTCATTTTATACTCTATGCATCCTTGAAATTGTTTTATCATACCCAGGTGACCGTTAAGGCCCTTGGGCCTCTTGTTATTTTGTTCGAGGGGTGTGGCCACATCGAAATTAATACTTTTCGTTCGATTCAAATACCTTAGCACCAACTCACACTGTGAAAATAGCGGGGATTACCCTACATTAATAGAAAAGAAAAAGATTCCATATTGTGTTTGTAAATATTAAAAAGTTTCGAAATGCGAATGTTATATTTATTATAAGTTATTTTGTGTTGTGGTGCATAAAAGTACGAAAAATTCTCGCTAAGCATGACTGCATGTAGATGCAATAATGTCGACATTTTGTGTACAACATGCCTCAGTCCTGACCCAAGACTTTTCCTTCAAGAAGTTGATCTATAACTCATCATTATGCTGAAATGTTAAAAAAAACTAAAAATGTGTTCTCTTTTCCTCTGACAGCCTATTTATTTATGCTTTGAATTCGTTTTCCAACTCCCGTCTCCTCGTCACCATGGTCACTATGTAATCAAAGGGAGATCACCCGAGAAACATGTAGGCTACATCTTTATTTTCTCCTGAGTGGCCGTGTCAGAATAGCCTAGAATATTAAACAATTAACATCGGAGTCAACTACCAAGACGTATTTATAATGATTTTTTTTGCCACCTTACAAAACATTAATGTCGTGAAGTCTGCATCGACAGCATACAAATGATTAATGTTACGTAATAGAGTCTATTATAACTATACATGTATCATAACCCATACCCAACATGCGTTTCAGAAATCGCCAGTGGCATTTTAAGACAAAAGATTAATTAATATTTATTAGTGAAAACCTTTACTGATCCGAGACCTCTTAACATGAATTATGTTACGAAGTACTGAACCTAGAAAATTCGAGTTGACAAATCAAACAAACAATAGATTGATTTTACAGATCGCTTGTAATTTTTGTGATAGGCCTCTATAAGAAAAATGTCCTATAGTGTATTTAAACGAATAACTTACTACCAAGGCAGTGACAACTCTTTAAGGTTTTAAGTAAATTCAGTATCGCATGCATGCTGTGACCTAGCCAACACATGAAAAAAAATGTCAAAGGGAGGCTACTTGCTATCTCTTTCTATTTTGAGTTACTCCGCTTAAATGTAACAGGCCCAAGGGAGAGAGGGCAACCAAGATTAGCAAGCATGTTTATACATGTAGTAGTATAAATTCATAGAGGGAGATTAGAGCATTGATATAAAATAAGAAGCCAAAAAAAAAAAAAAAAGGCAGGGGTTATTGGGAGGAGGGGGGGTGTTTCGGGATTCTCACTCTCACTCATTAAATACGTGGGACAGTTCGACCAATTACTGCTGCCATTTAAACAAGAAAGTAGTGAAGTGATATTAGTCCTTGTATATATAGTTTAAAAAAAATAAATTCAATAGCAGTTTTCATTTTCTTTCAATCTCCTTGATAAAAATTTAATTTAAAAACGATTGATTTTTCGTGACTCGGTTATTGCAAAAATTTATTATAGATCCCAGGCCCGTAGGTAGCAGTTTCAGTTTGGAGGGGGGTGGGGGGACAGCCATACATTTTCAGTTGGGGGCACTATCAACTACCAAAATTCCTTGACAAGCAAAAAAAAGGGGGGCATCAGACTTTTTTATTGACGGGGCACAAGCATATAGTAGCTTTGTTTTATATAGTATACTATATATCGGCAAAATTATGGGGGGGGGGCATGGCCATGTATCCTGAATGTGTTGTTATTATTAAAGGATATAACTGCTAATTTTGCCTGTCTATCGTATTTGTTTTGTTGTTGTTGTTGTTGTTGTTGTTGTTGAAAGGATGTCTATATAGAATATAACTTCATAGATCGGGCATTTGAACATGATATTTTGGGGGGGGGGTGGGGGTATGGTTATATGTCCCTCGACATGTGGTCTATAATTTTTGTAGACGGTCTGTAATAATAGCCATTTACTACTGCCAGTAGCCGTTTTTCGTATATTTTTGTTTCATTACAAAGAGTAACGATTCGAAGACGTCCAAGTTAAAAATCTCATATATGCAATATGTATACGATATTATGATTATTTTATCGTCTTCTGTACTCATTATCGCCTATCTATTTGTAGTTGTGTTAGAAATTGCACATGGAGAAATGAAATGTTATTTTAAATATTTGAAAATTATGAGTAAAATGTTAAAACTGGCTTTGAACTATATGAAAGTCTTAGTTGTTGTTGTGTTTCAATGTAATTTTCACTTCTCACCAGATAATCATTACTTTATGATTTTATTTAAAAGGGTTTATAATAGGTACTCCCCAAAATGGGAGTGTGTAAGATATGATAATATGATAAGGAAACGATTAGTTAGCAATAATAATTCGATCTTTTTCGTCATCTGAAATCTCTTTTCATACGTATTGTGGGTATATAAAAAACGTTTCTCTTTGATGATATAACATATTTATTATACCGGTAATTAGTGAACTTTATTTTGATTAAGTAATTTACATTGAGTAAAGTGGTACACTGCAATTTCCGTTTGTCTTGTTTTTTTTTAACTTCAGGTTCCATTTTGAAATAGAAATACTTCGGAAATCTTGTGTTTTTGTCGGACTCTTAATTTTTTGCGGCCGATTTGATGCTTTGAATCACTCTTGTTTAAAAGTCTGTAGTGGCTTCTATCCTGTCAATCTGTGGTGCGCAGGATTACCGTTAAACACATTATTTTACGTGTATTACATGTATGAACTACAATTTCATTTCAAATGTCCGGGATATGCCATAAATTACGGAGGTGCAACGAAATTCTGAAAATGACAATAAAACAGATGGTAATCTTCAAACGTATTCATTTTTAATGCAACTTTTCATTTTAATTTCATGTTTTTGTTATTAAAGCGTACTTGTGCATTTTCTGAAAAAAGACTATTTTTTGTTTGTACGCCGTATGACCATACAATAACACATTTAAGAAAGATAAAATCCTTATCCATGGCTATTATAGAACATATTTTACTACATTAATTCAGTTTTACTCAGATATGACGGATTAACAAGTTGTGTTTGTTTTCAGCTTAACGTCTCTCTTAGTATCATTTAAAATGTGTTACATGTATCAACGATTATACCAGACAACCGTTGTATATATCAAATATTTGGTATTTCTTTAGAGTACAAATAGCTTTAATTAAAAAATAAACCAAAAGTTTTCAGAACTTCTTGAAAAATACATAGTAAAATTTTCCCAAAATTTTAAAGAAAAGGCTTTATTGATTATTTTTATTCCATTAATGTACATATGTTACTTTCTTATACAAAATGCCAATGTCATGACGTTAAAGTATGTAACGTCAATGAATGACGTGATAGTATTAATAAGGAAAACTATACCAAATTTAAACAAATGTCAAAAGAAAACCAGAAAAGATATTGTTAAAAAATAAATTGTTTTACAACATACAAATCTTAGAGTTTTATGTGAGAAAGTTTCATTTATTTTGATGACTGGGCCGATTTAGCCCCTTCGTGGATTTAGCTCTTTAATGAAAATCGATTGAACCACCATTTGGGAGATATCTTCTGTACAAAAATTGTAAAGAAAAAGTGGAATAATAATAACTAGTAAACGAATTGTTCACAGAACAATTAGAGGTCTTTCCACCTTTTTAAGTGTTTCTGTGTCATTTGGGCTGAAAAAAAGAAGAAAAATGCAATATGCAAAAAAAAAAAAGAAAAAAAAAGTGCTTCTCCAGCTGGGATCAAACTCAAAACCCTTGGTTTGAAAGGCAGGTGCGCTAAACATTCGGCCACACATTCCGATAACATTCGCAAGTTAATTGTTTAAGACTATAGAAGAAATGCAAGCGTATTTTTAGAATCTGTAGGGGAAGAAAGAAGTTCCATAAAAGGAAATAGTTCCTGAATTTGCAAGCAGTATATAAAATAATAAGGGATGGGCTGCATGAGAAAGCGTTAACACTGTTCCCTAATGAAAATGTATTAATGGACTGTAGCCTGATTCATCGATATTGTGAGCATGCTGATTTTTTTGTAAATAGCTTCATTGTAAGCTTAAAAGATCGGGTTCGGATTTTTACATTTCTGACTGAATATCCTGAAATAAATATGAGACATTTAAATAAGCATTTCTTTGGGTTTCATTAAATATGTGTGGCCCAAATTAAACTCCAACATGCAATTTTAGAAGGGAAACACGACAATGAAATCGAGAATTGTTTTAATATACTGAAAATCGCTATTTCTGGAAACTGATTAATTCTAAATAAAAATCAAATAAATTCCAAATGTAAAAGAAAGAGAGAATGCTTGGTATTAAAATGTCGTATCATATCAGGAGAATTGAATGCTACTAATGACATCTGAAGAAATAGCCGATAAAAGGTTTCGATCATTTCTTCGTTCACCTGCACTTAAATTTCAAACACAACAGAACTTGTAGTTTCTGCCTTGAAACTTCATGACTTCTATAAACTTAAAAGACTCACCGTAAAACTCTCCAGAAAGTTTCTCTGGGGTCTATACTACATTTGTACCAAATTTGGTGTCGATCCGAGGTCTGGTTTGAATTCTAGAGTAATATTCTACGTTTTTTTTTTGTTTGTTTGTATGTTGTTTAACGTCCCTCTCGAGAATTTTTTCACTCATATGGAGACGCCACCACTTGCCGGTGGAGAGCTGCAAATTTGTCCTATGCTCGGCACTTACGGCCATTGAGCAGTGAGGGGTCTTTTTCGTGCCAACACCTACTGCGACACGGGACCTCGGTTTATACGGTCTCATCCGAAGGACCAGTCTCCACGTCCCACAGTGGGATTCGAACCCGTGACATAAGGATCAACTCCTTACCTCGCGACTCTAGAGCGAACGCTCTAACCACTGTGCCACATGGGCGACTTTCTACGTTGTTGTTGATGTGATTTTTTTTTTTTTTAAGAAGGGGGGGTGAATTATTTATTTTATGCCTCTTTGAAACTAGGAATTGTAACTACTTCCACATCCTTAAGCCTTATTGTGACCTTTGAGTCAAGGTCAAAGGTCAAAGATCAAAGTTATTACCAAAAAAAAAAAAAGCAAAACAACCCCAAGAAATCTTTACTTTCTCTGTTTTTCCTAATACTGGAGCTGGATGCATGTCCTTACTTTTCCATTTGACCCAAGGACAAAGGTCAAGGTCAAAGTTCAAGGTCATTTGGTTAATTGCTATATTTTACACATATATAAGGAATTTCTTATGTTTTTAAATGACTTTGACCTTTGATCCTGACCTATATTTCAAGGTCAAAGGTCAAATATGCCGATGCTGTTGGTCCCATGTCTCTAGGATACTCCATTTTAAAAAAAATTTCATTAAATGTAAGTAGCGTAAACTTTCAGGGGCAGTAATTCATACAAGGGACCAAAGAATGCTTTCGCAATGATAGACTGAAGAGAGTACTAAATTAGTCAAAGACACTGATGAAGGTTTGGAATCTCTACGGTTTATGGTTTCGGAGGAGTAGCAATTACAAGGTTTTATTGCAAAAGGGGTGATAACTTTTGAATGGGTCAAGCTCGGGGGACAAGAATGAAATCTTTGAAATAGTTTTAGAAGGACATATTATAGATGCAAAGATATTCAGTATATGTTGAAAGACAAAAGAGATATCAAAAAAGCTAATTTTCTCATATTTTGAATGACCTTGACCTTTGACCTTCACAAAAATTTCAAGGTCAGAGGTCACAAAATCTAATGCAGTTGGTCCCATGTCTTTACGACTTATCGTTTAGAGAATTTTGTCATTATTCGTAAACATCAAAAACTCTCAGGGGCAGTAATTTATTAAAGGGCTCAACAAATCGTTTCACAATGAAAAGATTGAAAAGTCCTCTCGAGTAGTCGAAAACATTGGTGAAGGTTCTGTATCTCTACGGTTTACGGTTTCGAAGGAGTAGCGATAACAGGCTATTCTTGCGAAAGGGGCAATAACTTCGTAAGAGGTCATAGGTCAAACACGGGGGGTCGTTTTTCGAAATAACTTTTAATGTCCAGTATCATGAACTATAAAGTTTTTCGATAAGTCTTGCGGTTTCAAAAGTCCGGGAAGAAAAAAAATAATAACTAGTAGACTAATTGTTCACAGAACAATTAGAGGTCTTTCCACCTTCTTTAGGTTTCTTTAATTTATATATTTTTCTCTCTAAAGTTAATTTTTATCCAAAAAGAATCCATAAAGGCTTGAAAGATGAAAAAATGAAAATTTTAAAAATTTTGAAATGACCTTGACCTTTAACTTTTTCCGCATATTGAAGGTCAAAGGTCATGAATCACATTGCAATTGGTCTCATGCTTCCACGACTTTTAGTTTTAAAGTTACAAGGTTTAATAGTAAGCGCAAAGACGTTAAAGGGTGATAACTCATATAAGGGGTCATCGGATCCTTTTGCACTGAATAGATTGAAGTTGTGTCTAAGGACCCTGAAGACATTAGTGAAGGTTTGATGTCTCTACAATCTACGGTTTCAGAGGAGTAGCGATAACAATGTTTTTCGCACAAGGGGCAATAACTTTCAAAGGGGTTAAGCTTAGGGGACAAGAATGATATCTTTGAAATAGATTTAAGAGTACATATTAATGATGCAAAGATATTTAGGATATGTTGAAAGACAAAAGATCTATAAAAAGAGCTTAATTTCTCATATTTTGAATGACCTTGACCTTTGACCTTTGCATATATTTGAAGGTCAAAGGTCAATGAATCTTATGCAGTTGGTCCCATCTCTCTACAACTTATCGTTTTGAAAATTTTTAATTATTCGTAAGTTTCATAAACTTTCAGGGGCAATAACTCATAAAAGGGGTTGACGAATACTTTCGCAATGAAAAGACTGAAGAGTCCCCTCAATTAGTCGAAGACATTGGTGAAGGTTCCGTTCCTCTACGGTTTATGGTTTCGAAGGAGTAGCGATAACAAGCTATTCTTGCGAAAGGGGCAATAACTTCGTAGGAGGTCATAGGTCAAACACGGGGGGTCGTTTTTCGGAATAACTTTTGATATCCAGTATCATGACCTATAAAGTTTTTCGATAAGTCTTGCAGTTTCAAAAGTCCGGGAAGAAAAATAATAATAATAATAATAATAACTAGTAGACTAATTGTTCTCGAACAATTAACTCTTTAACTGCTACACACTATTTATAGATAGCCTGCTGCTGATAAGAACTCAGGCTGCCTACCAGCACTGGTTTACTAGCTCACTTCCAGAGATAATTTCAAGCTGTGATGGAATGAAAACACAGTGCAGCAGTCAACACATTTATTGCTCATTATCTGATTATCTATGCATAATTGATAAAAACATGTATAACAAAAAATGATCTTCACATATTTATCTTACATATGGTATAATTCTTAACACATGTTTTATTTACAAAATTGTAATTTAGCAATAAATTTATTAATTTTTACAAAGAAAATTACAGTAGAGAGAGTTTTTTTTGATTTATTCTTCACATTTTCCTTTAGAAATTTACATATTTTGCACATGATACTTTTCAAAGCATCCATTATCTATGCACAGAAACACTTGACACTGTTTGCACTGAATGTTCACTTCATGTCTCCTCTTTTCTTTAGTGCATTGCTTGCATTTCCCTCGCTTAGTAAGTCTTACCGGCCAGTGGGCTTTGCCCTCACTATCCACATTTGACTTTGCTTTTCTTTTCCTTGATCCACGGAAAGTTACAATTAGTTTCTTGCAAAGTTCCATCCGGAAACTGAGTTGTGTCCTGGTTATTTCTCTGCCCCTTTTTGTCGTCAGTTTGTGGTTTGGTGATTCTTTCATACAGATGTATGAATTTACAATAGCTAGATCCACCAGAAACCATAACAAATACTTCCACCATTTTTTCGACTTGCGGCATGTAGAGTACTGCATACGCAATTGGTCTGCCCTGTCTACTCCGAACATGTACCTGTTATATTGCTGACCAATTACTGGGCATGGAACTTCTTTTAAATTGCCATCCTTCTGTTTTCTCTGAACATTGATGTGTTCATTTGGATCAGAATTTGTTGACAAATAAAAGACAGTCTTTTTGTCCCTCCAAGCAGTTGCACAGAGTTCATTTTTTTGGAGGATTTTATGATCACCATGGTTTTTTAACTTACATGACTTGATTCCCTCGGGCATGCCTTTTCGGTTGGCACAAACGGTCCCACAGCAGTAAACTTCCTCTGCATACAAGTCGGTAAAAAGTCGTGGAGATGAGAAGAAGTTATCCATGTACACATGATGGCCTTTATGGACTATTTTCCTTGTTAGATCCTTTACAACTCTGGTCCCAAGTCCTTCTTCTGTAGTACCACCATCAACTTTACCCGTGTATATTTGGAATTCATGGCAGTATCCATTTTGAGGTGACGCACGCTCCCAAACCTTTATTCCAAACTTCGTAGGCTTCGCTGGCAGGTACTGTTTGAATGATAACCTACCCTTGTAGGCTATCATTCCTTCATCTATACTTTGTTCTCGAGGGGGATTATAGTTGTCCAGACATTTTTGCAATACATCATCTAAGACTGGCCGAATATGGCATAATTTGTCATGACCAGCTGTTCTCCTTGGTGGATTATTTGTGACATCATTACAATGTAAGTATTTTGTTATAAGTTCAAAGCGCGCTCTTGTCATAATCTCTGGAATAGATTGAAATCCAAAGGGCCACTTTTGACTCCACGCTAAAGAATATGTTGGAATCTGCACCACAGAAAAATAAATATAGATTCCAAAGAATGCCTTCATTTCTTCAAGTCCAACTTCCTTCCACTTAGGGTCTGGCTTTGTCTCTTGGCATTTTTCTGCATAAGAATTTGTTTCCTCCACTATTTTGGTAAACAAACTGTCATCAAAAAACTTCAAGAAGAAATCAAGTTCATCTTTCTCCTTTTCAAGAGTAAATGTGGCACCTACCGGCTCTGTAAATGGCCTGTTGACAGGCTTGCGTAAAACTGAACGCCATGCCAAATCCTCGTCATCACTCTCCGATTCCGAGCTAGAATCGGCAGTAGAAAGTTCGGGAGTTGATACTGGAGACACAGATATATCACTTCCAACTTCACGAACTTGAAAATTTTCATTTGCTGTTTCAAAATATCCAAAAGAAAACTCAGAACTATCATCGCTACTTGCTTCCACCATCTTGACTACATCACGCTTTCTCAAAATATCGATCGTGTTTCACCCATCTGTATTTGGTTTTCCCCTTTCCAAATTTGGCATTTAATGACGTATATAGGTCGAGTCAACATTTGTCTTGATCCCTTTCATTGGTTTATAAAGTCATGTGACAGCTTTTCTGACCAATGATCGCTTATTTTACATAGGTAAATCAGACGGAAATTTACGTCTTCAAGTATACAAGCATGGCTGCCGATATCGTATATCTGCGTCTCTGAGTATGCAGCGCAGTTATATACGGACGCAAATATACGTCTCTGAGTATGAGAGCGGCTTAGATAAGGACGTAAATATACGTCTGTAGCAGTTAAAGAGTTAAAGGTCTTTCCACCTTCTTTAAATTTCTTTAATTTTCATATTTTACTCTCTAAAGTTAATTTTTATACAAAAAGAATCCAGTAATGGCTTGAAAATAGAAAAAAATGAAAATTTTGAAAATTTTGAAATGACCTTGACCTTTGACCTTTACCACACATTAAAGGTCAAAGGTTAAGAATCACATTGCAATTAGTTTCATGCTTCTAGGACTTATACTTTTAAAGTTATAAGGCCTACTATTAAGCGCAAAGCCGTTAAAGGGCGATAACTCATATAAAGGGTCATCAGATCCTTTCGCACTGAATAGATTGAAGTTGTGTCTAAAGACCCTGAAGACATTAGTGAAGGTTTGATGTCTCTACGGTCTACGGTTTCAGAGGAGTAGCGATAACAAGGTTTTTCGCACAAGGGGCAATAACTTTCAAAGGGGTTAAGTTTAGGGGACAAGAATGAAATCTTTGAAATAGTTTTAGAAGGACATATTAAAGATGCAAAGGCATATAGTATATGTTGAAAGACAAGAGAGTTATAAATATCTCATAGTTTGAATGACCTTGACCTTTGACCTTGACATAAATTTCAAGGTCAAATGTCAAAGAATTCAATGCAGTTGGTTTCATGTCTCTACGACTTATGGTTTTGAAAATTTTTAATTTTTCATGAATATCAAAAACTTTCAGGGGCAATAACTCATTGAAGTGGTCAACGAATTCTTTCGCAATGAATAGATTGAAGAATCCCCTCAATTAGTCAAAGACATTGGTGAAGGTTTCGTACCTCTACGGTTTACGGTTTCGAAGGAGTAGCGATAACAAGCTATTCTTGCGAAAGGGGCAATAACTTCGTAAGAGGTCAAAGTTCAAACATGGGGGGTCGTTTTTCGGAATAACTTTTAATATCCAGTATCATGAACTATAAAGTTTTTCGATAAGTCTTGCGGTTTCAAAAGTCCGGGAAGAAAAATAATAATAACTAGGAGACTAATTGTTCTCGAACAATTAGAGGTCTTTCCACCTTCTTTAAATTTCTTTAATCTTATATTCTACTATCCAATGTTAATTTTATTGCAAAAAAAATCCATAAATGGCTTGAAAGATAGAAAAGATGAAAATTTTAAAATTTTGAAATGACCTTGACCTTTGACCTTGAACAAATATTCAAGGTCAAAGGTCAAGGGTCACATTGCACTTGACCCCATGCTTCTATGTCTTTTACTTAGAAAGTTATGAGGTTTAATAGTAAGCGCAAAGACGTTAAAGGGCGATAACTCATATAAGGGGTCATCGGATACTTTTGCACTGAATAGATTGAAGTTGTGTCTAAAGACCCTGAAGACATTGGTGAAGGTTTTGTGTCTCTACGGTTTACGGTTTCGGAGGAGTAGCGATAACAAGGTTTTCAGTAAAAGGGGCAATAACTCTTAAAGGGGTAAATCTTAGGGGACAAGCATGAAATATTTGAAATAGTTTTAAGAGGACATATTAATGGTACAAAGATACTTAGTATACATTGAAAGACAAAAGAGATATAAAAAGAGCTTAATTTCTCATTTTTTGAATGACCTTGACCTTTGACCTTGACATAAATTTCAAGGTCTGAGGTCAAAGAATCTTATCCAGTTAGTTTCATGTCTCTACGACTTATCGTTTTGAAAAAAAATTATTATTTGTAAACTTCAAAAACTTTCAGGGGCAGTAACTCATAAAAGGGCTCCACGAGTACATTCGCAATGAAAAGATTGAAGAGTCTCCTCAAATAGTCGAAGACATTGGTGAAGGTTTCGTACCTCTATGGTTTACGGTTTCGAAGGAGTAGCGATAACAAGCTTTTATTGCAAAAGGGGTAATAACTCTTAGAGGGGTCAAAGTTCATATACGCAGGGTCAACTGTAAAAATCTTTTAAAGAGTACATTCTTATAGACTATAAATCTTTTCGATATATCTTGAAACATAGAATCACATCAGGGGGTGGAAAAATAATAATAATAATAATAATAATAATAAACAGAAGAATATCAATAGGTCTTTCCACAGAAAGGTGGAAAGACCTAATAATAATAATAATAAACATAAGCATTTCAAGAGGTCTTTCCACAGAAAGGTGGAAAGACCTAATAATAAACATAAGCATTTCAAGAGGTCTTTCCACAGAAAGGTGGAAAGACCTAATAACTAGTAAACTAATTGTTCAGAGAACAATTAGAGGCCTTTCCACCTTTTTAAGTGTTTCTGTGTCATCTGAGCTGAAAAAAAAGAAGAAAAATGCAACCAAAAAAAAAAAAAAATGCTCCTCCAGCTGGGCTCGAACTCAAAACCCTTGGATTGAAAGGCAGGTGCGCTAACCATTCGGCCACGCATTCCGATAACATACATAAGTTAATTGTTTAAGACTATAGAAGAAATGCAAGCGTATTTTTAGAATCGGTAGGGGAAGAAAGAAGTTCCGTAAAAGGAAATAGTTCCTGAACTTGCAAGCAGTATATAAAATAACAAGGGACGGGCTGCGTGAGAAAATGTTAACACTGTTCCCTAATGAAAATGTATTAATGGACTGTAACCCGATTCATCGATATTGTGCGCATGCTGAATTTTTTGTAAATAGCTTCCTTGTAAGCTTAAAAGATTGGGTTCGGATTTTAACATTTCTGACTGAATATCCTGAAATAAATATGAAACATTTAAATATGCATTTCTTTGGGTTTAATTAAATATGTGTAGCCCAAATTAAATTCCCAACATGCATTTTTAGAAGGGAAACACGACAATGAAAGCGAGAATTGTTTTTTTATATACCGATAATCGCTATTTCTGGAAACTGATTAATTCTAAATAAAAATCAAATCAATTCCAAATGTAAAAGAAAGAGAGAATGCTTGATATTAAAATGTCGTATCATATCAGGAGAATTGAATGCTACTAACGACATCTGAGGAAATAGCCGATAAAAGGTTTAGATCATTTCTTCGTTCACCTGCACTTAAATTTCAAACACAACAGAACTTGTAGTTTTTGCCGTGAAACTTCAGGACTTCTACAAACTTATAAGACTCACTGTAAAACTCTCCAGAAAGTTTCTCTGAGGTCTATACTACATTTTAAACCGAATTTGGTGTCGATCCGAGGTCTGGTTTGAATTCTAGAGTAATATTCTGCGTTGTTGTTGATGTGATTTTTTTTTTTTTAAGAAGGGGGGGTGAATTATTCATATTATGCCTCTTTTAAACTAAGAATTGTAACTACTTCCACATCCTTAAGCCTTATTGTAACCTTTGGGTCAAGGTCAAGGTCAAAGGTCAAGGTCATTAAAAAAACAAAAACAAAAAAAACCCAAGAAATCTTTACTTTCTAAGTTTTCACCTGATACTGGAGCTGGATGCATGTCTTTCTATTTGACCCAATGTCAAGGTCAAAGGTCAAGGTCAAAGTTCAAGGTCATTTGGCGAATTGCTATATTTTACACATATATAAGGGATTTCTTATGATTTTAAATGACCTTGGCCTTTGACCTTGACCTATATTTCAAGGTCAAAGGTCAAATATGCCGATGCAGTTGGTCCCATGTCTCTAGGATACACCGTTTTAAAAATAAGTTCTTTAAATGTAAGTAGCATAAAATTTCAGGGGCAGTAACTCATACAAGGGACCAAAGAATGCTTTCGCAATGATAGAATGAAGAGAGTACTAAATGAGTCGAAGACACTGATGAAGGTTTGGAATCTCTACGGTTTACGCTTTCGGAGGAGTAGCGATAACAAGGTTTTGTTGCAAAAGGGGTGACAACTTTTGAATGGGTCAAGCTCGGGGGACAAGAATGAAATCTTTGAAATAGTTTTAGAAGGACATATTATAGATGCAAAGATATTCAGTATATGTTGAAAGACAAAAGAGATATTAAAAAAGCTAATTTTCTCATATTTTGAATGACCTTGACCTTTGACCTCTATATAAATTTCAAGGTCAAAAGGTTGAGATATCCAATGCCATTGGTCCCATGTCTCTACGATTAATCGTTTAAAAAAAAAAAAAATTATTCGTAACCATCAAAAACTTTCAGGGGCAATAACTAATTAAAGGGGTTCATGCAACCTTTCACACTGAAAAGATTGAAGAGTCTACTAAATTAGTTGAAGACATTAGTGAAGGTTTCGTATCTCTTAGGTTTAAGGTTTCGAAGGAGTAGCGATAACAGGCTTTTATTGCGAAAGGGGTTATAACTCCTTGAGGGGTCAAAGTTCATATACGCAGGGTCAACTGCAAAAATCTTTTATGAAGTACATTCTTATGGACTATAAATCTTTTCGATAACTTATGAAACAAAAAATCATTCGGCAGAAAAATAATAATAATAACTAGTAGACTAATTGTTCACAGAACAATTAGAGGTCTTTCCACCTTTTTAAGTGTTTCCATGTAATTTGGGCTGTAAAAAAAGAAGAAAAATGCAAAAAAAAAAAAAAAAAAAAAAAAAAAAAAAAGTTCTTCCAGCAGGGATCGAACTCATAACCCTTAGCTTGAGAGGCAGGCGCGCTAACCACTACGCCACGAATTCCAATGAAGATGTATGCAGTAAACTACCTATTTAAGAATAAAAAATTGTTGTACAACGTAGTTATCGGAATTGAATAGTTTTGAGAAACATGTTTCCATATCATTTGGCTTTCAAAAGAACAAAAGAAACAAAGAAAGAATAAGAAGGAGAAAAATACAAGAAAATAAATAAAACTCAAAAATTCGTCTTTTGCTGTAGATTTATTGTCGGGCTCGTTTCTCTGTAGAGTTCAAAAGGTCTTCGCGCAGCTCCAAAAAAAGATGTTTTTTTTTTTTTTTTTTTTTTTTTTGCGATTTAGGGGCCAATTTTTCTCTCTTTCCCCTTCTCTCTCCCTTTCTCTCTCTCTCTCTCTCTCTTCTTTTTTTCTTTTTTGCTTCCGTGTTGATGGCATTTGTTTACATAGTTACCATGGAAGTACAATGCATGACGTGTTTTACTGTGCATGTCGTAATTCTATTTTTGTGCATTATGCTTACGAAGGTTTAATTTGAGGTGTTAAATGTTCTGATTTAGTTAAACTACTTAGAAAAGTGCCGATGATATAAATCGGACTCGAGGCTAATATTTTATGGTATGTAGGTCGTCATATTCGAAAACATGGATTGGACTCAAAGCGACCTGACTGTGGATCCTAAGATTGTTGCAGGTTCAGTATGAAGATTCCTGAATGAAACAAGCTTCCATGTGGGTTATATTAAATGCAGCTATGATAAATAAAATGTTCTACATGCATTTTAAGAAGAAAACAAGATAATTAAAGCGTGGAATAGTTTATTTCATACAATAATATTGGTTTAACCCCCCCCCCCCTTTAATATATTCTGTATTTCTCATATATTGGATGACCTTGACCTTTGACCTTGACCTAAATATGAAGAACAAAAATGCAAGAATCCATTTCAGTTGTTCCCATGTCTCTACGTCTATGTGTTAAAATTTTTTTTCAAGTTAACGTAAACAGCAAAAAAACTTCAGGGGCAATAAGTCGTACAAGGCTTCGATGAATCCTTTCGCAACGATAGATTGAAAAGCCCTCTCGATTAGTGGAAAGCATTGGTGAAGGTTCTGTATCTCTACGGTTTGTGGTTTCAGAGGAGTAGCGATAACAAGGTTTTTTGCACAAGGGGCAAGAACTTTTTAATGCGTCAGACTCTACGGGTCAAAAAGAGAAATTTGATAACAGTTTTATAAGGACATTTGATATATTTGATGTTATGTAATATATGTTGTAAGACAAAAGAGATATAAAAAGAGTTATAATTCTCATATTCAGAGTGACCTTGACCTTTGACCTTGAACAAATTTTGAAGGTCAAATGATGAAAAATCCAATGCAGTTGGTTTCGTGTCTCTACAATTAATCGTTTTAATATTTTTCATTATATGTAAAGAACAAAAACATTCAGGGGGCAATAACTCATCAAAGTGCTCGATCTATCATTTCGCAATGCAAGATCAAAAAGTCTTCTCAAGTAGTCGAAGACATCGGTGAAGATTTCTTACTTCTAGGGTTTACGGTTTCGGAGGAGTAGCGATAACAAGCTTTTATTGCGAAAGGGTTCATAACTCTTTGAGGGGTCAAAGTTCATATACGCAGGGTCAACTGCAAAAATCTTTTATGAAGTACATTCTTATGGACCATGAATCTTTTCGATAAATCTTGAAACTCAAAAACACACGGCGGAAAAATAATAATAATAATAAACAGAACAATTTCAATAGGACTTTCCACAGAAAGGTGGAAAGCCCTAATAATAAACAGAACAATTTCAATAGGTCTTTCCACAGAAAGGTGGAAAGACCTAATAAACATAAGCATTTCAAGAGGTCTTTCCACAGAAAGTTGGAAAGACCTAACTAGGAGACTAATTGTTCAGAGAACAGTTAGAGGCCTTTCCACCTTTTTAAGTGTTTCCGTGTCATTTGGGTTGAAAAAAAGGAGAAAAATGGAAAAAATGCAAAAAAAAAAAAAAAAAAAAAATGCTCCTCCAGCTGGGATCAAACTCAAAACCCTTGGGTTGAAAGGCAGGTGCGCTAACCATTCGGCCACGCATTCCGATAACGTACTTAAGTTAATATAAAATAACAAGGGACGGGCTGCGTGAGAAAACGTTAACACTGTTCCCTAAGAAAATGTATTAATGGACTGTAAGCCCGATTCATCGATATTGTGAGCATGCTGAATTTTTTGTAAATAGCTTCGTTGTAAGCTTAAAAGATTGGGTTCGGATTTTAACATTTCTGACTGAATATTCTGAAATAAATATGAAACATTTAAATAAGCATTTCTTTGGGTTAAATTAAATATGTGTAGCCCAAATTAAATTCCCAACATGCATTTTTAGAAGGGAAACACGACAATGAAAGCGAGAATTGTTTTGAATATACCGAAAATCGCTATTTCTGGAAACTGATTAATTCTCTCGGATAAAATAATTTCAGATTACAACCCATTGTTCCTGCAAATCTCATTAAAATCCATCCAGTAGTCTCTGAGAAATTGCGTGCACAAAATTAGATGGTCAGAAAAATAATAATAATAAGAAGAAACAGTAGAATCACTAAAAGGTCTTCCGTGGATATAATAAATAATAATGAAAACTAGATACTCGTTGCGAGCAACGAGAGGTCTTCCGTCCGAATAACCATCCCTAACTGTGATATTCTTTGCACATAAAAGTACATTTATATCTGCTCGTTGTAAAGACATCTAAAAATTTAACGAGTCTTTAAAAAGATTTTTTATTTATAAGAAAAAAAATAATAAAAAGAGCACAGAATTCACAAAGAGAAAAACAAAGTTCAACATCATTGATAAAGATGAAAACGTAAATTTAAGCGAAAAATTCAGATATAGTCAGGATTAAACCAAGATCGGCTGCCCAAAAAGAGCTAGGTTCACTTTGACCTTGAAATATAGGTCAAAGGTCAAGGTCATTTAAAAACATAAGAAATCCCTTATATATGTGTAAAATATAGCAATTCACCAAATGACCTTGAACTTTGACCTTGACCTTTGACCTTTACATTGGGTTTGGTTTATCTATAAAAAATATTTATGGGAAAGTAAAATACTCAAATTATGTAGTTTTTGGCTTATAGCCGGATTTTTGACGTTTTTGTTTCCTGTGGGACCAACATATTTCGAAACTACAAATAAGATGCAATAATGTGATGCAAAAAAAGATTCAAAAAAGAAAAGTTGAAATTTTCGATTTCTTTGATCACTTCCTGTGACGACCGGAAGTGACGGCTGACACTCTTAACCCAAATGGTTTTGCCTACTCCTCAAGATCTATTACTCATATAAGTTTGGTGTCTTAATCTCTTACCATTTCTGAGATATAACTGGGACAAAATATTTCTGAAAAAAACGGAAATTGGACATATCTGACGACAGGAAGTGAATCTTGAAAAAATGCAAAAAAACGCCTGGGTGTATTTTCACTCTCTATCATCCCTGAAAATTTCGAGAAAATCCGTCCAGCCATCTCTGAGAAATCGAGGGGACAAGAAAAGGGGAAAAAAAAAAAATAATAATAACTAGATGGTTCTCATTGCGAGCAACGAGTGGGTCTTCCTTCTGATTTTGGATAAGATTATTCAAGATCTTGACTGAGATATTCCTCTGTAAAAAGTGAAAGGATGCATATTGTTTAAAACATTATTCTGAGCTTCTTTTGTTCATTATTGCTTATCAAAATATTTCTCCTTGTTTGAGGTGTCAAAGATTTAGCATTTTGACCCTTATGGCCCCTTATTACGTAACATATGATCAAAACTTTATAATATATAGTTGCAGAATGTTAAGATGAACATTTTTTCTTCAATAATCTATAACAAAATATTGATCGTTAAGGAGTTATAGATGAAGGACTTTTGGCCCTTCTGAGCCCCTAATTTGAGGGGTCAGCCCCTTTTTCTTGATATCAAATAAAAGGTCTTGTGATTTTGAAGACTTTTTGTTCAACAACTATTCAGAAATTTCCTTTCGTTTAAGAGATATATAGAATAACACTATTTAGGGGTCAGCCCTCCAACTCCTTAATGGGGATGTCTTGCAAAAACTAAAAGGGTGTATATTGTTTAGAACATTATTCTGAACATCTTTTGTTCAAAATTGCTTAATATCAAAATATTTCCCCTTTTCGAGATATAATGTGTCAAAGATTTAGCATTTTGGCCCCTTATGGCCCCTTATTACATAACATATGATCAAAACTTTATAATATATAGTTGCAGAATGATAAGATGAACATTTTTGCTTCAGTAATTTATAACAAAATATTGATCATTAAAGAGTTATACATGAAAGACTTTTGCTCCCTCTGAGCCCCTAATTTGAGGGGTCAGCCCCTTTTTCTTGATATCAAATAAAAGGTCTTGTGATTTTGAAGACTTTTTGTTCAACAACTATTCAGAAATTTCCTTTCGTTTAAGAGATATATAGAATAACAATATTTAGGGGCCAGCCCTCCAAGTCCTTAATGGGGATGTCTTGCAAAAATTATAAGGGTATATATTGTTTAGAACATTATTCTGAACATCTTTTGTTCAATATTGCTTATCAAAATATTTCCCCTTTTCGAGATATAATGTGTTAAAGATTTAGCATTCTGGCCCCTTGTGGCCCCTTATTACGTAACATATGATTAAAATTTTATAATATGTACTTGCAGAATGTTAAGATGAACATTTTTGCTTCAATAATTTATAACAAAATATTGATCATTAAAGTTATAGATGAAAGACTTTTTGCCCTTTTGAGCCCCTAATTTGAGGGATCAGCCCCTTTTTTTGATATCAAATGAAAGGTCTTGTGATTTTGAAGACTTTTTATTCAATATGTTATAACAAAATACTTCTATTTAAAATGTTATTATAAGAAATGTCTCTAAAATTCACTCATAAATCACGTCCTAAATTTCCACCCCTACCGAGCTTCCATACTTCGCACTTCCGGAAAATTTGAAAACCAAGGTGCACATCTAGAATATGTCCTCTATTACCACTGAAGGTTTCAACACTCTAGCATTTGTCATTCTTGAGTTTTTGTGCAGACACAAGGTCTATGTAAAAATCTATCAAAGGGTGATAACTTCTGACCGGAAGTGATTTTTCAAAAACTGAAGCAGCGTTATAAACTTCAGATAGCAACGCATTAACCCTGAAAATTTGAAGCAAATCAATCAAGAGATCTCTGAGAAATCTTCTGCACAAAATCGGTAAGAAAAAAAAAAAAAAAAAAACTAGATGCGATCTCGTTGCGAGCAGTGAGTGGGTCTTCCGTCCGATTTTTGATAAGATGAGATACAAATTTAACTGAGATTTTCGTTCATAAATATATAAATAGTGAAAGCGTACAATTTGCTTCAGTAATGTTTAACAAAATTATGATCATTAAAGAGTAATAAATAAAAGGTTTTCGTCCCCTCTTATGGCACCTAAAAACGTAATATTTAATGAAGATTTTAAAATATATATATAGTAGCATATCGTGAAGATGAACATTACTGTTAAAGAGTTACATATAAAAGACTTTTGGCCCCTCTGAGCACCTAGAACATCATTCTAAACAACTTTTGTTCAATATTGCATTTCAAAATGTTTCCCCTTTTCGAGATATAAATCATCAAAGATGAAGCATTCTGGCCGCTTATGGTCCCTAATTACGTAATATATCATAAAAAATTTGATATATATGGTTGCAGATTGTGAAGATGAACATTTTTGCTTCAATAATTAATATCAAAATATTTAACGTTAAAAAGTTATACGTGAAAGATTTTGGCCCCTCTGAGCCCCTTATTTGAGGGGTCAGCCCCTTTCTCTTGATATCACATGAAAGGTCATGGAATTCTGAAGACTTTTTGTACAACAACTATTCAGAAGTTTCGTTTCGTTTTCGAGATATGTAGACTTGAAATATTTAGGGGCCGTCCCTTGAAGTCCTTATAGGGGCTATTTAGGAAAAATTCAAAGGATGCACATTGTTGAGACCATTATTCTAAACAACTTTTGTTCAATAATGCTTTTCAAAATGTTTCCCTTTTTCGAGATATAAAGCGTCAATGATTTAGCATTCTGGCCCCTTATGGCCCCTAATTACGTAATATTTGAAGAAAACTTTTAGATATATAGTTGCAGATTGTGAAGATGAACATTTTTGATTCAATAAATTATATCAAAATATTTAACGTTAAAGAGTTATTGATGAAAGACTTTTGGCCCCTCTGAGCCCCTAATTTGAGGGGTCAGCCCCTTTCTCTTGATATCACATGAAAGGTCTTGTAATTCTGAAGACTTTTTGTTCAACAACTATTCAAAAGTTTCGTTTCGTTTTCGAGATATGTAGACTTGAAATATTTAGGGGCCGTCCCTTGAAGTCCTTATAGGGGCTGTTTAGGAAAAATTCAAAGGATGCACATTGTTGAGAACATCATTCTAAACAACTTTTGTTCAATATTGCTTTTCAAAATATTTCCCCTTTTTCGAGATATAAAGCGTCAAAGATTTAGACACAAATTTGACTGAGATTTTCGTTCATACATATATAGATATTCATAAATTCTTTTTCGTTTCTGAGCTATATGCAAAAAATATATTTAGGGGCCAGCCATTCAACTCCTTAATGGGGATGTTTAGCAAAAATCGAAAGGTTATTTACTGTTTAGAAAAAGAAATATTAAAGACCAGCCCTTTAAGTCCTAAATGGGGACGTCTAGCAAAAATTGAATGATTACATATTATTAAGAATATTATTTTGAGCGTCTTTTGTTAAAATATTGGTTATCAAAATATTCTTCCTTTTCAAGATTTATTGCGCCAAAGATTATACAATATGACCCCTAATTATCCCTTATTGCATAAGATATGGTGTAAACACAATGTTATATAGTTTAAGAGTGTGAAGATGAACTATTTCGCTTCAGTAATATATTACAAAATATTGATCATTAAAAAGTTATTGATTAAAGACTTTTGGCCCCTCTCGGCCCCTATTTTGAGGGGCCAGCCCCTTTTTCTTCAAACCACTTTAAAGCTCTTATTCTTTTGAACACTTTTTGTTCAACAACTATTCAGAAATTCTTTTTCGTTTCCGAGCTATATGCAAAAAATATATTTAGGGGCCAGCCATTCAACTCCTTAATGGGGATGTTTAGCAAAAATCGAAAGGTTATTTACTGTTTAGAACATTATTTTGAACATCTTTTATTCTATATTGCTTATCAAAATATTTCCCACTTTCGAGCTATAGAGTGTCAAAGGTTTGGCCTTCTGGCCCCTTCTGGCCCCTAATTATGTAACATGTGATGTGAATATCATAATATATAGTTGTAAATTGTTAAGATAAACATTTTTGCTTCAGTAATGAATTGCAAAATATTGATCGTTAAAAAGTTATTGATTAAAGACTTTTGGCCCCTGTCGACCCCTATTTTGAGGGGCCAGCCCCTTTTTCTTAAAACCACTTTAAAGCTCTTATGCTTTTGAACACTTTTTGTTCAACAACTATTCAGAAATTCTTTTTCGTTTCCGAGCTATATGCAAAAAATATATTTATGGGCCAGCCCTTCAACTCCTTAATGGGGATGTTTAGCAAAAATCGAAAGGTTAAATATTGTTTAGAACATTATTTTGAACATCTTCTATTCTATATTGCTTATCAAAACATTTCCCACTTTCGAGATATAGAGTGCCAAAGATTTGGCCTTCTGGCCCCTTATGGCCCCTAATTATGTAACATATGATATAAATTTTATAATATATAGTTGTAAATTGTTAAGATAAACATTTTTACTTCAGTAATGAATTGCAAAATATTGATCGTTAAAAAGTTGTTGATTAAAGACTTTTGGCCCCTCTCAGCCCCTATTTTGAGGGGCCAGCCCCCTTTTTTCATACCACTTTAAAGCTCTTAAGATTTTGAACATTTTTTGTTCAACAACTATTCAGAAATTCTTTTACGTTTCCGAGCTATATGCAAAAGATATATTTAGGGGCCAGCCCTTCAACTCCTTAATGGGGACGTTTAGCAAAAATCGAAAGGTTAAATATTCTTTAGAACATTATTTTGAACATCTTTTGTTCAATATTGCTTATCAAAATATTTCCCACTTTCGAGATATAGAGTGCCAAAGATTTGGACTTCTGGCCCTTTATGGCCCTTAATTATGTAACATATGATGTATATATCATAACATATGGTTGTAAATTGTTAAGATGAACATTTTTGCTTCAGTAATGTATACCAAAATATTGATCGTTAAAGAGTTGTTGATTTATTACTTTTGGCCCCTCTCGGCCCCTAATATGACAAGTCAGCCCTTTTTTCTTGATATCGTATTAAAGATCTTGTCATTTTGCACAAATATTGTTCAGTATGTTTTTACAAAATAATTATAGTTTAAAAGATATGATAGAAATTTCTCAAAAATTCACTCATGATTCGTGTCCTAAATATCGACCCCTACCGAGCTTCCATACTAGGCACTTCTGGAAAATATCCAAACCCAGGTGCAAAATGGTAACATGTCCTCTATCATCTCTGAAAATTTCAGCGCTCTAGCTTAAGCCGTTTTTGAGTTCCATCGCAGACAAGGAGGTCCTCTAAATTTTGATAAAAGGGCGATAACTTTCGACCAGAAGTAAAATTTCAAGAAATTGTTTAGCCAGAATTAACTTCAGATAACCTAGCAACAATCCTGAAAATCTGAAGCAAATCCATCAATCCATCTCTGAGAAATCGTCTGCACAAAATTTGTGCAGAAAAAAAGAATAATAACTAGACTCTTGTTGCCATGGCAACAAAAAAGTCTTCCGTTCTTCTAAATCTGTAAGAATTTGCTTTTTTTCTGTGTAAAAAACATACATATCATATTTACTGTGAAAGAAAAAAATAACTGGAAAAAAGTCCATTCAGTACTTAAGGTACTTTGATTTTCATTATCAATCTTGTATAATACATTTGGCACCTATAAGAGATATACGTATATCATTAGCAATTTAAAAAAAATTGTTTGCAATCATTTCTAAGACAAACAAACAGACGAAAGAACACCTTACTATCATAAACTTCACTGTGTGTATGTTTTGGCATAATTGTGATGGTGTTATAAAAAAATATAATGAATTAAGTTAGTATCACATAAAACGTAAAGTCACTGAGTTTTGTAAAGTTATAATATCAAGTTTTGACAGCATACCTATAAGACAGATTATTCAATTACAGTAATTCTTCAGCAATCGATTGATTGATTGATTGATTATACGTATGTTGTTTAACGTCCCTCTCCAGAATTTTTCACTCACATGGAGACGCCACCACTCGCCGGTGGAGACTGCAAATTTTTGTCCTATACTTTGGCACTTATCGCAATTGAGCAGTGGGGAATCTTTTTTATGCCAGCACCTTCTGCGACAAGGGACCTCGATTTATACGATCTCATCCAAAGGACCGGTCTCCACGTCGTACAATCGAAGTTCATAATAACGAGATATTTTATTTTTTATTTTATTCTATTTTTTCACAAGTTTGTTGCATCAGATTTACTTAAAGATCGTACTTCAAGATCATTTTGAACTCAGGCTACTTAATTGCAGTGCATACAGCGTCAAGTGATTTTGATTGACAGGTCAACACACGTGCACTTCGTGTGATACTTTATACAGGATGTGACCATGACTGACTATGAAATCAGAAAACATTTAATAAAGAATGGGTGTGACCGATATAGAACTAATTTTGGTCTATGTAAATGGATAGGAGGATCGGGATTAAGAGGGAATCTCTTTCCCCCCCTCTCTCTCTCTCTCTCTCTCTCAGACGTAAATTGAACATTTCATAATGACAAATCTACCATTATAGAATATGAAATTCTGTATACATGTAAATGGTAATTATATTCACATGTTCCAGACTTAAATCTAAAACGAATATATAAATAAATTCAAATGCCTAGCTGCACGAACGTCTCCAAATATTAATCAAGACGGGGGTGGGGGGGAGGCTTCAAAGGAATTAGATAGTTTTATGTTTTATGAATTATAAGGAAAAGTACGGACGTCAGCTGCATGTACATAATTATATATCATTGCATAAAATTGTGTTCATTCAGGTATACTTATCCCACATATCAAGAGACCTGTGCAATTTTTTTTCATGTTTTTTTTTCAAAAGAAACATATAGCGTACCATTATTTCACACAGAATCGCGTTTTCACATATTTTTTTTAACTCTTTGAGTATTTCACAAGAATCCAAGAATTGTCTTTTCAAATCTTTTATAATTCCTTGGGTATATAGAGTATAGATCATGTGTCATAAATAATTTAACTTTTTATCAAATATACATGTAATAACCAAATCTAATCTATAGATTGATTTTCTTTCTTTTAAGTGGCAGATATCAATTTATTTATAAAGGCTTTAAAACAGTACTGTATTACAATTTTCTACTGCTCAATTCCTGTTTGAGTGTATGTAATATTTTTTAATATCGAAAATAAAACTCGGAAATCGGGATAATTTCGCATTCAAATCATAGAGAATAATAAATCATCTACATTATAGAAGGCTTATAACTATCGTATTCTGAACTTACTATACGAGATAGATAAAATTGCATGCCTGTCCATCACTATAAATGTATATTCAGTGCTTATAATATATTTACTTGAATTAGGTACCTAGCATATATATTAATTTTTCTTTTTAGATATATTCATTTGTAAATCAATTAACTGTCAATACAGACTTACACTACACTGGCAACTTTAAACTATACATGCACTGGAAGCGGTAACCAACGTACTCTTACATTTAGAAGAGTGAATATGGAACGTCTAAATATTTTGATATGGAGAGTGTATATGTCTCTGACGTCATCGATACTATTTCCGCCTTTATCTCGAAAGTTCTATTCTTACTTACAAGTCAGAGTTATCCTTCTTTGCCCATTGTATACACATTAGGTAAATAGGGAAAATGACGGTACCGAAAATCTGCAAAATGTGGAATCTGATTTCAAAACAAATTATATATTTAGTATTTGTAGAATAACCTCTGCTATATATAATAATATCTTGAAAAAATATTAAAAAACAAAAAAGTTGGAAATTGACCAAACACAAGTTCACTTCCGGTTCAGACAGGAAGTACCGGAAACACACGAAAACAACTTCGAAACAAAGAGAATGTCATTATCTAATACTCCTGTGAATTTCACATCTTTACCTCAAACCGTTTCCGAGAAAAATTCCGGACAAAAGTCCATTTAAAAATTGGAAATTCGGCCATAACTTCGGACCGGAAGTGAATTTTTCCAAAAACGGATTTTATATAAACTTCATATATCAGCCTACTATCATGTGAAAAATTGTGAAAATCTATCCAACCATCTCTGAGTAATCGCGCTCACAAAATTTGGGAGGAATAATAATAATAACTAGACTCTTGTTGCCATGGCAACAATAAAGTCTTCCGTTCTTCTAAATCTGTAAGAATTTGCTTTTTTTCTGTGTAAAAAAACATACATGTCATATTTACTGTGAAAGAAAAAAAATAACTGGAAAAAGTCCTTTCAGTACTTAAGGTACTTTGATTTTCATTATCAATCTTGTATATTACATTTGGCACCTATAAGAGATAAACGTATATCATTAGCAATTTTAAAAAAAAATTGTTTGCAATCATTTCTAAGACAAACAAACAGACGAACGAACACCGTACTATCATAAACTTCATTGTGTGTATATTTTGGCATAATTGTGAAGGTGTTATAAAAAAATATAATGAATTAAGTTAGTATCACACTAAACGTAAAGTCACTGAGTTTTGTAAAGTTATAATATCAAGATTTGACAGCATACCTCTAAGACAGATTATTCAATTACAGTAATTCTTCAGCAATCGATTGATTGATTGATTGATTATACGTATGTTGTTTAACGTCCCTCTCGAGAATTTTTCACTTACATGGAGACGCCACCACTCGCCGGTGGAGACTGCAAATTTTTGTCCTATACTTTGGCACTTATCGCAATTGAGCAGTGGGGAATCTTTTTTATGCCAGCACCTTCTGCGACAAGGGACCTCGATTTATACGATCTCATCCAAAGGACCGGTCTCCACGTCCCACAATCGAAGTTCATAATACCGAGATATTTTATTTTTTATTTTATTTTTTCACAAGATTGTTGCATCAGATTTACTTAAAGATCATACTTCAAGATCATTTCGAACTCAGGCTACTTAATTGCAGTGAATACAGCGTCAAGTGATTTTGATTGACAGGTCAACACACGTGCACTTCGTGTGATACTTTTTAAGCTGAAAAATATACAGGATGTGACCATGACTGACTATGAAATCAGAAAACATTTAATAAAGAATGGGTGTGACTGATACAGAACTAATTTTTGGTCTATGTAAATGGATAGGAGGATCGGGATTAAGAGGGAATCTCTCTCTCCCCCCCCCCTCTCTCTCTCAGACGTAAATTGAACATTTCATAATGACAAATCTACCATTATAGAATATGAAATTCTGTATACATGTAAATGGTAATTATATTCACATGTTCCAGATTTAAATCTAAAACGAATATATAATTCAAATGCCTAGCTGCACGAACATCTCCAAATATTAATCAAGATGGGGGGGGGGGGGGGGGAGGAGGCTTCAAAGGAATTAGATAGTTTTATGTTTTATGAATTATAAGGAAAAGTACGGACGTCAGTTGCATGTACATAATTATATATCACTGCATAAAATTGTGTTCATTCAGGTATACTTATCCCACATATCAAGAGACCTGTGCAATTTTTTTATCATGGTTTTTTTTTCAAAAGAAACATATAGCGTACCATTATTTCACACAGGATCGCGTTTTCACATATTTTTTTTTTAACTCTTTGAGTATTTCACAAGAATTCAAGAATCGTCTTTTTTAATTCCTTGGGTATATAGAGTATAGATCATGTGTCATAAATAATTTAACCTTTTTATCAAATATACATGTAATAACCATATCTAATCTATAGATTGATTTTCTTTCTTTTAAGTGGCAGATATCAATTTATTTATAAAGGCTTTAAAACAGTACTGTATTACAATTTTCTATCGCTCAATTCCTTTTTTGAGTGTATGTAATATTTTTTAATATCGAAAATAAAACTCGGAAATCGGGATAATTTCGCATTCAAATCATAGAGAATAATAAATCGTCTACATTATAGAAGGCTTATAACTATCGTATTCTGAACTTACTATACGAGATAGATAAAATTGCATGCCTGTCCATCACTATAAATGTATATTCAGTGCTTATAATATATTTACTTGAATTAGGTACCTAGCATATATATTAATTTTTCTTTTTAGATATATTCATGTGTAAATCAATTAACTGTCAATACAGACTTACACTACACTGGCAACTTTAAACTATACATGCTTTGGAAGCGGTAACCAACGTACTCTTACATTTAGAAGAGTGCATATGGAACGTCTAAATATTTTTGATATGGAGAGTGTATATGTCTCTGACGTCATCGATACTATTTCCGCCTTTATCTCGAAAGTTCTATTCTCACTTACAAGTCAGAGTTATCTTTCTTTGCCCATTGTATACACACTAGGTAAATGGGGAAAATGACGGTACCTAAAATCTAGAAAATGCGCAATCCAATTTTAAAACAAATTATATATTTAGTATTTGTAGAATAACCTCTGTTATACATAATGATATCTTGAAAAAATATTAAAAAACAAAAAAGTTGGAAATTGACCAAACACAAGTTCACTTCCGGTTGGACAGGAAGTACCGGAAACACACGAAAACAGCTTCGAAACAAAGAGAATGTCATGATCTAATACTCCTGTGAATTTCACATCTTTACCTCAAACCGTTTCCGAGAAAAATTCCGGACAAAAGTCCATTTAAAAATTGGAAATTCGGCCATAACTTCGGACCGGAAGTGAATTTTTCAAAAAACGGAATTTTATATAAACTTCATATATCAGCCTACTATCATGTGAAAAATTGTGAAAATCTATCCAACCATCTCTGAGTAATCGCGCTCACAAAATTTGGGAGGAATAATAATAATAATAATAATAACTAGACTCTTGTTGCCATGGCAACAAAAAGGTCTTCCGTTCCTATATGATTCCATTTGCATTGATTTTTTTATGTAGTACAGTATGTAATAATTAAGTTGTAAAGAATCTAAAATTTGTCCCTTCGGTACTTGCAGTCCATTGACTTTTACTGCAAAAATGAACGTATCTGTTGTCTTTATATAAGATATTGTATGCATGTTTTTTTTTTTCATTAGTAGAAGTATATTTAAACTATTTTAAATTCAAAAGTTAAATGGGGGGGGGGGGTATCTAGAAAACAACCTTTCAGTTCTTACAGTACTTTGATTTTCACTACAAAAATGAAAGTATCCACCATCCTTATATATAAACATGACAAATTATAATACATGTAGTGAAATGAATTTTGCATTTAGAGAAACATCTATATATAAGTCAAAGTAAAAAAGAATAGTAAATATTCTTTCAGTCCTTGTGGTACTTTTTGATTTTTACTGGCTAATGAAAATAGCTTCCATAGGTAACTTATTGTATGCATTGATTTTTATGTATAGAAAAACATGCCTGTTTATACTAAACTGTAGTTAGAAAAAATTGGGTATCTAAAACAGTCCTCTCAGTACTTCAGGTACTTTGATATTTACTGCAATTAAATATAGTCTTCATTCTTATATATGATGCTGTATGTATTGATTTTTGTATGCAGAGAAACAAGTAAACATAACCTTCATGTAAGTTAAAGTAAGAAATGCCCTCTCAGTACTTTCAGTACTTTGATTTTTTTTAAGCAAAACGAAAATAGCTGAAATCTACAAAACGGATGATCTGATTTCAAAACAAATCATATATTTGGCTCTTATGGACATATCGCTATTACGCCTTAAAATATCTTGAAAATATATTTAAAAACAAAAAATTCGAAAATTGACTGAAACACAAATTCACTTCCGGTTCAGACAGGAAGTTCCAGACACAAACGAAAATCACGTAGAAACAAAGAGAATGTCATGATCTATTATTCCTGTAAATTTCACATCTTTACCTCAAACCCCTTCTGAGAAAAACACCGGACAAAAGTGCATTTTAAAATTTGAAATTCGGTCATAACTTCCGACCGGAAGTGAATTTTTCAAAAAATGGAATTTTATATAAACTTCACATATCAACCTATTATCCTGTAAAAAATTGTGAAAATCTATCGAAACATCTCCGAGTAATCGCGCTCACAAAATTTGGGAGGAATAATAATAATAATAATAAAAAGAAACAATACAATCACTACAGGTCTTCCGTTGTGAACGGAGGACCTAATAATAAAAAGAAACAATACAATCACTATAAGTCTTCCGTTGTGAACGGAAGACTTAATAATAATAATAAAAAGAAACAATACAATCACTATAAGTCTTCCGTTGTGAACGGAAGACTTAATAATAAGAAGCTTGAAAAAGAAACATAAGAATAATAGAAGGGTCTTCCGCTGAAGACGGAAGACCCTAATAATAACTAGATGAGATCTCGTTGCGAGCAACGAGTAGGTCTTCCGTTAGATTTCTGATAAGATCTTGATTGGGAAATTTTGATTGGTAAAAAGAAAGTAAAAAATCTTTAAATGAAGAAAATATTCATGTCAATTCTTCAAAATATGTTTAGCAACACATCAAAGAGTGAAATCTATCAATTTCAAACAACTTCCGGTCTTTTTTATTCACTTCCGGTATGACCGGAAGTTTTCAAAATGACTTTTAACTCCTCACTGAGTGTGGAGGAATCATCCCTCAAAGTTTCGAGGAAAAATGAGCATTTTTTCGACTACTTCCGGTTTGGAAGAAATCACTTCTGGTGGAAATAATATGACTCGAAACAGTCTATTTGCCTCTATCATAAACATTTCAAAAAAAAAAAAATGAAAATTTGCATATTTTTAAACTACTTCCGGTGGACAACGGACGTCACGGCAACAAAAACGAAACAGGTTTCTCAATTCTACAAGTCACAATCTATCATCCCTGAAAGTTTCAAGACTTAATTTTAAGCCGTTTTTGAGAACACTCGCAGACAAAATGCCACTTTAAAAATGGAAAATTGGCCATATCTCGCGACCGAAGTGACGACGGCAAAATAAAAAAAAACGCATGAAGTTCAGATGACTTGCCATCATTGCTGAAAGTTTCATGAAAATCTATCCAGGCATTCTCGAGAAATCGTCTGCACAAAATCGGTAAGAAAAATAATAAAAATAATAATAATAGTGGAAAAGAAACAACAGAATCAGTAGTAGGTCTTCCGTTGGAAACTGACGACCTTAATAATAAAAAGAAAAGTGAAAAATCAACAATAGAATAATAGAAGGGTCTTCCGCAGAAGACGGAAGACCCTAATTAGATGAGATCTCGTTGGTCGCAAGGAGTGGGTCTTCCGTCTGATTTTTGATAAGGTGAGATAAAAATTTGACTGAGATTTTCGTTCAGATATAATGATATAAATAAATTGTTAAGACGAACAATTTTGCTTTAATAATGTTTAACAAAATATTGATCATAAAAGGGTTATAGATTGAAGACTTTCGCCCCTTCTTGGCCCCTAATGTGAGAGGTCAGCCCCTTTTTCTTGATATCATCTTCAAGCTCTCATGATTTTGAACACTTTTTGTTCAACAATTAGTCAGAAATTCTTTTTTGTTTTCGGGATATATATGCAAAAGAAATATTAAGGGAAGGCCCTTCAAGTCCTAAATGGAGACGTCTAGCAAAAATTGAAAGAGTGCATATTGTTCAGAATATTATTTTGATCGTCTTTTGTTCAATATTGTTCATCAAAATTTCTTCCTTTTTGAGATATATTGCGCCAAAGATTATCCAATACCTAAAGACCCCTTACTGCGTAATATATGATATCAACATCATGTTATTTAGATAAAATGTGTGAAGATGAACTATTTCGCTTCAGTAATATATTACAAAATATTGATCATTAAAGAGTTATTGATTGTATACTTTCGGCCCCTCTCAGCCCCTTATTTAATGGGTCAGACCCTTTTCCTTGATATCACCTTAAAGCTCTCATGATTTTGAACACTTTTTGTTCAACAACTACTCAGAAATTCTTTTTCGTTTCCGAGATATATCCTAAGGATATATTTAGTGGCCGGCCCTTCAACTCCTTAATGGGGACTTTTAGCAAAAATGAAAAGGTTGCATATTGTTTAGAACATTATTTTGAATAACTTTTGTTCAATATTGCTTATCAAAATATTTCCCACTTTTGAGATCTAAGTCGTCAAAGATTTAGCATTCTGGCCCCTTATGGCCCCTAATTATGTAACATATGATGTGAATATCATAATATATAGTTGTGAATTGTTGAGATAAACATTTTTGCTTCAGTAATGTATACCAAAATATTGATCGTTAAAGAGTTATTGATTTAATACTTTTGGCCCCTCTCGGCCCCTATCATGACAAGTCAGCCCTTTTTTCTTGATATCATATTAAAGATCCTGTCATTCTGCACAAACATTGTTCAGTATGTTTTTACAAAATTATTATACTTTAAAAGATATGATACAAAATGTCTCAAAAATTCACTCATGATTCGTGTCCTAAATTTCGACCCCTACCGAGCTTCCATACTAGGCACTTCTGGAAAATATCCAAACCCAGGTGCAAAATGGTAACATGTCCTCTATCATCACTGAAAATTTCAGGGCTCTAGCTTAAGCCGTTTTTGAGTTCAATCGCAGACAAGGAGGTCCTCTGAATTTTAATAAAAGGGCGATAACTCTCAACCAGAAGTAAATATCCCTTAACAGACTTGACGGAATTAACTTCAGATGTCGACGCATCTACCTTGAAAATTTGAATAAAATCAAACGAGCCATCTCCGAGAAATCCTCTGCACAAATTTTGTAAGGAGAAAAAAGAATAATAACTAGATGAGATCTCGTTGCGAGCAACGAGTAGGTCTTCCGTTCGATTTTTCAATGAGATGAGATGTGTTTTTGATTAAGTTTTTGTTAAAAGATAATGATATAAAGATTTCCCTACTTAGATTTCATTCTTTTTATTTATATAACAAACTTGAACATCTTTCGTTCAATATTGCTTTTCAAATTGTTTCCCCACTTCGAGATATGGTGCGTAAGAGATTTAACATTCTGGCCACTTATGGACCCTAATTACGCAATAGAGAATCAAAATTTTACAACATATTGTTGCATATTGTTACGTTGAGCATTTTTGCTTCAGTAATTTATAACAAATTCTTGATCATTGAAGAATTACATTTTGTCGTTTGGCCCATCTAAGCCCCTCATTTGAAGGATCAGCCCCTTTTTCTTGATATCAAATGAAAAGACTTGTGATTTTAAACTTTTTTTGTTCAACAACTGTTCAGAAGTTTCTTCTCTTTTTCCAGATATGTGGAATAGAAATATTTAGGGACCAACCCTTCAGGTCCTTAATGGGTCCGTTTTGCAAAAATTGAAAGAATGAATATTGTTCAGAACATCATTCTGAACATCTTTTGTTCAAAATTGCTTATAAAAATATCTCCCCTTGTTTAGATGTAAAGAGTCAAATATATAGCATTCTTGCCCCCTTTGGCCCCTTATTACGCAACATATGATCTTAGTTTTATAATATATAGTTGCAAATCGTTAAGATGAGCATTTTTGCGTCAGTAATTGATAACAAAATATTGATTGATCAAGAGTTATACATAAAAGACTTTTGGCCCCTCTGAGGCCCTAATTTGAGGGATCAGCCCTTTTTTCTTGATATCAAATGAAAGGTCTTATGATTTTGAAGACTTTTTCTTCCACAATTATTCAGAAATTTATTTTCGTTTTCGAGATATGCTGAATTGAAATATTTAGGGGCAAGCCCTTCAAGTCCTTAATGGGGCCGTTTTCCAAAAAATGAAAGATTGGATATTGTTTAGAACATTTTTTGAACAATTTTTGTTCAATATTGCTTTTCAAAATATTTCCCCTTTTTGAAATATAAAGTGCCAAATATTTAGCCTTCCGGTCCCTTTTGGTCCCTTATTACGTAACATATGATCAAAATTTTAAAACATATAGTTGCCAATCATTAAGATGAGCATTTTTGCTTCAGTAATTGATAACAAAATATTGATCGATCAAGAGTTACCCCTGCGAGAGTATCAAGAATAATTCTTGAACTTTTAAGAAAAGTTCATGAATTATATTCTTGAATCTGCTCATGAAATATTCATGAAGATCCTATGAAGTTAAAATTGGACACTCATGATTTCATGAATTTTATTCATGAAAACCAAGTTCAAGAATATTCAAGAATAGAGGGTTGTTCATGAATTACTTACTACTCTTGAAAATTCATGAACTTCCTTATAGAATTCATGAAATCATAGTGTCCTGTGAATTTTAGCTTCATTAGATCTTTCATGAACATTTCAGGAACTTTTTAAGAATATTATTCTTGAATTACGTAATTTGACAGAAGGCCAAATTGGCAAAACCACTGCGAGTACCCTCAAAATACATGTATATAAACACTCTATTTAAAAATTTGATAATATATAAATAATGACTACAATATTCTAAACTAAATGCTATGTATTAAATTAATTCATTGAATTTATAAATGTATACAGCTTTTAGCCAACATAAATGTATACAGCTTTTAGCCAACACACTCTTAAACAATTACATGTACAGCCTGGATCAGTTTCAGAATCTTAAACAATGCTTGTGTTCTTCTTATGGCACGTTCGAGTAAGTCAGATGCCTGTGGTGCATTTGTTATCCCTGTCAACTTTGCTTCTTGACATTCCAAAAATGAATTTTTCTCTATGGGTGTCTGCTGGATCACTCACTAATTCATCAAAAAATGAAATCCATCTTTTAAATCATGACGTGGTTTTTTTTTTTTTCTAGCTCTTTCACAATAGGCCTTGTTTTTCATTTCACTCTCCCTGAAATTACATATACATGTATATAAATGATATGCCAAATAGAAATAAATATTACAGGGAACAGGATACTTTTAAATAATATGGGAATTGTGGTGATGCTGCAACTGGCGGCCAGAAAAAAATATAGGAATTACCTGTCTTTTATACAGAATACTTGGTCTTTAATTTATAAAGTCAGGAATCCTCAGAGACGAGTCAAAGTCAATTTGTTCTAGGGGGTATGCCCCCCTTCCATTTTTTATTATAAAATTAAAAAAAAATATTCTGAGACAAAAACACACAAATTTTTTAAAATAAATTTTTAAAATATATTTCATTAAAATTCATTTCATTTAACAATAACTGAAATTATATTTTTCTCCGAGTTATTTTTTTTTTTTAATCACGTTTGTTTGCAATGCGTGCAACAAGTGTGCTAATCAACAAATTTGGAACCTAAATAATTAAAGAATTATGTTCTTACCACATGCTTTCTGTATTGCAGTCCTTCCTTTCGATGAATATAATAGTTAACACTCCATTAAAAAAATGTTGACAGGATCTAGATCTATCGACAATCTTCTGACAATGCAATGCACATCTAATACTTCCTTTCAATCTATTGAAAATTTGGCGCTCGCGTTACTGCTTAACTAATCAGTAATGATGTTATAAATCTGCTACCAGAAGCGTCCAATCAAACGACGTTTTCTAAAAACGATTGAGGTTGCGATTCAAATCATACCCGTAATATTAATTGGCTGCCAATGTATTCTTGTTTGGGGTACCTTGATAAAAAATGGTAAATAAATAGGTCTAGTTAATCGTGGACTGGTACTATTATATAAAGTTTTACTTTTTTCATTATATTTATGCCAACGTTTCTACAAACTTTAAATAAATCTTTGAATAAAAAGGGTGTGAAAAATTATTCTTAGGAATTGCCTCGCCACCCGCTAAAAAGATGGCGGCTTTTTTGTTTTTCGGTGGGCGATAGAAGTTTGTAATCTTGAGAATATACAATATAGACTGCATTGGAGGTTATATTCTAAACGACACCATCCAAACAACATCCACAGAAAGACCAGCACTGTTCGGCCTGCATTCATCAGCTCACAACATGAGTAAGTTTTCATCTGTTTTATACATGTTTCAATCACGGGATGGATATCGGGTGCACAACCTGCAAGGTTGTTGTTTCATATGTTCTTAAATTAATTATATTTTTATGGCCCTATTTATTGTTTGGTTTGTTCGAATTTCAAAATGAGATTGGCAAGGCATTTGCTTTTTTCTCAAGAATGAAACAAGAGGTAGATAAAATACGATTTAAAATTATATATACAGTGTTGTTAGTTGACAGAGTTTGACACAATCCGTGTCCTCACAGATTACTTAGTAGGCAAAAAGTACCGATATTATGTGGAAATATTTTTATAAAGTATTTAAACTTGATATTTTTTTTTATTTATCTAGCTTATTGAATTCAGGGAAAACGATTGTGTTTCTATTTATACATCAAAATTATTCACATAAATTGAAACTTAAGTCATCACAGGCATACTAGACGTATAGATTACCTACTATGAAACTATGCAGATAGTTGCTGAATGTTTTGTTTTTTGTTTTTTTTTGGTTTTTGTTTTTTGTTAATGTCTATTCATTTAAAATATAACTTTCATTAAGAGCATACAATTTTTACAGGTCTAACAAAGAAACATTACTAGAACTGAAATATCCCAAAAGACTGAAGAATCAGCGGCAAGAATCAGCTATGTTTATCAGTGAAGGAGAATTAACAGGAGTATGATTCTTATGGAACCAAGTTGTTTTGGATCTTCTCATGCAAGCACACAATTTGAAACTGACATCATAGACAAGACTAATATAATATCTTTTCAGATGATCGACATGTTTATTAACCTCACAATTTTTATTTTCTACTTTAAGATGTTACCTTATAAAAAAATAAATATATATGTTGTAAATTTTAGAACCATTTATGCCCATGAACAAAAATGTTGCAATAGGCATGGAGGCTTTTTTTAAATAATAAATTATAAGTTTTAGGGATCAAATAGTATTTTTTTTTAACATACTGGACTGTGAGTGATGGTTATCATTACTTGAAAACATTGATGATTCATGTATTTCTTAAATGGACATGAGAAAATACAATTCATGTTAATGTGTATGTACCACAATTGTGTACATCTTTTGCATTTTAAGACGTAAATTTACGTAAATTCCCTGATTTGCAACTTATTACTGATAGTAGATAATGATGTTAAAAAAAATCCAGCAAGCTTTTCTGTCTATTTAGTCTTTCCATTTCAACATTGAACAGTATTGTAATACATGTTCTGTTAAGCAATTACCAATGGAGAACACTCAGTTAATTAAAATTGTACTTGTAATTCAATATCAATAAATTTGAATCATTATAGAATTTAAATTGTATTGAGTCATGAATAATCATGAATAATCATGAAACTTGTGTTGCTGTGTAATGTTGAAGATTTTCGAATTTCAGAAAGGTTCATCATTGTTCATGAAGTATAAATTTTTTTCAGTATGAATGTGTTCATGAATTAAATTCATGAACTACTTTTATGAAACTATTATGAATCTTTTATGAGCATTCATGATGAACAACTCATAAAAGTTCTTTAAGTCATGAATATCATCTCGCAGGGGTATACATAAAAGACTTTTGGCCCCTCTGAGCCCCTAATTTGAGGGATCAGCCCTTTTTTCTTGATATCAAATGAAAGGTCTTGTCATTTTGAAGACTTTTTGTTCAACAACTATTCAGAAATTTATTTTCGTTTTCGAGATATGCTGAATTGAAATATTTAGGGGCCAGCCCTTCAAGTCCTTAATGGGGCTGTTTTGCAAAAATTGAAAGGTTGCATATTGTTTAGAACATTATTCTTAACATCTTTTGTTCACTATTGCTTATCAAAATATTCCCCCTTTATGAGATATAAAGCATCGATGATTTAGCATTCTGGCCCCTTGTGGTCCCTTATTATGTAACATATGATCAAAATTTTAAAACATATAGTTGCAAATCGTGAAGATAAGCATCTTTGCTTTAGTAATGTATTACAAAATATTGATCATTCAAGAGTTATAATTGAAAGAGTTTTGGCCCCTCTGAGCCCTAATTTGAGGGATCAGCCCCTTTTTCTTGATGTAAAATGAAAGGTTTTGTGATTTTGAAGACTTTTTGTTCAACAACTATTTAGAAATTTATTTTCGTTTTCGAGATATGCTGAATTGAAATATTTAGGGGCCAGCCCTTCAAGTTCTTAATGGGGCTGTTTTGCAAAAATTGAAAGGTTGCATATTGTTTAGAACATTATTCTGAACATTTTTTGTTCACTATTGCTTATCAAATTATTCCCCCTTTATGAGATATAAGGCATCGATGATTTAGCATTCTGGCCCCTTTTGGTCCCTTATTATGTAACATATGATCAAAATTTTAAAACATATAGTTGCCAATCGTTAAGATAAACATTTTTGCTTCAGTAATTTATAACAAAATATTGATCGTTCAAGTTATACTTGAAAGAGTTTTGGCCCCTCTGAGCCCCTAATTTGAGGGATCAGCCCTTTTTTCTTGATATCAAATGAAAGGTCTTGTCATTTTGAAGATTTTTTGTTCAACAACTGTTCAGAAATTAATTTTCGTTTTCGAGATATGCTGAATTGAAATATTTAGGGGCCAACCCCTCAAGTCCTTAATGGGGCAGTTTTGCAAAAATTGAAAGGTTGCATATAGTTTAAACCAATATTCTGACCATCTTTTGTTCTGTATTTCTTATCAAAATATTCTCTCTTTTCGAGATAGAAAGCGTCAAAGATTTAGCATTCTGGCCCCTTCTGGCCCCTTATTACGTAATATATGATAAAAATTTTAAAACATATGGTTGCAAATCGTTAAGATGAACATTTTTGCTTCAGTAATTTATAACAAAATTTTGATCGTTCAAAAGTTATATATGAAAGACTTTTGGCCCCTCTGAGCCCCTAATTTGAGGGATCAGCCCCTTTTTCTTGATATCAAATGAAACGTCTTGTCATTTTGTGCATCTTTTGTAATATATGCTTTAACAAAATATTTACAGCTAAAAAGATATAAAAGAAAACGTGTCAAATTTTGCGAGATGCTTGTGAGCCTATTTTTCGAGCCCAGGCGAGCTTCAGAGACTTTTGAGCTGGAAAGATACAGATGCGAAATGGCACATCTACAATCTTTCCTCTATCTTCACTGAAAATCTTATCCCTTTATCTCTATTCGTTTAGGAGAACACCCCAGGACAAGCCGACCCTCTGAAAATCAGAAAATCGTCCATATCTCACAACCGGAAGTGACGTCATCCAAAAACAAAAAAACCTATCAAGATCAGTTGATTATCTTTCACATCTGAAAGTTTGATGTAAATCGGCCAAGCAGTTTCTGAGAAATCCCGTGCACAAAATCGGTTGGAAGAAAAATAATAATAATAATAATAACTAGATGAGATCTCGTTGCGAGCAACGAGTAGGTCTTCCGTCCGATTTTTCAATAAGATGAGATATGATTTTGACTATGATCTTTGTTAAAAGATAATAATATATAGACTTCCCTAATTAGATTTTATTGTTTTGATTTACATAACATTATCAAAGAGCTATAAATGACATGCTTTGGCCCTTCTGAGCCCCTAGATTGAGGGGTCAGCCCCTTTTCCTTCATATCAAATGAAAGGTCTTGTAATTTTGAAGACTTTTTGTTCAACAACTATTCAGAGATTTCTTTTCGTTATGGAGATATGCTGAATTGAAATATTTATGGGCCACCCCTCCAAGTCCTTAATGGGGCCGTTTGACAAAAATTGAAAGGTTGCATATTGTTTAGAAGATTATTCTGACCATCTTTTGTACAGCATTGCTTATCAAAATATTTCCCCTTTTCTAGATATAATGCGTCAAATATTTAGCATTCTTGCCCCTTGTGACCCCTTATTACGTAACATATGATCAGAATCTTATCATATATTGTTGTAAATCGTTAAGACAAGCATCTTCGCTTCAGTAATGTATTACAATATATTGATCGTTCAAGAGTTATACATAAAAGACTTTTGGCCTCTCTGAGCCCCTTATTTAAGGGATCAGCCCTTTTTTCTTGATATCAAATGAAAGGTCTTGTGATTTTAAAGACTTTTTGTTCAACAACTATTCAGAAATTTATTCTCGTTTTCGAGATATGCTGAATTGAAATATTTAGGGGCCAGCCCTTCAAGTCCTTAATGGGACTGTTTTGCAAAAATTAAAAGGTTGCATATTGTTTAGAACATTATTCTGAACATCTTTTGTTCAATATTGCTTTTCAAAATATTCCCCCTTTTTGAGATATAAAGCGTCAAAGATTTAGCATTCTAGCCCCTTTTGGCCCCTTATTACGTAACATATGATCACAATCTTAAAACATATTGTTGCAAATTGTTAAGATGAGCATTTTTGCTTCAGTAATTTATAACAAAATATTGATCATTCAAGAGTTATACATCAAAGACTTTTGGCCCCTCTGAGCCCCTAATTTAAGGGATCAGCCCTTTTTTCTTGATATCAAATGAAAGGTCCTGTGATTTTGAAGACTTTTTGTTCAACAACTATTCAGAAATTTATTCTCGTTTTCGAGATATGCTGAATTGAAATATTTAGGGGCCAGCCCTTCAAGTCCTTAATGGGACTGTTTTGCAAAAATTAAAAGGTTGCATATTGTTTAGAACATTATTCTGAACATCTTTTGTTCAATATTGCTTTTCAAAATATTCCCCTTTTTTTAGATATAAAGCGTCAAAGATTTAGCATTCTAGCCCCTTTTGGCCCCTTATTACGTAACATATGATCAAAATTTTAAAACATATAGTTGCAAATTGTTAAGATGAGCATTTTTGCTTCAGTAATTTATAACAAAATATTGATCGTTCAAGAGTTATACATCAAAGATTTTTGGCCCCTCTGAGCCCCTAATATAAGTAATAAGCCCCTTTTTCTTGATATCAAATGAAAGGTCTTATAATTTTACACATTTTTTGTTATATATGTTTTTACAAAATATTTACAGGTAGCAAGATGTAAAAAAAAACGTGTCAAATTTTGCGAGATGTTTGTGAGCCGATTTTTCGAGCCCAGGCGAGTTTCGGTGCCTTTTGAGCTGGAAAGATATAGATGCCAAATTGCACATCTACAATCTTTCCTCTGTCTTCACTGAAAATCTTATCTCTGTATCTCTATTCGTTTAGGAGAACACTCCAGGACAAGCCATCCCTCTGAAAATCAGAAAATCGTCCATATCTCACGACCGGAAGTGACGTCATCAAAAAACAAAAAAACCTATCAAGATCAATAGAATATCTTTTATATCTGAAAGTTTCATGTAAAGCGGCCAAGCCGTTTCCGAGAAATTGCGTGCACAAAATCGGTTGGAAAAAAAATAATAATAATAATAGGGAAAAAGAAACCGAACGAAAACAATAAGGTCTTCCGTTGGAGACGGAAGACCTTAATAATAGGGAAAAAGAAACTGAACGAAAACAATAAGGTCTTCCGTTGGAGATGGAAGACCTTAATAATAATGATAATAATAATAATAAAGGTAAAAAAGGAACCTAAGAAAAATAGAAGGGTCTTCCGCTGAAGACGGAAGACCCTAATAAAGGTAAAAAAGAAACCTAAGAATAATAGAAGGGTCTTCCGCTGAAGACGGAAGACCCTAATAAACAGTACAATCACTATAAGGTCTTCCGCTGAAACGGAAGACCTTAACTAGACCTTAACTAGACCTTAACTAGAAAGTCTGCTATTACAAGCAATAGCGTATCGGCCCGAACTGGTGCGCGTGTGTGTAAGGGGTAGGTTAGTAAAAATGTGCATTAACTTTTTTTGACTTTATATTTATTAGTTAACAGAATTTTATTTGAAAACTGCATGCGAAAATAAAGAATTACTCAAGAAAAAATATTATCAGAGAAAAACGACACTTATCAAAAACAAACTTGCTGCATACACTATATGAAATATCAAAAATACTGGCTTCAGTGACAAACTTTGAAAAAATAAAATATCCTATGCACAACTAGGGTTGGTGATTTTTATTTCTGTAAATTTTCATGAAGATTTTGAAAGCCATCTACGAGAACGCTCGAGTACAAAACTAAGGTGAACCAAAATATGATTTCGTTCCTGTGGCTGAAGCGATGGACCTGCTCCAATTTTTTTACGGAAAACAATTTGATCCAGTAGTAGGAATAAACCTTTAAAGTTTCCAAAAGATTGCTTGCGTAGTTACTGAGAAAAATAGAAATTAAAGAATTTTCAATTTTTGTCCGTTTCCATGGCAACAGTAGGAATTTAGAACAATTTGAATATTGAATGCACACCTAGAGTTTCTAATTACAATTTCTGTAAAGTTTCATTAAGATTGTCCAGGCCACCTCTGAGAACTTATGTGAGCATAATACCTTTTTTCTGTTTTGTTTCTATGGTAACTGTGTGCAGCCAATTCCAGGTTTTTTTTAAAAATAGAAATCACTTTGACACAATGCAAGGAATCATTCATTAAAGTTTCAAAATGATTGCTTGAGCAGTTACTGAGAAAATCGAAGTTAAAGAATTTTCACTTTTCCTCTGTTTCCATGGCAACAATTGACAATTTAAAATTTTTAAATGCGAATCACACAACTACAATTACTGATCATCATTTCTATAAAGTTTCATGATGAATGTTTAAGGGACCAGAGAGAAGACTCCCGGACAAAATTCCTCACTTTTCGAACGTTTCCATGGCAACGGTAGCCATCTTGAAACTGAAAGTCTGCACTTCACTAGTACAAGTAGTGATCGTCTTTTGTGGAGAGTTTCAGGAAGATTGTCCCAGCCATCTGCGAGAAAACTCCAGGACAAGGTTTTTAGGCGTACAATAGCAAAATATCACCCGACTTCGTTCGGGGCGACATAATAAACAGTACAATCACTATAAGGTCTTCTGACTGAAACGGAAGACCTTAATAATAAGAAACAATAGAATCACTATAAGGTCTTCTGTCTTTACGGAAGACCTTAATAAAAAAGACAAAAACAATAGGGTTTTACGCCTGAAAGGGAAAAGCCCTTAAAAAAGAAGATGAAAACAATAGGGCTTTTTGGCCTGAAGTGAAAAGACCTACCAGAAAAAGACAAAAACAGTATGGCCTTTTGCCTGAAAGCGAAAAGCCCTAACTAGACCTTTTTGTCGTTCAACAAAATAGGAGGGCTTTTCGATGCCTAAAATCTCAAGCATATTAAAGAGCGATAATTGTAACAAGATGGAAAAACATGAAAAATAATCAGACCAGATCTAGTTTTCAGAAGCGTATAAAAATGGAAACCTACAGAGTATGATAGTCTCACAAGACTCTGCAAAGGGAGATAACTCTTACATTGTTATTTTTAAAATTACTAAAAGCTACTATACTTCAGCTCTCTAAAACTGCTATAAGGGGTCAAAAAGTGACCCTACGAACCATAATTTTTAAATTGTACCATTTATACTGAACTCAGAATTGAAAACAGTGTAAAAATTCATTGAGAAAGAAAAAAAAGTTACATGAGACAGTCTGTTTTCAACACTAGCCCCCTGAAATCCCTTATTTTTCTGACTTTCATTTTCAAATCCTAATGGGGTTGAAACAATATCACAGTCATTATATCACTCAATTTTACAAGAATATCTTGTTTACTTTAAGAGATATTGTGACATGTGCAATTTTCCACTTAACATGGGAACTCCCATAGACAAATTCAGACATTCATAAAACAGGAAGTACAGTCCCTGAAACGTACTTTCCCACTTGAATGGTGAGTGAACGGTGAAAGAACGGTGAACGAACGCAGAGCAAATGGTGTGTGAACGATGTGTGACCACTGAACGCAACTTCGTGAACGATGTGTGAATGGTGAGTGAACGCAGAACGCGTACGGAGTGCGAATGCAAAGTGAACAGTGAATGAAGGGTGATTACAAGATGAACGATTTATTCAGAATGCTTCTGATCTTTTCCTTGGATTGAAACCATTCTATTGTATTCTTATGTCATGTGCCAAAAAAAATAAATAAATAATAAATAAATAATCAAATCAATGATTAAATAAATAAATGCTACAACATTTTCTTAAGAAAGACGATACATGCACATTAAAGTAGCTTTCTTGTATGATGTTTAAATTCAACTTTTTAATTACTCAATTTTTATTAGCTCACCTGAGCTGAAAGCTCAAGTGAGCTTTTCTGATCACCCGTTGTCCGTCGTCTGTCCGTCTGTAAACTTTTCACATTTTCAACTTCTTCTCAAGAACCACTGGGCCAATTTTAACCAAATTTTGTACAAAGCATCCTTGAGTGAAGGGGAGTTTAAATTGTTAAAATAAAGGGCCAAACTCCCTTTCAAGGGGAGATAATCACGAAAAGACAAAAATAGAGTGGGATCATTAAAAAATCTTCTCAAGAACCACTGGGCCAGAAAAGCTGAAACTTATGTGGAAGCATGCTGGGGTAGTGTAGATTCTAAATTGTTAAAATCATGACCCCCGGGGGAAGGGTGGGGCCAAAATAGGGAATCCAAGTTTTACATTGAAATATATAGAAAAAATCTCTAAAAATCTTCTTCTCAAGAACCACTGGGCCAGAAAAACTGAAACTTATGTGGAAGCATCCTGGGGTAGTGTAGATTCTAAATTGTTAAAATCATGACCCCCGTGGGAAGGGCGGGGCCACAATAAGGAACCCAAGTTTTACATTGAAATATATAGAAAAAATCTTTAAAAATCTTCTCAAGAATCACTGGGCCAGAAAAGCTGTAACTTATTTGGAAGCATGCTGGGGTAGTGTAGATTCTAAATTGTTAAAATCATGACCCCCGGGGGAAGGGTGGGGCCACAATAGGGAATCCAAGTTTTACAATGAAATACATAGAAAAAATCTTTAAAAATCTTCTTCTCAAGAACCATTGGGCCAGAAAAGCTGAAACTTGCATGGAAGCATGCTGGGGTAGTGTAGATTCTAAATTGTTAAAATTATGACCGCCTGGGGAAGGGCAGGGCCACAATAGCAAAAACCAAGTTTTACATTGAAATATATAGAAAAAATCTTTTAAAATCTTCTTCTCAAGAACCACTGGGCCAGAAAAACTGAAACTGATGTGGAAGCATGCTGGGGTAGTGTAGATTATAAATTGTTAAAATCATGACCCCCAGGGGAAGGGTGGGGCCACAATAGGGAATCCAAGTTTTACATTGAAATACATAGAAAAAATCTTCTCAAGAACCATTGGGCCAGAAAAGCTGAAACTTGCAGGGAAGCATCCTTAAGTAGTGTAGATTCTAAATTGTTAAAATCATGACCCCTGGGGGCAGGGCACGGCCACAATAGGGAATCCAAGTTTTATATTGAAATGTATAGAAAAAAAAATCTTCTTCTCAAGAGCCACTTGGTCAGAAAAGCTAAGACTTTTGTAGAAGCATCCTGGGGCAGCGTAAATTCTAAACTATTCAAATCTTGACCCCTGGGGGTAGGGCGGGGCCACAATAGGGAATCCAAGTTTTACATTGAAATATATAGGAAAAATCTTTAAAAATTTTCTCCTCAAGAACCTCTTGGCCAGTAAAGCTGAAACTTATATGGAAACATCCTGGGGTAGTGTAGATTTTAAATTGTTAAAATCATGACCCCCGTGGGTAGGGCGGGGCCACAGTAGGTATTACAAAAAGATTGTCTGGTGAAGAACAGTAGGGCCTAAGTTATTCAGGTGAGCGTTGTGGCCCATGGGCCTCTTGTTGCTGTTAAACATTGTAATTGTTATCGAACCCTGTAGTATAAAAGAAAAAAAAATATTTTAGTTGGAAAATAAATATGTCTATTTTTATTTGATAAAAATAACCATTACAAATAAGAGAAAATTTCTGACTTATAGAATGAATTTACAATGGTTATAACACCCATTCATATATCTCCATGCCAAGGCGATTCCTTGTAAACAGTGAAAAAAAAAATTAACAAAGGTCTGTGGACGTATTTGCAAATTTGCACTCCTATTTTAAATTCTTAATGCAATGATTTATTTATGTGTTATTTCTATTTTTATGATGATTTATTGAGCAGACTTCTACATCTACCTGTAGACTTTCCCCATGATTTTACTCAGACAAGATAATACAAAGAGGCATATTCATATTATTTGTTTTAGATTAAAATTTCAGAACTTGATATTTAAGTTACATGTATATGCTGTCACAGTTTTTATTAAACAGACAAATGAGAGAGAGAGAGAGAGAGGCACGTAATATAGTTTTTGCCAGCCAGGAAAAAAATACAACTTTAAAAATTTTGACAAGCAAGGACAAAAAAGGAAAATTGTCAAAATTCGAAGTCCTTTTTCTTATATGTGTGTGTGTTTGTTGATTGTTGAGGGGGGGGGGGGGGGGGTGTCCATCTTTCACAAACCAAATTTTTATTAATACATTACCAAATTACCATGATTTAACAAATCAATGGTGCAACAAACAGTGAGGGTCCACCCTTTCAATGTACATTTTCAATAGTAAAAGGTTAGGTTTTGGGAATAAGGAGGGGGGAGGCTTCCCTGATACTACGTGCCTGCTGGTGAGGACCCAGAAGCTCTGTAGTTTTACCAAATATTTCATTCATATTCTTGACATATAAAAATTATGCCATTTAGTTTTTAGCTCACCTCGACAAAGTTGAGATAAGCTTATGCTATACCCCCGGCGTTGGTGTCAGCATTAGCGTCGGCTTCCCAGTTAAAGTTTTAGGAGCAAGTCCATTCCCAAGTAACTATAAGCCCTACCTGGACCAAACTTGCATGGATGATGCAGCTAGGGATGGACACTACCACACTTGCTTCGGATGCTGGATCTGACCTACATTTTCCAGTTGAGTGACCAGGTTAAGGTTTCTGGAGCAGGTCCATCCAAGAAACTGTAAACCCTACCTGGACCAAACTTGCATGGATGATGCAGCTAGGGATGGACACTACCACACTTGCTTCGGATGCTGGATATGACCTAGATTTTCCAGATGAGTGACTAGGTTAAAGTTTTTGGAGAAGGTCCATACCCAGTTAACTATTGGCCTTACCTGGACCAAATTTGCATGGATGATGCATCTAGGGATGGACACTACCACACTTGCTTTGGATGCTGGATCTGCTGGATATGACCTAGATTTTCCAGATGAGTGACTAGGTTAAAGTTTTTGGAGCAGGTCCATACCCAATTAACTATTGGCCTTACCTGGACCAAATTTGCATGGATGATGCATCTAGGGATGGACACTACTACCACACTTGCTTCAGGTGCTGGATCTCACCTAGATTTTCCAGATGAGTGACCAGGTTAAAGTTTTTGGAGCAGGTCCATTTCCAAGTAATTATTAGCCCTACCTTGACCAAACTTGCATGGATGATGCATCTAGGAATGGACACTACCATACTTGCTTCGGATGCTGGAATTGCTGGATACATTTTCCAGATGAGTGACAAGGTTTAAGTATTTGGAGCAGGTCCATTGCCAAGTAACTATAAGCCCTACCTTGACCAAACTTGCATGGATGATGCATTTTGGGATGTAAGTTAACCAACTTACTTCGGATGCTGGATTCGACCTAGATTTTCCACATGAGTGAATTTTAGCCATATTTTAACCATATTAGCAAGGATGATGTAGCTAGGGATGGTCACTTCCAGACTTGCTTTGGATTTTGAATCTGACCTACATTTTCCAGATGAGTGACCAGGATAATTTTTTTGGATTAGTTATATAACATTATGGCCTATTATGATTAAACTTGCATAGATTGTGCATCTAAGGATGAAAACTTCCAGACTTACTTTGGATGTTGGAACTGACCAAAATTTTCTTGATGAAGTGATAAAATGTCCAACAACTCCAGATGAATGGTCTCTCATAGCAGACGAGTTCAAGAACAGATGGAATGTCCCACATGCATGCGGTGCCCTAGATGGCAAACACGTGGCCATCAGATGTCCCCCGAATAGTTGCTCGCTTAACCACAATTACAAGCACTTCTTTTCCGTAGTGCTACTAGCACTGGCAGATGATGCTGATTACAAAATTCTATGGATTGACTGCGGAGGTCTTGGTTTCGATGTCTGATGCTCAAATTTTTAACGAATCTGAGCTGAAACAGTGCCTCGAAGACAGAGCAATTGCATTTCCAGTGCCAGATCCACTTCCTCATGACAACGAGCCGATGCCCTCCTTTATTTTGGGAGATGATGCATTTGGGTTGAGGACATATTTGATGAAACCTTAAGCGCAAAGAGGTCTAACCAAAGAGCACTTAATCACAAACTACAGAATATCAAGGGGTCGCCGTGTGATTGAAAATGCTTTTGGTATTTTGGCACAAAGATGGCAGGTATTACTCACAATCATGCAGCAATTCTCAGCAGTGATACAAGACATCATAGAGTGTTGTGTTTGCCTTCATAACCTCATGAGATTGCGCTACCCGGCTTTACAAAATGCCCAACTTGACCAGGATGATGATGATCACAATCCGGAGCCCGGTGCCTGGAGACAAGAAGCTAACTTGCATGAGGTACAGATGCCAGGAGGACAAAATAAAGACAGGATTGCTGGGAAGAGACAAAGGGAACTACTTAAACTCTATTTTAACAGCCCGGTAGGATCAGTACTATGGCAGGAAAAAATGATTCCCCACTAGTATGTGTTATTATGTACAGAGTTGGACATTTTAAGCATTATATGTGCAGTATAATCTCATTCTTAAAACATACACAAATAAAAAAACAAGACAAGACAAGACACACAGACAGACATAACAATTAAATTTTAATTGAAAACCAAACAGTAATACAAGTACTAGTATTGCCTTTATAAATACAAATTTTGAACTTAAGAGTATGCACATATAATCAGCATGCAACAAAAATCTTACTGATCTGAGTTTAAAAACAAAATGAACTACTATTCTCAATTAAGTGTATGTCTTACATGGCTTCAAAATAGCTTTGAGAAGTTTGACTGCTGAAAAAATAAAATGATATTGCTAGAACTGCGTGTGTCTATGTATTTTCTATGTATTGTATTGATTAGCGTTCACTGCTTCTGGAATCCATTTTGTCTGCCATCCATATCTAACAGTGAGCTTAGGCCTGCAAACACCACACTTGATCCCTCTTGTGATGGTCTACTAACGAGAGGGGTACACGCTTGCTTGTCTTGCTGCTGAAACCACTGCTGCTGCACCAAAGGCACGTTCCTGAGATCCCCACACAGACGTTGTGTTGACGACTTGGGATGGCCATTGTGAGGGATTAGACTGCCATTGTATGGAACAGGGATCACTATCCTTGTTTGAGGAAAGGTCAGGTCTAGACTGGAGCTGTTGTTGCTGCTGCTCCTGCATGTCAGTGTAGCGGCTGACCAGTTGTTGTACGTCAGCCTGGAAGCGGCGCCAAAGAGTCTTATTAAGGCCTGCCACGGCTTGCTTAACCCAGTCCATGAAGGCATCACGCTCATTCAGTTAAGGTGTATTCTGGATACGACCCAGCAACTCTCGCTGCAAGTTAATAAGCTGTTCCCGACTACTTGCCAGGTCTGCCAAGATTGCATCATCAGAGGACCGGTTTTGAGTTCTGGAGGCTCTTGAATACATTGATGTCGAAGATACATTTGTGGAAGTGGATACTGTTGTAGTGGAATCGTCGAGGGCGTTAATGTAGAGAGCGCCTGTACCAGCGGTATCAGCTTGGGCATCAGCAGAGTCTGATGTCAAAGTCTCTTCAGGGTTTGTTGGGACCAACTTCACCGTCATCTGTTACGAAAATAAGTAAGAATTTATACATTATCAACATCTTCATGTGCAATGAATATTAACATAGAAAACAACATGTTGTTCTATTGTACAGTTTGGCTTTTTAACCAATTAAACCATTACGCCAGCTTAATATGTAACGTGAATCATTATCAATTGACGGCTGATCGGGATCCAGTCAGTTTTCACTTGGAAATTCGTTTGTTCCAAAGGCATCAACACTCAAGCATATGACATAATTTCGACCCTATAATGAATGTGTGGTTATCTACTTACACTAACAGCGGTGCGTTTTTTGACTTCAGTGATATGGGGCTGCAGGAAACCAAACTCACGCAGGATCCAACTGTCCCTTTCTGTAAGTTCCTCATCTGGAGCACCAGATCACGTTTTTTTCAGCCGCCCATACCTTGTCCGAATGCTACTGTACCAGGTTTTGAGGATGTCAGCGTCTTTACCAAGCAGATTAGCCTGTTCCCTCCAGAGATATTCTTTCTTCTGGGTTTTTTTTATACCCTTTTAGTTTTTTGTTGAAAAGGATTGGATGTGCGCTGAGCCATTCAACCATAGCCTGCTCCTGGTCCTATGTAAGTTGTGTCTGCATTTTTTCTTGCGTTTCTGCTGGAGAACATTTCTACTTTCTTCTACATTGAATTGAGACTCAATAGAAGGATCATCAGGCTGAGAGGTTTCCATGGAAGGAAGGGCATCAGCTTCAACGGTCGAAGGTTCGTCATGCTCTTTCCCGGCCTCAGGATTTTCTGCTGCAGGATTTTCAAGGTCTTGAGTCACAGAGCTTGCAATCCAAGATTTTTCACGGCCTTTACCATGGGGTTTACGGGGCATTTTCAATTGTAACTGTAAGAAGATGTGAAAAGTTCGAAGTCTCAACTGCAAATGATCGTCAAGTATAGTGTCACCCTTTTCCTGTAGTTGTCAGATGATGCTTTTTTCAAATATCAGCGCTATAAAAACAAACTCACGCCTGATAGGTCATGGTATGATCGGAGTAAGGTCATTGTAGGTCTTCGTAGAATTGTCAGGAACGTAGAGAGATCGTAGTGGGAACGTAGTAAGAATGTAGTGGGAGCATTGTAGGAGCGTACTTGATAAGTTCCCGACTGTACTACGCTTTTACTGTGCTTTTACTACGATTACGAAGATCTCTCCACGATGCTTCCGCGTTGCTTGTACGATTACGGCGCTTCTACTACGCTCTTTTTACGACTTTACCCCGATTCTTGTTGGCCACGATCCCGCTACACTTGTTTTGAGCATGTTCAAAATAAGCGTGGTGAGAGCTCTCCGATCATGAAGACCCTACCGCGATCATACTGCGCTTATGAAGACTCCACTACGTTTCTCCTGTGATTTGTCACGATCGACCACGTTTTTGGCCACGCTTTGATCGTAGTAGAAGCGGCGTCTATGTGTGAACGGGGGCTAAAAGTAGTATGCCATGAGGGTACACATATCAGTGATTAAGTGCATGCAAAAATTAGAGTAAAATTTAGATATTTAATTTTTTTTCAATTTACCGGGGGCCGTATGGCACATCATCCTTTAAATTGACACAGTATGACACAGAATAATTTGAAACACAAATATTTGTTGGATGATACCAAGATTTTTTCTCTCGGAATAATTCTCTCTTTTTTTCTTTTCTTTTTCTTTTCTTTTTTTCTGAAAATGATGTGTATGCACTTGTGTATTTGCGTATAGGCAGCTACATGCCTGTAGAGAATAAGATATTTTGATTAGATGTATGGTCTGAAAAAAAAACCCATGTGAACATGGCAAGTTGGAAACACACAATAGGGTATTGGTGATGTCATGCAGAGTGTGTAATGGCCTTGACTCAAGTTCAAAGTCACTAAGGATAAGTTGTTTTGGATGAATAGCCTGAAAGGATGTGTGTGAACTTGTCAAGTCGGTAACACACAGATGGGGTTTGCTCATAGCCAGCTAGTTGCCAGTGTGGCGCAGTGGTTATAGCGTCTGCTCTAGAGTCGCAGAATAAGGAGCTAACCCTAACATCACGGGTTTGAATCCCACTGCGGGACCTGGAGACCGATTATTCAGATTAGACCGTATAAAGCGAGATCCCGTGTCGCAGTAGGTGTTGGCATGAAAAAGATCCCTCGCTGCTCAATGGCCCTGAGTGTCAAGTATAGGTATGAATTTGCAGCCCTTCACCAGCAAGTGGTGGCATCTCCATATGAGTGAAAAATTCTTGAGAGGGATGATAAACAACAACAAACAAACAAATATGCCCAGCTACAGAGTGTGTCATGGGTTGACGCAAGGTTATTTGGACAAGTTCAAAGTCACTGACAGGGGAACTGTACATATCTTTACCGTCTTTCTACTTGTGAAACATTGCAAGGTGATACCCCATAAAAGATCGCTTATAACCTTAGAACTTGGCATGGCCTTGACTCAAGGTCACTTCGCCTTGTCCACTTACTCCAACAGAAGATCTACTCGTTGCTTTGCAATGAGCTCTCGTCTAAGTAGATATTCTGTAAAACTATTACTACGAGGGGTGATCAAAAAGTTTGCGAACTAATTGAATAACTTCCTTAAAAGACATAAAATGAGGTTTCAGTGTTTATTATTTTTAAAGTAGTCCTCTCCGATTTTAATGCACATCTGCCATTGTTCTGCCCATGCGCGAATCACGTGATCCAGGCAGTCACGTGACATGCTCCGTAGCAGTCTGTTCAAAGAAGCTAAGAGATTTTTCCGAGTCTTATATTTCTTACCGTGCAAGTTATTTTTCATAACAAGAACAGTCCATCTGTCAGAAATGGCCAAATCTCGGCAATAGGATGGTTGGATAAGGGTATCCCTTCCCACAATTAGTATGCTGACCCATCACAACCCGAGTTCTCAGTCTCGGGAGCGTTGTTTATCAAATGTGGATAAAGTATGGGCGCATTCTTTTTATCATATCTTATATGTTTAAAGTCTAAAGTAAACGATATTCTAGGGATTTAATGATTATAGTATTGCTAAGATATTCAACCATTTTTCTAATTGTAACTTGACGATGTTTCATAACAAATTGCTTAGCTAAGAACACGTCTTTTCCCCGGTTTGCTTTCGCTGGGGAACAGAACAAACATAATTTTTAACCATCTCCCCGCCTTCACTAAAACAATCAATCCAATTAATGATTGAACGTCTGATAAGTCTTTTGTCTTCATAAACCTTGTACAAATTATCATCTTCTACTGCAGAAGAATTTCCAAGATATACGTTAAACTTTACAGCCGTTCGTTGCTCGAGTACAACTGAGTCAACCATTTTTTGTCACAAGTGACCTACATATTGACGTCATTTTCACATTGTGACGTCACAAACACGGAGCAAAAAATTATTTAACATCTGTTATATATAGAACATTTGTATGACTATAGGTGTGCCAAATTTCATTCTGATCTGAATTGTGGTTTTGTAAATATAGAGATAGTTCGCGAACTTTTTGATCACCCCTCGTATATTAGTGTAATTATGCTTATTCATTAATTCATATGATTAAGTTTTTATACGCCTGTCTTTAGACGGAACATGTTATGTTATGGCGTTCATGTCCGTCCGTCTGTCTGACTGTTAGCTTTTCTCGTGTCCGGCTCATAACTTTAATACTATTAGGCCTATAGGATTATCAAACTTTGTCAGTTGATACTTCTTGGGTAGAAGGTGTATCATGCACTAAAAGTAGGTCACTCTCTGACCTTTAATTAAGATGCTATGGCCAAATATGGAAAAATCCTGTCTGGCTCATAACTAGAAAACTATTGGACTTAGAATCATCAAACTTGGCCAATTTATGCATCTTAGGTAGAAGGTGTGTCAAGACCTATTTCAAGGTCACTCTGACCTTTAATTTAAGTGAAATAAAAAAAACTGTCTTTTTACTATTAGATTGCACAATCCCCAAAAATGCAAGAGTGTTGCAGTATCCTTATTAAAAAAATGTTAAATCAAGAAAATACTTATTTTTTTCATTATATACTTTACAGCAATCTATTACAAATGTAATGTTACAAGAGAAATTCCACCTCTCCCATGGGTGTAATTATCAAGCACTGGTCAAGAAGAATTTGATAACAGAAAATTGCATGTCAAATTAGAGAGAAATGAATGAGTTTAGTGTGAGGAGCTAACTGGTAGAGCATCTCTGATCAAGCAGGTGTTATCTATATCTCTTGGGAACTGGGCAGAAAGAATCAGCCGTGTTGGATTAAATAGTTGGCTAGCCTAACTTTTAAAATGTATTTGGTGAAAAGTGATTAAAACTTATTTGATATTGTATAATAAATTAATTTGATATTGTATAATAAACTTATTTGATATTGTATAATATAATTAAAACTAATTATACTCTGGGTGGAATATGGGTGATATTGGAATCAGCATGCCCGTTGTCCATATGAATTGCAGCTTAAAACCAGTCTGACATTTAATCTAAAATAAAATCAAGTATTTAAAAAAATCTTTTCATTATGGTAGATAGTCCCTACAAATCTAAGAGTAATGCATGAACCTTATTAAAAATGTTGCATCAAGATTACACTTTTTTTTTCTTTTTATAAATCTTTGTAACAAATTAAAAAAAAAAAGTCTTTGTTTTCAAATTTAATTTCAGAATGACATAAATATGCATTTTTATTGCACTACAAAGCAGATAGTATGTATAGATCCATTCATCCATTGGGAGTAATGAGTGGACATGCATCCAGTTAAAAATTAATTAATGAGTTCAGTGTAGGAAGGCTAGCTGTCTCAATCATTTTTGTTACAGGATCTCTGATCAAGCAGCTCTTATCTGTATCCTTTGGGAATTAAACAGAAGAACTGCTTGTCAGTTTATAGCATGTGTCATTTGATGGCCAGCCTTTTATTTTTAATATTATTTTGATATAGATTAAGTTGTTAAGACTAAATTGGTATTGTTTAATATGATATTTTTATTTGATATTTTAAAAATATCAAGAGCATCATGTCTCACAAATCTGAAAAGGGGGGGGGGGGGGCATTTGTCAAGCTCTAACACAAACAGTTGAGGATCTATAATGTAATATTTGTTATAATTAATGCCTACACCACAGGAGATGTATAAACAAATATTATAAGGAATGGAAAAATCATTGAAATCCTTGTATCAAGGTTGACAGGATTTTCTTGCACTCTAAACTGTTTATGACAATTGAACAATATTTGACGGGCATAACATGCTGTGGCAGGGCACTTTATTACAGTTATATTAAAAAATAACATTTGAATATGGCATATTAAATTAATTTATATGCAAAAAAAAGAAGAAAAAAATCAGTTAAACTAAGTAGCAATTCCGCAAAATGACTAAGTCCAAATTAGGTGCAAGAAAGTTGCACAGAAAATTGACAAAGTCCTGAAAGTCTTGGTTTTAAATTAGTAACATCTGAAAATGGCTAAGTCTAAAAAGGTACAAAAAAGTTATACTTTAAAATGACAAAGTCCTGAAAAATTATCTTTTAGTAATACACCAGAAAATGGCTAAGTCCAAAAGGTACAAAAAAGATATACAGTTAAATGTCTAGAAAAGTTATAGTTTAGTTACATCTAAAAATGGCTAAGTTCATTTTAGGTACAGAAAAAGTTATAACTAAAATGTAACTTTATCTCAAGGTACAAAAAAGTTACAGAAAAGTTATAACTTAGTTATAAGTTTTTGTGGTATGGGTCGACAGACAGGAGCCAAGTAAAGTGAACCTTTAGTGTTATCGGCTTTGCAGTTGATGCAAAAAGTCGGTATGTTTTTGTGAGTTAAATTTTAATTTAATGCAAATTGAAGAATAACAGTAATACTTTTCAAACTTCAGGTGAAAGAAATAACACGGGACATTAAACAACTTGATCATGCTAAAAAGAATTTGACGAGCTCTATTACAACTCTGAATCACCTCCACATGTTGCTGGGAGGTGTGGATTCACTTTCGTAAGTAATTTCATATTCTCCATATTAAGCTCTCCTATCCCTATAACAGGGGCTGAGAAATAGGTTTTTCAAGCACTTGCCCATGTGCAAATGCACGGTCAAAATTCACTTGTCCTACTATAATTTTTACTTGCCCCACCATAAACTATAAATTCAAGATAACACTTATGACAAAATAGTTTTGATTTCATTGAAAGCAACAAAACATACTTTCTTTCATTGTTGTCTACTATCCAGCATTTTATTTCATCATAATGAATTAATTTGTTTCCAAATTGAAAAATTTTGCAGCCTCGAATGTGTTGTTTTGAATATTATGAGACAGTTGAAAACTCTGTTCACCAGTAAGTAGTAAGTTCCAAGTACCATATGTTCACTCTAGAGTTGCAGAGTAAGGAGTTGATACTTGTGTTGTTGGTTTGAATCCCACTGTGGGACGTTGAGACTGGTCCTTCGGATGAGACCGTATAAACCATGGTCCCATGTTGCAGTAGGTGTTGGCATGAAAAAGATCTCTCACTGCTCAATGGCCCTGAGTGTTGAGTATAGGTCAAAATTTGCAGCTCTCCACCGGCATGTGGTTGCGTCTCCATATGAGGGAAAAATTCTGGAGAGGAACCATAAACAATAAACAAACAAACCAAGTACCATAAACTATTTGTGTCGCTATCATATTTCAGCCATCATCATGGTTTTTAGCTCACCTGAGCTGAAAGCTCAAGTGAGGTTTTCTGATCACATGTTGTCCGTTTTCTATCTGTCTGTCCATCTGTCTAGTCAACCGTCTGTTTGTCAAACCATCTGTAAACTTTTCAAATTTTCAGCTTCTTCTCAAGAACCACTGGGCCAATTTTAACCAAAATTTGAATAAAGCATACTTGGTTGAAGGGGTGTTCAAATTGTTAAAATGAAGGGTCAAGCCCCATTTCAAGGGGGAGGTAATCAAGAAAAGACAAAAATAGGGTGGGATCATTAAAAAGTCTTCTCAAGAACCACTGGGCCAGAAAAGCTGAAACTTATGTGGAAAATTTTCTTAGGAGTGTTGTTTCTAAATTGTTCAAATCATGGTCCCTAGGGGTTGGGTTGGGCCAGCCACCTTAGAGAATATAGGTGTTTTACATTGAAATAAATATGAAAAATCTTTAAGCATCTTCTTCTCAAAAACAATTGGACCAGAAAAGCTGAAATTTAAGTGGAAGCATCCTGGGGTAGTGTAGATTCTAAATTATACATATCATGACCCTTAGGGGTAGGGTGGGGCCACAACAGGAATCAGTATTTTACATTGAAATATTTATATAAAAAATCTTTAAAATCTTCTCAAGAACTACTGGGACAGAAAAACTGAAACTTACGTGGAAGCATCCTGGGGTAGTGTAGACCCTAAGGGGTGGAGTTGGTGCACAATAAGTATGACAAGGGGGGAAAATGTGGTGAAGAACAGCAGGGCTAAAGTTACTCAGATGAGCATTGAGGCTCATGGGCCTCTTGTTATTTGTTAAGAATAATTGTTTCTTTTATTATCACTGGTGTTAGATAGACCTGTCTAATATGAGTTTTTTTCTTGGGCCACAGTTTGCAGGGGATCAAAGTTTTACTTTAAAATATATTTGAAAAATCTTTAAAACTTTTCTTGTCAGGAACCATTAGGCCAGAAAATCTGAAGCTTACATGGAAGCTTTCCAAATAAGTGTAGATTCTGAATTGTTCAATTCATAACCCTTGGATATATGGTTGGGTCACAAAAGGGGATCAAAGTTTTACATTGAAATATGCAGGAAAAATTGTTAATTTTTTTTTTATAAAGAACTGTTTGGTCAGAAAAGCTGAAACTTATTTGACAGCTTTCAGAGGTAATATACATTGTAAATTTTTCAGTTTATGGTCCACAAGATTCAGGGTAGGGCCACAATAGGGATTATGTATGAAAAACTACTGTCTTTCAAAACCCCTGTCTGTATAAAAGTACCTTGTCTTTCTCTGTAACCTACAACAATGCATTTCTACTGTATATCTACAGTATGATATGGTATGCCTCTATACATACAGTAATTCTCAGTATGCCACTGTATATATCCCCAGCATGGTACAGTTACCTACAGTAGCCCCCAATATGGCAACTGGTATCTTTAATAGCCTATGGCATGCCACAGTATATGCCCCCAGTATGCCCACGTAAAGTTCACCAAAGAAGATAGGTGAACTTTTGCAAGATTTTCCAAGCTAATTAAATGGAATAAATAATGATAAAGAACAATTTTTGAAATCAGCTATGAATAGTCAATATTAAAAATATGCTATGATGTCACACCTTTGTTCTTGCAGTCTAAAAATTTACCTGCACGCATCCGATAATAATAATTACCAGTCTAATAATATATTATCGGATGGCAGTGATAAAAAAATCAGACAGTATTTAAAAAAGAAAATGCAGAGTGAGTTGAAGGTTTGATATGTCCAGAAACCAAAAAAAGTAGGAAAAAAATCAGGGAAAGCAAATTGGAAATGCAAGGAAATTAAGTTGGTAATATTGAGTTTTACTCTGCCTCATCAGTAACATTTTCCACTGATGTTCTTCTCAAAAACCACTAGGCCAAAAAAGCTGAAACTTATGTGGAAGCATCCTGGGGTAATGTAGATTTTAAATTGTTCAGATCACGACTCCCTGGGGTTAGGGTGGGGCCACAATTAGGAATCCAAGTTTTACATTGAAATATATGACTGCCGTCATGCGAAAAGGGCCCTTAAGGTCAAAGAACTGGTTACTTTAAGTATAACAGAGCGGCCCTGTCTCCAAATTTGATTTCAGTCTTTTACAAACATGCCTACAATGTGTCCTTTCAAAATCATTTTATTTTTTTTAACTATCACAAGCTGTTTTTCTGTCAGAGGTCTCGAAAGATGGGGAGTTTTCTTTAGAAATTACAAATTTTGACGTGATAACGTATCACGGAGTTACTGAATTTAATGGAAATCTGTAATTCTCTGAACTGGAAACTATTTACTTTAACCTGCCTTATGTTCCAGAAAACAATTTTGAACTTTTATTTCAATTCATTGTAATGTATCTTTGTTAGCTGGAAGGAGTATAATAATTTAAAGGAAAATATAATTTTATTACAAACGATTTTATCAGACAAGTAATGAAGCTGGATTCATCCATACAGACGAGCAAGGTAGTACTTCTTTTAAAATTGTGCTCGTATCAAATTTATCATTTTTTTTATGTAAAAATGTCCTAATGATTTCTTCAATCATTTTCCGGATTGTCTATGAAGTTACATTAAAATTTTTAAAGATACATGAATCAGTATTAAAAAGAAAATTGGAATGTCCCATATAAAGTTGTCAAAATTGGATTTTTTGCAATGAAAAAGCCATCAACACCACTCTCCTTTTCCATTCCAACAAATGGCAGCGCTATTAATTTCGTATTTTCTAATTTTTTTGGATAAACGTATAAATTACTCACTATTAGGGGGTTACGAGGTGTCTTAAACTGTGTTAAAAAAAATTTTCTCTGATGTTAGGATTTCTTTTATAGATCGTTATTTATTCATTCCAGTGGATCCGCTTTACTGCATGGCTCATGTAAGTCACCCTAACCAGGAACAATCCCCAATATACTTGCACATAATCACTTTCTATGTTAAAACCACAAGAGGATACCGGTTATAAGAGTCCTGATTGATGAGGCCATTCCAAGATTTTTCTTTGTTTAGCGTCCATCCTAAATTCAGAAACCTATCTTCCTCTCTGAGAAAACACACAAACCAAAAGGGGAAAAATGCAGCATTTTCAGAACAGTTCTAGAATTTCTTGTTATCATTTGAGACCTCTCCTCACCATAAAACATAGTTAAACTACTAGTTATTGAAATAAAAAAATTAATACACCACTTAAAAAAGAGAGATGTCAATCCCAAAAGAGTAAAAAGTATTTCAGAGATTTGTATTTGTTGATTTTAACCCTGGTATTGCTATGTAAAATACACAGTGTTAGTGCTCTGAGCTGAATATTTTTGCCTGCGTTGGGGTGCATTTTTTTTTTATAGCAATTTAATTAAGATTTTATTGACAAAACATAGACATATTATGCATCAAAATGTTCAGCAGAGATAGGAGTTCAATATTTTGATAGCCAGTTTTCATTTTTTGCATAAACAAATAGGTAATTTACAGGTAAAGCAAATATATTATAAATAACACAACGTTTTCTTCATGGTACTTGAGTTTTATTCATATTTTTTCACTAAGATGCTTACTAACAGTAATACAGATAATTTTTGATACAGGGACATAATTTTGGAACAACTTTATAACGTTTGTGTAGTCACATAGTAAGAAATACCTTCGTCAAAAGTTGGTGTCTGCCATTGTTGATTTTGCCTTGATGTGGAATCTCGACATTTGCCGTATTTCTCTCTTAATCTGGCATCTTTAAACTATTGTTTTCATTAGTCATGATATGATTGTCTTTATTTCTGTTGAGTTTATATGAAATAAAATACTTAGGATGGTTTTTAACTAGGACATATCGTAGTCTACACTTATGAATCCAACCTTGGCATGGGCTGATCGCTGTCTAGCAAATTTCACATTTAAAACATGTTTAGCATAGTCTTCTTCTTAGAAAATGTCAAAAACATCTTGTAGTAAATATCAAGTTTTTTTTAACGTGATTTTAGTCTCTAAACAAGTTTACTAGCACATTGAAAAATGTTTTTATGAATACGCCGCCATTTTGAATCACGCGGAATAAACATGACCTTTTCACCTGTCTAAATTTACACAACCAATCACATTTCATCTAAGTAAATGGAATTTTTTATTCATTCAAACCTATTTCCAAATAAGGAAAGTGCTTTTATTAGACAAAATTTCCATTGGCCACCTAAAATAGCGGTTAAAAAATATTGTTGCTGTCACCCGGAATATTCCGGGGTCAGCTCACAGCACATGGCTTTGTTTACCGGAATATTTCGGTTCAGCACTACTTGGGTTAATTTGAGTTAACTTTGTGTTTGCGTTTCAAAGCTTTGTATTTATCAATTTTAATTTGTGTTTGTTTTTAATTTCATAACCTCAAAACCAATTCGTCCGCGTACACTGCACATAGAAAAAAAACTTGGAATGGCCTTATCATAACTTGCGTTACAGACCTTGAAAAATTTTGCTTCAAATGAAAACCGTGAATCTCCGAAGGCTTAAATAAGTTTGTGCGATTTGTTTAAATCAATTTTTCGATGAACAAAATATTTTATATAGCCAATGCTAATAATTTAATTTTAGAGACAAACACAGTACTTTGCATGTACATATTCATTATTTAATTAACAAAATCGAAAATTTTATGCCTAAGTCTGTGTAGTGAATTCAACAGGAAATGCACACAAATTCTCGGAAAGGCATTCAGAAGCCTGTAGTACACTCTAACGGGCATAATTCCCTAAAACTAAAAGTTATAAAAATAAGGATATAATATTATGTGTATGATTTGCATATAGAGTTTATCCGCGTCAGGTATGAAAATATGCGCATGTCATCTTCAAAGCAATGCAGCATGAAACGGCAGACACTTGCATTGATATTGATCAGTTAAATAAAGCAAATCAAGACTACTTCCGGTTAGACCGGAAGTGACCTCAATCGACAGAAAATTGGGTCAAAAGTCTTGGTTGAATTCAATCATTGAATTTTATGTTGATATCTGCAGAAATACGTCATTTATAGTCACTTTCGGTTTAACCAGAAGTTGACAAAAGAGATGATACTCGACAGGAAATACAATCAGACATCCTCTGTGACATGCATAATTCAATTCAATACAGTGTTGCTATCCTATATGTTGACAATCCTATCCTAGCTATCCTATTGTGAATCCTGCATCCACAATCCTATCCTGTCATTTCATTCTAATCCTATCCTATCCTACATTGTATCCTGCTGCTCTCAGTTTCTTTTTAATATTTAGGAGTTAATTTGACAAAACGAAAAAAAATTTATAAAATGACCATCAAATAAAAATCAGTTATAGTTTTGTAATTAATTTAAATGTAATAAATTTTAATGGAGAAAAAAATAATTTTCAACACCCCGCACGAATTAATTTGCGAGTAACCAGTTAAAATGTAAACAAAAGGATTGTAATAAAATGTAGGCAAGTATTGATCTAGCAAACGTGTGAAGAAATTGGAACTTCGGAAGAATTGAAGAAAAAAATATAGTTAAATTTTATTTGTGTTTAATTTTACATATTAACAATGATCGGGAGATGTCAAGGTATTTGTAATTTCTTTTCGAATTTGTTCTCTACAAAAAATAAATGGAGTTAAAATTATAGAGAGAGAAAAAATGGGGAAACAATAAAGATTGCATATACTTTTCTAATGTTATTGTAAAGTAGACAAAAGGAACAAAATTGAAACTCTTTATAAGACAACGAATACCAAATCCTTCATGCGGGGTAGGTACACTGAATTATAACCGTACCCATTGAAGAAACAATTTCTCTATCATGTCTACACATACTAAATAATGACAAAAATAGGATATGATTGATGTTTTACAAGTGTATGTATCATCTGTTCATGTAAAATTTATGCAAAACTTTCTTTTCCCCTTCACTGGGTATCACAAAAATAACATATAGATCTAACTGCACCTATATCAGCTGTATATTAGATTTTACTTTTGGCATAAATCTAAACAAGAACTTCAAGATATGACAAGACCATAAACCGAGAACAGACAAGTCAAAATTTAGATCTAGAATATGTTGACTTTCATTTATTAAATGTTAAAATTGTCTTATTATATTCAATTTTAAAAGTATGATAAAAATTTGTTTTATATTTATTATTAAAGTTATTCTTGTTTGAAATTTCCAGTTCATCATTTTTTTGTATGTGAATATTTTACAAACATGCAACATTTTCATCATGTTTGCTAAGTAAGAATCAAGATTTTCAAAATGTTAAAATATCTTATTTCGCTTTAGTTTTATTCTCAATTTATGGTCAGTTCAGTGCCGTACAAGTGTATCTTAAATAAAAAAATATTTATGTGTGAGAATTTAATCAATTTATGTTTAACAGAAAACATTTTCCTAAATCTTCATAGTCAGACAGGTTGACAGCAATAATTATTGTAGTCAGCTCACACATATTCCTTAGATCTTATAAAACATGTTTAAGAATCCACAGTTGTTACAGTATTTATAACCCAAATTTAAGTAAATCTTGTTTTTGACCTTGACATTTGATCTTGAATGTTATTCAGTGTCTAAATGAGGAATAAAAATAATTGACCAAGTTTACAATATTCATTCAGGGTAATTCCTTTTTTCAGTGAATATAAATATAACTAGATGAGATCTCGTTGCGAGCAACGAGTAGGTCTTCCGTCCGATTTTTCGATGAGATGAGATGTGATTTTGATTAAGTTTTTGTTTCCCCCCTTAGATTTAATTTTTTTGATTTAAATAACATAATCTTTAACATCCTTTGTTCAATATTGCTTTTCAAAATGTTTCCCCTTTTCGAGATAAGAAGTGCAAAAGAGTTAACATTCTGGCCCCTTATGGCTGCTTATTACGCAGAGAATCAAAATTTTACTACATATTGTTGCATTTAATTAAGTTAAGCATTTTTGCTTCAGTAATTGATAACAAATTCTTGATCATTGAAGAGTTACATATTAGTCTTTTGACCCCTCTGAGCCCCTACTTTGAAGGGTCAGCCCCTTTTTCTTGATATCAAATGAAAAAACTTGTGATTTTAAACATTTTTTGTTCCACAACTATTCAGAAGTTTCTTCTCGTTTTCGAGATATGTGGAATAGAAATATTTAGGGGCCAACCCCTCAAATCCCTAATGGGGCCGTTTTGCAAAAATTGAAAGGGTGCATAATGTTTAGAACATTATTCTGACCATCTTTTGTTCAGTATTGCTTATCAAAATATTCCCCCTTTTCGAGATATAAAGCGTCAAATATTTAGCATTCTGGCCCCTTTTGGCCCCTTATTATGCAACATATGATCTTTATATTATAATATATAGTTACAAATTATTAAGATGAACATTTTTGCTTCAGTAACTGATAACAAAATATTGATCGATCAAGAGTTATACATAAAAAACTTTGGGCCCCTCTGAGCCCCTAATTTGAGGGATCAGCCCTTTTTTCTTGATATCAAATGAAAGGTCTTATGATTTTGAAGACTTTTTGTTCAACAATTATTCAGAAACTTATTTTCGTTTTCGAGATATGCTGAATTGAAATATTTAGGGGCCAGCCCTTCAAGTCCTTAATTGGGCCGTTCTGCAAAAAATGAAAGATTGGATATTGTTTAGAACATTTTTTTAAACAATTTTTGTTCAATGTTGCTTTTCAAAACATTTCCCCTTTTTGAAATATAAAGTGCCAAATATTTAGCCTTCTGGCCCCTTTTGGTCCCTCATTACGTAACATATCATCAAAATTTTAAAACATATAGTTGCAAATCGTTAAGATGAGCATTTTTGCTTCAGTAATTGATAACAAAATATTGATCGATCAAGAGTTATACATAAAAGACTTTTGGCCCCTCTGAGCCCCTAATTTGAGGGACCAGCCCCTTTTTCTTGATGTAAAATGAAAGGTTTTGTGATTTTGAAGACTTTTTGTTCAACAACTATTTAGAAATTTATTTTCGTTTTCGAGATATGCTGAATTGAAATATTTAGGGGCCAGCCCTTCAAGTCCTTAATGGGTCTGTTTTGCAAAAAGTTCAAAGGTTGCATATTGTTTAGAACATTATTCTGAATATTTTTTGTTCACTATTGCTTATCAAATTATTCCCCCTTTGTGAGATATAAGGCATCGAAGATTTAGCACTCCGGCCCCTCTTTGTCCCTTATTACATAACATATGATCAAAATTTTAAAACACATAGTTGCAAATCGTTAAGATAAACATTTTTGCTTCAGTAATTAATAACAAAATATTGATCGTTCAAGAGTTATATTTGAAAGAGTTTTGGCCCCTCTGAGCCCCTAATTTGAGGGACCAGCCCTTTTTTCTTGATATCAAATGAAAGGTCTTGTCATTTTGAAGATTTTTTGTTCAACAACTATTCAGAAATTTATTTTCGTTTTCAAGATATGCTGAATTGAAATATTTAGGGGCCAGCCCCTCAAGTCCTTAATGGGGCAGTTTTGCAAAAATTGAAAGGTTGCATATAGTTTAAACCAATATTCTGACCATCTTTTGTTCTGTATTGCTTATCAAGATATTCTCTCTTTTCGAGATAGAAAGCGTCAAAGATTTAGCATTCTGGCCCCTTCTGGCCCCTTATTACGTAATATATGATAAAAATTTTAAAACATATAGTTGGAAATCGTTAAGATGAACACTTTTGCTTCAGTAATTTATAACAAAATTTTGATCGTTCAAAAGTTATATATGAAAGACTTTTCGCCCTTCTGAGCCTCTTATTTGAGGGATCAGCCCCTTTTTCTTGATATCAAATGAAAAGTCTTGTCTTTTTGTGCATCTTTTGTGATATATGTTTTAACAAAATATTTACTGGTAAAAAGATATAAAAGAAAACGTGTCAAATTTTGCGAGATGCTTGTGAGCCTATTTTTCGAGCCCAGGCGAGCTTCAGCGCCTTTTGAGCTGGAAACATATGGATGCAAAATGGCACCTCTACAATCTTTCCTCTATCTTCACTGAAAATCTTATCCCTTTATCTCTATTCGTTTAGGAGAACACCCCAGGACAAGCTGACCCTCTGAAAATTAGAAAATCGTCCATATCTCACGACGGGAAGTGACGTCATCAAAAACAAAAAAAACCTATCAAGATCAGTTGATTATCTTTCACATCTGAAAGTTTGATGTAAATCGGCCAAGCCGTTTCTGAGAAATCGCGTGCACAAAATCGGTTGGAAGAAAAATAATAATAACTAGATGCGATCTCGTTGCGAGCAACGAGTGGGTCTTCCGACCGATTTTCGATGAGATAAGAATTTGACTGAGATTTTCAAAAATCGAAAAGTTACATACTGTTTAGAACATTATTTTGAACATCTTTTATTCTATATTGCTTATCAAAACATTTCCCACTTTCGAGATATAGAGTGCCAAACATTTGGCCTTCTGGCCCCTCATGGCCCCTAATTATGTAACACGTGATGTCAATATCATAATATATAGTTGAAAATTGTTGAAATAAACATTTTTGCTTCAGTAATGATTTGCACAATGTTGATCATTAAAGAGTTATTGATTAATGACTTTTGGCCCCTCTCGGCCCCTATTTTGAGGGGCCAGCCCCTTTTTCTTCATACCACCTTAAAGCTCTTATGATTTTGAACACTTTTTGTTCAACAACTATTCAGATATTCTTTTTCGTTTCCGAGATATATGCAAAAGATATATTTAGGGGCCAGCCCTTCAACTCCTTAATGGGGATGTTTAGCAAAAATCGAAAAGTTACATACTGTTTAGAACATTATTTTGAACATCTTTTATTCTATATTGCTTATCAAAACATTTCCCACTTTCGAGATATAGAGTGCCAAAGATCTGGCATTCTGGCCCCTCGTGGCCCCTAATTATGTAACATATGACATAAATATTATAATATATAGTTGTAAATAATTAAAATAAACATTTTTGCTTCAGTAATGTATACCAAAATATTGATCGTTAAAGAGTTATTGATTTAATACTTTTGGCCCCTCTTGGCCCCTAATATGATAAGTCAGCCCTTTTTTCTTGATATCATATTAAAGATCTTGCCATTCTGCACAAATATTGTTCAATATGTTTTAGCAAAATAATTATACTTTAAAAGATATGATACAAAATGTCTCAAAAATTCACTCCTGATTCGTGTCCTAAATTTCGACCCCTACCGAGCTTCCATACTAGGCACTTCCGGAAAATATCTAAACCCAGGTGCAAAATGGCAACATGTCCTCTATCATCACTGAAAATTTCAGCGCTCTAGCTTAAGCCGTTTTTGAGTTCCATCGCAGACAAGGAGGTCCTCTGAATTTTAATAAAAGGGCGATAACTTCCGACCGGAAGTGATTTTCAAAAAACGATATTGCCGGAATTAACTTCAGATGTCAACGCATCTACCATGAAAATTTGGATAAAATCGAACGAGCCATCTCCGAGAAATCTTCTGCACAAATTTTGTAAGAAGAAAAAAGAATAATAATAAAGGTAAAAAAGAAACTGAAGAATAATAGAAGGGTCTTCCGCTGAAGACGGAAGACCCTAATAAGAAGAAGAATAGGGAAAAAGAAACCGAACGAAAACAATAAGGTCTTCCGTTGGAGACGGAAGACCTTAACTAGACGAGCTTGTTGCAAAGCAACAAATAAGTCTTCCGTCTAAATCTCAAGGAGATGAGATTGAGATTGAGAGACTTCTACGGTCATATTTGTAAAAATGAGCCATTTACCATTACTCTCGGTGTGACCGGAAGTGACGTCATTTTGACAACTTTTAATGGTCACCTTAGCTGCTACTTGTCATTTTGAACAACTTTTCTTCTATGAAGCTATACAAATTCTCGATACTTTTTGAGATATCAGGAAAACACTTTTGGCCCCTCTAGCTCCCTAATATTAGAGGCCAGGCCCTTATTGTTGGTATCCTTTGAAAGATCGTAACATTCTACACAACTTTTGTTCTATATGTTTTAACAAAATATTTACAGGTAAAAAGATAGTATAGAAAAAGTGTTAAAAAATTTAAAATTCCAGGTAGGACATTTTTCGGGCCATAGCGAGCGCCGACGTGCGGCATTTCTGGTAAAAATGAAATGCGTTATGCATATCTACAGACATAGGTCTACCATACCTGAAAGTTTCATGTTTCTAACTAAAGCCGTATATGGGAAAATCTGGGGACAACCCGACCCTTCGAAAACCATTAAATCGGCAATATCTCCGGACCGGAAGTGACGTCATCAAAACAGAAAAAAACGCATAAGGTTCAAGTGATGATAAATAAGTCCTGAAAGTTTCACAGAAATCCATCAAGCCGTTTTCGAGAAATCGCGTGCACAAAATCGGTAAGAAAAAAAACAATAATAATAATAACTAGACGAGCTTGTTGCAAAGCAACAAATAAGTCTTCCGTCTAAATTTTAAGGAGATGAAATCGAGTTCGGGAGACATCTACGGTCATATGAGCAAGAATGAGCCATTTACCATTACTTCCGGTGTGGCCGGAAGTGACGTCATTTTGACGACTTTTGATGATCTCCTTAGCTGCTACTTGTCATTTTGAACAACTTTGCTTCTATGATGCTATACAAATTCTCAATACATTTTGAGATATCAGGAAAACACTTTTGGCCCCTCTAGCTCCCTAATTTTAGGGGCCAGCCCCTTATTGTTGATATCTTTTGAAAGATCGTATCATTTTACACAACTTTTGCTCTATATGTTTTAACAAAATATTTACAGGTAAAAAGATATTGTAGAAAAAGTGTTAGAAATTTTAAAAATCCCGATAGGACTTTTTTCGGGCCATAGCGAACGACGAAGTGCGGCACTTCCCAGGAAAGAGAAATGCGCATGTCACATCTACACATGTTGCTCTATCATCGCCGAAAAATGTCACGTTTCTGTCTAGAAGCGCTTTTGAAAAAACTGCTGGACAAAGTGACCCTCCGAAAATCACTAAATGGCGGAAAGCTCGGAACCGGAAGTGACGTCATCAAAACAAAAAAATATATATCTAGATTTTTTTATTATCTATCAGACCTGTAAGTTTCATGAAAATTGAGCGAGCCGTTTCCGAGAACTAGCGTGCACAAAATCGGTAAGAAAAAAAAACAATAATAATAATAATAAAAATAGTGGAAAAGAAACCTAAGAATAACAAGAAGGTCTTCCGCTTAAGACGGAAGACCTTAATTATATATATTGGACCAAATGCATATTATCTACAATTTATATCTACCATGTATAACAATTGAATGTTCCATTATCATGAGTCAAATTCATTAAAAGTGTCCATGAAAAGTATACATGTATTTCAATGCCAAGCTCAAAGATACATGTACATGTAGTTTGTTTAAATTGAAGTTAATCAATGTCTTATTACAATTGTATGTTTTACATGCATATTATTTGGCCTGCTTGTCCGTTGCTCAAATTGAATTTGAAATGTCAAAATAGTTGTCAGAGAGATGGTCATAAAGTAACCGAACAGTTTCACAAATGTCATCAATGCACAGAAAACAAATTTATCACACACTGATCTCCTTCATAAAGAACAGCATCATTCCAGACTTTAGGGGGCTCTTGGACACTGGTTTGAAAATCTTTTATTATTTGTTCCAGCAGCAGATGAGATGAAGTGCAATTTGTACAGCCGCAAATTTGCAGGATTGTCCTGAAGAAAAAAACACACACACCATTATGTGCATGTAGATTGTAAATTCTGTCATATACATTATGCATTAAAACTGTATTTGATTGTGATTATCTTTCTCATTATGTCTCCCCTTCCAGGGGAGACATATTGTTTTTGTCGATTTTCTTCTTCTTCTTCCAAATTTTGTCCAGGCCGTAACTTTAATACCCTTTGACATTAAGACTTCAAACTTGGAACATAGATAGATGACATTGAGAAGGAGTGCACGCCACCAACATTTTTGACCTTGACCTATTTATAAGGTCAAGGTCAATCTTTTACATCAAAATAGAGTTTAGCCCATAACTTGAGATCCTTTGATATTAGGACTTCAAACTTGTAACATAGGAAGAAGACCTTGAGACAAAATGCACTGCATTAGAATTTTGACCTTGACCCCTTTCTGCCTTCAAGGTCAAATAGGGAAAAAACACGACCTGACCATAACTTGAGAACCTTTTGACATTAAGACTTCAAACTTGGAACATGCAGAGGTGGTATAAAAGAGGGATGCATGCCACCAAAATTTTTGACCTTGATTCAATTATTATAAGGTCAAGGTCAATCTTTTACATCAAAATAGAGTCCAAGCCATAGCTTGAGTACCCTTTGATATTAGGACTTCAAATTTGTAACATAGAAAGAAGACATTGATACAAGATGCAACACACCAAAATTTTTGACCTTGACCTCTTTTCTTCCTCAAGGTCAAATAGGGAAAAAACTTGATTAGACCATTACTTAAGAATCCTTTGTTATAAAGACTTCAGACATGGAACATGCAGAAGTGGTATGAAGGAAGGATGCATGCCACCAAAATTTTTGACCTTGATCCAATTATTATAATGTCAAGGTCAATCTTTTACATCAAAATAGAGTCCAGGCCTTAGCTTGAGTACCCTTTGATATTAGGACTTCAAACTTGTAACATAGAAAGAAGACATTGTTACAAGATGCAACACTTCAAAATTTTGACCTTGACCCCTTTCTTCAAGGTCAAAAAGAGAAAACATGACTAGACCATAACTTGAGAACCCTGACATTAAGACTTCAAACTTGGAACATGGAGAGTAGAGGAAGGGTGAATGGCAACATTTTTTCGCCTTGACCTATTAATAAAGTCAAGGTCAATTGTTTACATGAAAATATAGTCTAGGTCATAACTTGAGAACTTTTTGACATTAGGATTTCAAACTTGGAACAAGGAAAGACAACATTGAGACTAAATGCACTGCATCAAAATATTTGACCTTGACCACTTTCTTCAAGGTCAAATTAAGAAAAACATGACCAGACCATTACTTGAGATCCGTTTGACATGAAGACTTGAAATTTTGTACACAGAATTTGAGTTGAGATGCACTGCATTATTATTTTTGACCCTGATCATATATTTGCACTCGTTAATGTTGGTAAAGAAGGGGAGATGTGTTTTTTTGTAAAAAAACCAATACCCACTAGTTACATGTACAATTGTCTGAATTTCACCTTTTTCTCTCCCAGAGTAATGCATTAGTTTTAAGAAATCAAGCAAAATCAAATCTTATACTGCAACTTCATAGTCATAACTCATATCTTAATTAAACAATCATAATTTACATAATTTACTTGTAGATTATAATTCATTTCATCTTGTTGACTTGCTAACTAGTATGAGTACATGTTTGGATGTTTATTTCTCTCCATTTTCTGCTTGTATTAATCTATTTACCGGTAATATGTTGTCTGTTAATTTCTTTTAATTTTTTGCTTGAAATTTGAATATAAAAAAAATTGAAAATACATATAACATGACCATGATGACTAGAACAATTATACATTAATTTCAGTTTTACTTTCAACATTTTAAAAAGAAGAAAATCTCTTATTCATAAAATCTGCAGACACTTCATCTCAACTTAGATAATGATTTTTATGTATTTTAATGAAACATGCATAAACACAAAATAAATAATCTAATCATACCTACTTCTAAATGTAAAATCCTTTATATAGTGATGACTAATGAGGGCAGGCAAAATTGGGTTCAATTCTCTGAATTGAAATGGATAATAAATTATTAATTTATGTTATATGTTTTATGTTTAACTCACAATAGGTCATACATACAATGTACATGCAAGTGCTGAGTGGGCTTATTATACACAGTAGCATAAGAAATGATCATGATGATTCTGCATTTAATTATTTTAAATTGCAATCAGATAAGAAAACATATTTTTTTAACCACAGTAGGGAAATGAGTATATAGCAATAACAAACTGAAAAAGGTATAATACATCTGATCATGTGACAAAGTATTTGTAAATATTTACCCCCCCTACCCCTCCCCTTTCTACGCAATCTCTTTTTTCCACATTCAATTTCAGTGTATATTACAATAGAATAAAATTTGAATAGTTCAAGTCATTAGAACATTGCTTAAAGGGAGAGATATGTATAAACATGCACACATTTACAGTGTGTAGCATACCAACATGGTCCTGCACCAAACAACTGCGATTATTATCTGTTATAGTCCACTGCTGACGGTTCAAGTGGAATTATCCAGACAAACAGAACACATTTAACAGAGAAACATGTTACTGAACTGTAACACAAGTAGGAATCGAGTTAATCATCCAAACATGCTGAAGAAATACGATCTTTTGATGTCCGATCTCTTCTTTGTTTACATGCGAAACTTCTTCCGGTGATCGTTCACGGTTAGATCGTATGCCATATTACTCAAAGGTAAAAGAATAATTGTGTGTTAAGAAAAAAAACGGCTATTTTTTTTGTGATTTTATAAATATATCTTTTGTAAACGTTCTATATCCTTTTGCGTTTCTGTAATTTATTCTGAAATATGAATTAACCTTTACTCGAATCTGATTGGCTGTAGGATACAGGATAGGATAGGATAGGATTGGATTAACTACATTATGTTTCTATCGTGAATCCTCAATCCTGAATCCTATCCAATCCCATCCCATGTCAACTTGTGGGATAGCAGCACTGTACCAATATCTGTGAAAATAAGCAGTTTTCTACTACTTTCTGTTTGGCCGGAAGTGACGTAATTCGACGCATTTTGATGATTTCGCAAACTGCTACTTGTCATGTTGAACAACTTTGCTTCTTTGAAGTATTACAAATTCTCAATACTTTTTGAGATATCAGGAAAAATATTTTGGCCCCTTTAGATTCCTTATTTTAGGGGCCAGCCCTTTTTTCGAGATATCATTTAAAAGATCTTGTAATTCTGCACAAATTTTATTATATATGTTTTAACAAAATATTTCCAAGTAAAAAGATATCGTACAGAAAGTGTTCTAAAATTTGAAACTCTCGATACGACTTTTTTCAGACCATAGCATTCGTCGACGTGTGGCACTTCTAGTGAATGTTAACTACGTATTATAGATCTACATATGTTGCTCTGTCTTCGCTAAAAGTTTCACGTTCCTGTGATGAGTGGTTTCTTAGAAAACCTGCGGACAAACTGACCCTTCGAAAATCACTAAATCGCAAAAATCTTCGGACCGGAAGTGACGTCATCAAAATAAAGAAATATATATCAAGATTTTTTAATGTTCTATCAGACCTGAAAGTTTCATGAAAATCGAGCAAACCGTTTTCGAGAAATCGCGTGCACAAAATTGGTAAGAAAAAAATAATAAGAACTAGATGAGATCTCGTTGCGAGCAACGAGTGGGTCTTCCATCCAATTTCTTAATTAGATGAGATATTATTTTGACTATGATCTTTGTCAAAAGATAATAATATAGACTTCCCTAATTAGATTTCATTCTTTTGATTTATATAATATTATCAAAGAGCTATAGATGACATGCTTTTGGCCCCTCTGAGCCCCTAGTTTGAGGGGTCAGCCTCTTTTTCTTGATATGAACTGAAAGGTCTTGTGATTTTGAAAATGTTTTGTTCAACAATTATTCAGAGATTTCCTTTCGTTGTGGAGATATGCTGAATGGAAATATTTAGGGGCCATCCCTCAAAGACCTTAATGGGGCCATTTGATAAAAATTGAAAGGGTACATATTGTTTAGAACATTATTCTGACTATCTTTTGTTCAGTATTGCTTATCAAAATATTCCCCCTTTACAAGATATAAAGCGTTAAAGATTTAACATTCTGGCCCCTTGTGACCCCTTATTACGTAACGTATGATCAGTATTGTATCATATATTGTTGTAAATCGTTAGGATAAGCATCTTTGCTTCAGGAATGTATTACAAATTATTGATCGTTAAAGAGTTAAAGATGAAAGAGTTTTGGCCCCCCTGAGCCCCTAATTTGAGGGGTAAGCCCCCTTTTCTTGATACCAAATGAAAGGTCTTTTGATTTTGAAGACTTTTTGTTCAACAACTATTCAGAAATCTATTTTTGTTTTCAAGATATGGTGAATTGAAATATTTAGGGGCCAGCCCTCCAAGTCCATAATGGGGCCGTTTTGCAAAAATTGAAAGGTTGCATATTGTTTAGAACATTATTCTGAACATCTTTTGTTCAGTATTGCTTTTCAAAATATTCCCCCTTTTTGAGATATAAAGCATTAAAGATTTAGTATTCTGGCCCCTTTTGGCCCCTTATTACGTAACATATGATCAAAATTTTAAAACATATAGTTGCAAATCGATAAGATGAACATTTTTGCTTCAGTAATTTATAACAAAATATTGATCGTTCAAAAGTTGTACATGAAAGACTTTTGGGCCCCCTGAGCCCCTAATTTAAGGGATCAGCCCTTTTTTCTTGATATCAATTGAAAGGTCTTTTGATTTTGAAGACTTTTTGTTCAACAACTATTCAGAAATCTATTTTCGTTTTCGAGATATGGTGAATTAAAATATTTAGGGGCCAGCCCTTCAAGTCCTTAATGGGGCCGTTTTGCAAAAATTGAAAGGTTGCATATTGTTAAGAACATTATTCTTAGCATCTTTTGTTCAATATTGCTTTTCAAAATATTCCCCCTTTTTGAGATATAAAGTGCCAAAGATTTAGCATTCTGGCCCCTTTTAGCCCCTTATTGCGTAACATATGATCAAAATTTTAAACCATGTAGTTGCAAATCGATAAGATGAACATTTTTGCTTCAGTAATTTATAACAAAATATTGATCGTTCAAGAGTTATACATAAAAGACTTTTGGCCCCTCTGAGCCCCTAATTTGAGGGATCAGCCATTTTTTCTTGATATCAAATGAAAGGTCTGATCATTTTACACATCTTTTGTGATACATGTTTTAACAAAATATTTACAGGTAAAAAGATATAAAAGAAAACGTGTCAAATTTTGCGAGATGTTTGTGAGCCTATTTTTCGAGCCCAGGCGAGCTTCAACGCCATTTGAGCTGGAAAGATATAGATGCCCAATTGCACATCTACAATCTTTCCTCTATCTTCACTGAAAATCTTAACTCAATAGCTCTAGTCGTTTAGGAGGAGTTTCCAGGACAAGCCGACCCTCTGAAAATCAGAAAATCGTCAGTATCTCACGACCGGAAGTGACGTCATCAAAAAACAAAAAAACCTATCAAGATCAATTGAATATCTTTTACATCTGAAAGTTTGGTGTAAATCGGCCCAGCCGTTTCTGAGAAATCGTGTGCACAAAATCGGTTGGAAAAAAAAAAAAATAATTATAACTAGAGCAAAGCTCGTTGCAAAGCAACGAGTGGGTCTTCCTTCTTAGCTTGCAAGTTGACGTTGTAATAAAAGGATAAATATTTGTTTAATTTCCACCTAAAGGTTACATGTTTCTGTTTATATTGTCAACTTTGCTAACATTCTCTTTCTTCTTTGACCCAAATATCAAGAGACCTCATCTCCGGAACTCTGAATTTGGAGTGAGCATAAGGATATATAATTCAACTGTACTCTCTCCAACAGTACTCCTGAAATTGTATCCAAAACACTAATACTCCCAGACCCTCATTTCTTGAACTTTGACTTATGATTTTTAATTTCTAGACTTTTCTATTCATCTAACGTCTTTGATGCAATCATGTTAGTAACACGTGTCATACTACAGAATCATCAGTGTTTTGCTACATCACTGTCATAATAATTGCTTGGCAAAACATTTACACAGCATAACTACAAAGTAAGTAATCCCAATGTGTTACTGATTGAGGATATCCATTGTTTGACAATCAGTAAGTAGAAAAATACTCTTACAAGAAATGCATAGGGATGATTTCAGTAAGACATGGTGTCACTTGTGGAAAATTTTAACATAACATCTTTTTTAGCCTTTAACTTAAAAGTTAAACTTCATTATCTCAAAAACCGATATCTAAATAAATGTACCATTTATATGGTGAAGTGAGTTGGTACTCCCAACCCCTTATTCTTTAAGTTTTTTACCCTGCATGGTTATCTGGAGTCATTGGATATCTTGATGTTTAATCTTGGTCCAGTTGAAATTGAGAAAAAATGGTTTTACTGTACTTCTTGGGTTCATTTATTCAAATGTTTTACAAGGGGGAAAAAGACACATATATTTAAATTTTTGTAACATGTTGAAATAATCTTTTACATGTACATGTATATTACACATATATTCAAGTAAATTTTTTTTAATAAGAATTCATTAAAAATATTTGAATCCATTGAAGTTGATTGCAGTAGATATAATGTGAATTATGAGCCTAACACACAACAAGCAAATTTAAAGAATAGTGGTCTCATTCTGTCATTTGTCAACTGAAAAAGTTTGATGATAATAGGCCTGAAACTGTTCAAAATATGCCTCTAAATCATTTTGAAAAAGAATGGCTGCAAAATTTAAAAAGTAGGTAACCATGAACTACTTTTGAGTCAGCATGATACAAGGTCCTTAGATGCATCAACTGACAAGATTTGATGATGCTAGTCCTTATAGTAAGCAAAATTTCAACATTTTAATAAATGTAATTTTTGGTCAACTTTGAAGTGACCTTGAGACCAAGCCCTTTGTCTCAGAGCGATTCCCTGTGCAAATTTTAATCTACAATATATCCTCATCCTTTTGTGAAAGTTTGGTGATAATCTGCCCAGTGGTTCTTGAGAAGACGATTTTTTAGCAACCAGTACTTTTGGTTTTATTTACCTAATTATCTCCCCTTGTTTAAGGGTTACAACCCTAAGTTTACTATAAACGGGAGCCCTGGGGCCATGGATACACTGTGACAAATTTGACAATAATTGGCCAAGGGGTTCTTGAGTTTTGGCCCATATTCCTACAAGAGGCCCATGGGCCACAACGCTCACCTGAGTTACTTTGGCCCTGCTGTTCTTCACCAGACCCTCCCTCCCTTGTAATACTTATTGCGGCCCCACCCTACCCCCGGGGGCCATGATTTGAAAAATTAGAATCTACACTACCCCAGGATGACTCCACATATGTTTCAGTTTTTCTGGCCCAGTGGTTCTTGAGAAGAAGATTTTTGAAGATTTTGCCTATATATTTTAAACTTTGATTCCCTTTATTGCCCTGCCCTACCCCCGGGGGCCATGATTTGAAGAATTTAGAATCTACACTACCCCAGGATGCTTCCACATATGTTTCAGCTTTTCTGGCCCAGTGGTTCTTGAGAAGAAGATTTTTGAAGATTTTGCCTATATATTTTAAACTTTGATTCCCTTTATTGCCCTGCCCTACCCCCGGGGGCCATGATTTGAAGAATTTAGAATCTACACTACCCCAGGATGCTTCCACATATGTTTCAGCTTTTCTGGCCCAGTGGTTCTTGAGAAGAAGATTTTTGAAGATTTTGCCTATATATTTTAAACTTTGATTCCCTTTATTGCCCTGCCCTACCCCCGGGGGCCATGATTTGAAGAATTTAGAATCTACACTACCCCAGGATGCTTCCACATAAGTTTCAGCTTTTCTGGCCCAGTGGTTCTTGAGAAGAAGATTTTTAAAGATTTTGCCTATATATTTCAATGTAAAACTTTGATTCCCTATTGTGGCCCCACCCTACCCCTGGGGGCCATGATTTGAAGAATTTAGAATCTACACTATCCCAGGATGCTTCCACATAACTTTCAGCTTTTCTGGCCCTGTGGTTCTTGAGAAGATTTTTTAATGACCCCACCCTATTTTTGTCTTCTCTTGATTATCTCCCCTTGTAAAGGGGGTTGGTCCTTCATTTTAACAAATTCCCCTTCACCCAAGGATGCTGTGTACCAACTTTGGTTAAATTTGGCTCAGTGGTTCTTGAGAAGAAGATGAAAATATGAAAAGTTTACAGATGGATGGACAGACAGACAGACAGATGGACAGATGACGGACAACTGGTGATCAGAAAAGCTCACTTAAGCTTTCAGCTCAGGTGAGCTAAAAAGTTTACATACACCGCACATATGGCCATAGCATTAGCTCTTTGAGCCTTTGGCTCACAAGAGCTAAAAAGATAAGAAGAATTATGTATCTTAGAGTTGTCTATTTGTAATCAAAGCTATATTGAAATCAGACCAATTTCTTGAAATAACAAATTGCACTGTTGTAGTGCAAAAAAATTAATGATATTTTACATGTCGCTACAATATTCAAAGAGGGCATGTTGCAAAATTTTGAATTAAATTAGAGGGGTTATGACTGTTTCATCGCTAATTATAGATGATCAATGTGAAAACACAAAGTTGAGAATTGCAATGTCATTGAAAGTCTTGGAGAGCACCGAGCTATTAAAAAATTATTCCTTCAGACAGGTCATTTTTCAAAGTGCACAGTAAATTTTCCTTAAATCAATGTGTCCGCAAACTTTTCTAACAATCCTCGTTCATGTACATGCCCTTAGCACTGAAGTCATTTGAAATATGCACATATGTTAACATTTGTTGTTGTATATGCCAAAATAGCAGTTCTCTCTAAATTTTTTTTGTAAAAATACATATATTACAAGTTCTTAATGTATTAAGGCCTGATGTGTCCATAATCCTAGATGGAAGGACTTTTATCCTTGTGTGACTGTTTAAATTTCACTATGCTGCTTATTCTTTGTCATCTCCAAACAGATGCTCTTCTGGCAAATATGGTCATGCTTGGTATCAAATTTCAGTTATCAGATGGCAGTCACACCTATCCAAAAGAAATTGAAATTTCTCATTTAAAATAAAAAAAACTGTACAACTTATAAATGATAAATAGCGATGTTAATTTTACTCGGACAGCTAAGTCGCAGAGTCAGAGGCTTTAGTCAAATGAAAGTCGAGTACTCGTTGAAATTTAAATAAATTTTTCATGTCATTTTCCTTTTTGTCTTTAAGAGACTGCTAGCCTGTACAATATTTAAACTACGTTATAACCATTATACAACAAATTATTGAATCATTAACATTTTCGGAGTAATAAATATATGTATCAAATGTATTTGATTTCAAATATAATATTTACTGCCTGTGTTTTTTTTTCAGTACTTTGGGACTGGGGGCTGGGGCCCTCAGAATTGGGAATTTCAGCATCAATTAGGCTAAATTGGGAATCTCCCAGAAAGCCCAATCACTTAAAAAGCATTGTCAAAAAGCTTTGTTTTTGTCTTTGTATTACTTTAACAAACAATTGTTATAACTAATCAAGACTATTCTTGGTATGGATTATCTAATTACTTGCATCAAGAACAATAGTGGTATGAATTATCTAGTAGAGTGCACATGTACCAAAAATACACCTGGGGTCTCCCCAAATTTTGGCTTGTTTTTCCAAGATTTGGGCCTCAGTCGCACCCATACAACCCATCCCCAGGCCGGAGCAAGCAGGATAAAACACCCAGTAGTCTGTAAATCAATGCATGCCCTAATGAAAATTCACCAATTGATATGGGGCCATTCATCTTCTGAGATACACACCTTCTTCTAAGGCCTACTGCTTTTCAGCTGAATTTCCTCTGCAACTGACCACGTCTCTTAGGTTCGCATTTACAACTCTGTATATGATAAGCATCATAGTGACACCTACATGTTGCACATCATTTTTTTCAGAAAGCACTTTGCTACACTGCAAATGTGTCCCATAATTATTCTAATCATTTTTCTACATAAAATATCACATCAAACAGGGGGTATCTCAATTTTTTAAGAAATTTGACCGGGTCTTTAGTACGAAACTATCCCCTGCCACCTTTAACTTTCAAAGTTTGCTTTTTAATTAAAATAACTTTCCATATTTAGAAAGTGCAATTAATTCTGAGTAAAAATATACTAAATATGTCTTATTTCAATGAAAAATAAAAAAGTTGGAGGCAAATAAGTGACCCCACCAATTGTCGGTCAACCACCTTAACCCCATATTCTTTGTGTTACTTCAAAAATGACCAACTCCTACAATCCAAAAGAATCTATTTCTTATCAAAACAGTGTTTAATGGTAACTTTGATCAATTTCAAATGCAGCTACATTAAAAAAAATTCAATAAGAATTGCATGCCTTCATGAAATGTACTCACATGAAACACATACTCTCCTATTTTTGATGTTTTGAGAAATCCCATTTTACCTCTTAATTGCTTGAATTTGTACATCTATAGCTTGTTTGCAAAAAGAAAACCTAATCTATTTTTCAGGATATTTATTGTAATATACAAAAACCCCTCTTGCATCAAAGTTTCAAGAAGAAGTGTCCTGAAAGTTGCAGTTATCTACCCTACCCCTCCAACCATTACCTGATTCTATAGAAAATATTTCAAAAACATTAAAATGTGCACCGTCACATATACTGTGGAAATCTGATTTTACTGACTGTCCTTTTCCTGAGTATATTTCCATTCAATTTCAATGTATCTGAGTGATCAAATACATGCATTTGATTCCCCTGAATAATTAAAGTGATCATCCTGTCCTTACTTGGCATTTGTGAGTAAATTTCAGGTGTTTAGTAGAATCCAATAATTACATGAAAAATATACATATTTCTGATATTTTGTTCATTAAATATGCAAAAAGACCATCGTTTTGTTATAATTTTAAGAAAAATATATAATCTATATGAAAATAATGAAAAGTTTAAGTTCTATCACATTATAGAAGACAAATGAGGGGGAAAATGAAGGGGAGGGGGATATTTTTTTTATGTAATTTTCAATAGTAAGATGGGTCTAATTTGAAAAAAAATTAAAGCACAGCAATTCTTTGAATAAATGTGGTTCTGTGAACTGATATTTTTGCATACTGACTCATTCTTTTCTCAAAATAATGATATTTAGTGAAATACATGTAAAAAAGAGTAAGTTTATGTAATATCAGTGATATCGCAATAACTGAGCCCCTTTAATTTTAATTAATACTAAGTGATATTGCATCAAAATTTGATAAAATATATGTGACAGTGCCCAAACTATTATTTTCAAACAAATAAATTTTTTCAGACAAAAATTGCCTTACTCTGTTAAGATTTGTTAAGCTGATGCTTCAAACTCTTTGAAAATGTGTACTGGGAAAGGTTTACCCCCCTTGTGTTTAGGTCTCTATATCTAAATGAATAAGAGTCAAATAAAAGAAATATGGTGAGTTTTGAAAATGGCATACATCAATAAACTTATTTAGAGAAGAATTAGACTAAATTACATATTTCTGAAAATTGGTGTTTTCTTGAAGGTGGCAGAGGATAGTTTTTTTAAATGCCAAACATGTGCCGAGGGGGTACACATATACATGCGATCCATAAAAACATGTACATGGGGACAGTTTTCCAGGGGCTAATTAATTACACTTCTAATCATATGCCCATGGCTCACAAATTATGTCAACAAATTACATGTAATTTGCCTAGTAGAGTGCACATGTACCAAAAATACACCTGGGGTCTCCCCAAATTTTGGCTTGTTTTTCCAAGATTTGGGCCTCAGTCGCACCCATACAACCCACCCCCAGGCCCGAGCGAGCAGGATAAAACACCCAGTAGTCTGTAAATCAATGCATGCCCTAATGAAAATTCACCAATTGATATGGGGCCATTCACCTTCCCTCTGAGATGCACACCTTCTTCTAAGGCCTACTGCTTTTCAGTGAATTTCCTCTGCAACTGACCATGTGTCTTAGGTTCGCATTTACAACTCTGCATGTATATAAGCGTCATAGTGACACCTACATGTTGCACATCATTTATTTCAGCAAGCACTAGCTCTGCTACACTGCAAATGTGTCCCATAATTATTCTTATCATTTTGCTACATAAATATCACATCAAACAGGGGATATCTCAATTCTTTAAGAAATTTGACCGGGTCTTCAGTATGAAACTATCCCCTGCCACCTGAACAACAAAACCTGCTTGAAAAACATGCAATAAACAAACTAAATTTGATCACATATTTTGTAAGTTTTTCTTTGGGAAAACTTCCATTACATTTTGGGAAAATACAGGCATATTTTCAATTGGGACTTGGGCCGAATTTCGGCCCCAAGTCGGCTCTAAAAAAATCACTGACTGCACATTTTATCTATATACAGAACATCAAATGCTTGTATTTATCCTTTCTTTTCCTGCTGCTAGTACATGTACCCGTTATTGATTTCTTACCTGAAGCCATTTGAATGTGTCTTGTCAGTGACCCGTGATTGTTAAACAATTAAAGTGTAACTCTTACAAAAACAAAATTTTAACTATGAGATTTTTTTTTGCATTCAATCAATACAATTTAAAAATGATTGATATTAATATCAGAAAGAAACACCTTTGAATTATGCTCATAACCATTCCCCAATTTACATGTATTTATAAAGTTTTATTATTCTTCATTAATTGGTAGTTGCATTATATGAGATCTGAGATCTTACGAAATCGCAGGTTGAAACTTTACAATTTGGATCCGACATCTTTTAAAGTATGCCAATGCATGTTTGTCGAACAACAAAATTCCTTTGAACAATTAACAAAGACTGGTTAAGCCTTTCCCTGAGTTTGAACACTGATACGTGAATAAATGAACTGAGCAGATCCAATTTTTTTTTACATTGAATTTTTAAACGAACAACCGACTTAACAAATTTTAGTCGATAGTCAGTATGATTGAATGATAGTCGAGTATTCATTGACACCCCTAATGAAACCATCAAACAGAGTTCAAAGATACTGTCACATTTTCCGTGTATTATTTGTAAAAAGTACTCTATTAAATAGATGTTTACATGCAGTCAATTTCAAGAATGTAATTACAAAATATAATATAAATAGGGATTAATTAGGAGTTTTTTTTTCATGATATCACAAAGGAAATGCACATAACTTACACATGTAAAAAATTTATTAGGGATGGCAATGGTCAACTGGGTAACCATCTAATCAGTCAGAAATATAGTAACCGGTTTAGTATGGGATGACGGGTTATGATTTTCATAACTGGTTAGTCGGTATTTTTTGTATAATATGTACTTTTTAAATAATATACCAGTATACATATTTTTTTTTTTAAAAAATTACCACTTAGATCATGTAGATAGCATGTGTAAAACTAGTCTCATTCAAGCAGATGCTCGACTGTCTCCATAAACTCCTGCTCGTTGGAGTTTATGGAGACAGACAAGCATCTGCTTGAACGAGATTAGTTTAAAACTGAAAAGTTGCTATCGACTTATTAAATTATTCACAATATACAGCCACTGTGAAAACAAATCCCCATTATTTTGTCATTATAGTAAAACATGATTATAAGTGCCAGGGACAAATAATTTTGATTCATTATAAATGTATTCATTTTTCAGTTTAGTTTTCAGTATGTTTTAAATCCACAGGGAATGAAAATCACTTCACTATATGCTTCAATTCCTTATTTAAGTCTGTTCACAGTAAGCGTGTTTTACTGTAGAACCCAAATACCACTCTAAGTTTAAGCTGATCCTTACGTCGCAGGTTCGAATCCCACAGCTGGATGTGGAGATAGGTTCCTCGGATGAAACTGTATGAACCGAGGTTCTGTGTCACAGAAGGTGCTGGCATGAAAAAGATCCCTCACTTCCCAAAGGCCATAAGTGTCAAGTACAGGTCTATATTTGCAGGCCTCCACCAGCAAGTGGTGGCATAATAATATGACTAAAAAAATTTGAAGGGGCAATAAACAAAACACAAATCAATCCTGCAGTCTTATCACAGAAATAATTCAAACTTTTATGTATAAATATATTTCCAAATTTCTTTTGCAATTTAACTGAGTGACATTTTTGAGATTTTCCAATAATAATACACATTTACTAACTGGGTTCGAGGGCAACATGTGTTTTGTCGAACCCAAGAACCAAACTGTTTGCCTGAGGCCATTAGGCCGAAGGGAAACAGTTTGGTTCAAAGGGTCAGCAAATTGCATTTTACCCCGAGAACACGGTCAATATCTTTTACTTTCTTATTTTGTTTGACATAAATGTATTTTGTAGTGGCTGCCATGATGTAAATTTCCTTTACCAGCGCTGAGGTAAAACTCTGTCAATTCCGTAACTTTCAAACACCAATGAATGCAAATGAGATTTAACTAATCCCGCGCATACTGTAATATGTAAGCAGTCCAATGATCTCATCGACAGGTTCAATATCTCACTTTGCAGTTCAACATAGATTTTTTTATGATTGCTCATAAAACCTTGGAAATGTTAGACATTTTGAGTGTACACTGGTATAGATTTATATAAGAACAAATTTTTAAAGGTATAACAAATTATAATATTAATTAAGGCCCTAGTTATAACAGCTATTCATACTTGTTGAAAAATATATAACAATAATTATCATGTTTATACATGTAGTATGTTAGATAGTGTATTGTTGATTTTTTGCATTTTTTTGTTTCAATAAAAAAAATAAGTCTTGGTGAAATTACATGCTCTCATGCATTTAAATATAAGGTAAAGCAATGGGGATTTGACAATGTCATGTCAGGGCTAACAGACAGAGACTGAACCATAAAATAGATAACATACATCAGTGTTTGTGCGTACATTTATACATTTGCTGGCATATACATGTAAACATCAGTGCTGTAAGCAGCTGTTAAATTTTAGATAAGAAAAATTCTAACCTTCATTTCCATGGTCCACACCAATCATATATTAAAATGTCACCGTGAACTGTTTCATCACTCGCTACATTTATCACAGAAAACTCCGACACACGACTGTTCATCGCTGTTAATGTGATCGTCAGAATTTCCTCGTAAACAATTTGCGCAAGAATATATATATCCCTTTAAAACTAATGCTCCCTGTACGCAACCAAGGATTTTATGTGCTTCGTAGATGTGGATTAAACGTGCATGTCTACATACGGCTCGTAAGAAAATGTACAACTGTCAACTTCACATATTTTCTTCCCATTTTCTGTCTGTAATTCCGACTTGCATGGCTACTTTCGGGGACGTACTAAAGACTTGATATACTAAGAACCTGATATTCGACCTGATGATTTTTCAAAACATAAAATAATCAGATTGAGTGTTAAACATGATTTATTTTTAAAATTATTGATTATGAAGCATTATGCTATACTAAACTACACTTTTTTTTTTAAATATTTGCCAACAAAGCATCAGATCAAATCACGTTTTTTGTATATCGGGTCTTTAGTGTCTTCTTCCCACAATGCCGCTCGTGATTGTTTACTTCCAGGTTACAAACAAGAGGCCCCGATTAAGACTCTTTCTATACGGATGCATTTGTAAATGTTGATTTACCTTTACTTGTGTAAATAACTTGCATTTATAAACGATTTAAATAACAGAAAACAGAGAAATCGAATCAAAACAATTTATTTAAAACACAACAACTATCTAAAACCGTACAAGCATGTGTTACGATGCCCTAAAAGGCGTGGCTGGTTTGTAGACAACTTGTTCCTGTACGATTCTTGAATAATTATTATATAAAATAGAATAAAATATAGCACGGAGCTTGTTTCTCTTTATACCACATGACAAGATTTAATATGTTAGAAATTATGTCATTCAAACTTTTTCATAATATTTTAATATTTCTAGCTATCCAAAAAATACTTTTATGACCTGCTGTCCCCTGAATATAGGGGCCAGCCCCTTTTTCTTGATGTTATCTGAAAGCTCTTGTAATTACACACAACTTTTATTCTATATGTCTTACCAAATTTTTATCAGTTTAAAAGTTATTAAACAAAAAGCAGCAAAATTTCATGGAAAAATAATTCTTAAAACTTGCCGTCACATAGCTTCCGAACTTAAAAAAATTAGCCTACAATTTTAATGTTCTGCACATCTGCAATGTATTAGTTACAAGTTCTCCAGTTTTCATGCAAATATCATGTGTCGTTATTGAGAATTCTACTGGACAAGAGACCCTCCAAATATCGATTAAAGGGCAATAACTCATGAACTGGGGTATATAGCAAAAATTTGAAAAAAACGTTTTTAGGCAATAATACGCTGTATCTACCCTGAAAGTTTCATAGCAATCGGACAAAAGGTCTTCGAGAAATCGCCTGCTGAAAATCGGTGGGGAAAAAAAAAAAAAAACAGTAGAATAACAGTAGGGTCTTCCGAAGGAAGTTCAGAAGACCCTAATAATAGGGAAAAAGAAACCGAACGAAAACAATAAGGTCTTCCATTGGAGACGGAAGACCTTAATAAAAAGAAAAGTGAAAAATCAACAATAGAATAATAGAAGGGTCTTCCGCAGAAGACGGAAGACCCTAATAATAAAAAGAAAAGTGAAAAATCAACAATAGAATAATAGAAGGGTCTTCCGCAGAAGACGGAAGACCCTAATAATAATAAAAAGAAAAGTGAAAAATCAATACTAGAATAATAGAAGGGTCTTCCGCAGAAGACAGAAGACCCTAATAATAATAATAAAGGTAAAAAATAAACCGAAGAATAATAGAAGGGTCTTCCGCTGAAGATGGAAGACCCTAATAATAATAATAAAGGTAAAAAAGAAACTGAAGAATAATAGAAGGGTCTTCCGCTGAAGATGGAAGACCCTAATAATAATAATAATAAAAGTGAAAAAGAAACAATAGAATAATAGAAGGGTCTTCCGTTGGAGATGGAAGACCCTATAAACAGTGGAAAAGAAACGGAAGAATAACAATAATGTCTTCCGCTGAAGACGGAAGACCTTAAAAAAAGAAACCTAAGAAAAATAGAAGGGTCTTCCGCTGAAGACGGAAGACCCTAATTTTGAATATTTTTCATACATAACGAAGATATTCAAAACAGATATTAGAGGAACCTATCGTCTGTCCTTAAATTTATATTTCTCATTCCTTAACCCCATCCATACATGAATATCCCTATGTGGTGCCCTTGTTGATTGAATAGTTTTCTAGTTAGGTTTTCTTTATTAAAAAAAATATAGTTTTGTAATTTTATGCTAATGTCGTTTGGTCAAATGTTTTACAGGATGTTGGCCAAGAAAAGACAATATGGAGATGTTGCAAATTTACTTCAGGGAGTTCAAAATGTATTAGAACATTTTCAGAAGTACATGGAAATTCCACAGATAAAACAATTAGCTGACAGGTGTGCCATTAGTTTTTAATGCAAAAATACTTGAATATGTATTGGAATTCAGGTCATTTACTTTTGAGAAAAAAATGATTTTAGAGTTTTGTGGAGTATGTGAACGGAAATTACATTTCAAACTTATTGTTTTGATTAGCCAAGCTTGATTTACAAGTAGAGAGAGTGAAGCAAGTCTTATTTAATATTTTTAGAATTTTATATGCTTTAAAACATGCATATTTTTATTGCAGAGTCAAATTGATTCAGTCAGATCTTGGATCACAAATTCTTGCTGATTTTGAAGAAGCTTTTCAGGGAGCTGGTGCAAAGGTGTGAAGTATATGAATATCTTTAAGTTTTTCCTTAACTTTTAGGTCACCTTAAGTCACTCAGGTGACCTATTGCTATCTGTTTTTGTCATCATTTGATATCATAAACTTTAAAACAGATTTAGCTTCTTCTCTGGAACAACAGAGCAAATTTTTAACTTATTTTGACATATTACGCAGTATGGGAAACATAAATGATAGGGCTGTCAAGGTTCCCCGAAATAACCGAAAACCACTGTCCAAGTTATTGGGTTTGGTTTTGGTTCCATTTTTCCGGATTTCGGTTTGGGTCTGGTTTATATATTAGAATCTGTTTTATACAAAAATGGCGTCAATATCAAAGGAATGATGATGATAAAGGTGATAAAGAACTATGCACGCTAACTCTTGATTCCAGCCTACATTTTGAACCCATTTAATTCAATACTAATTTCAATATGGCCCTAAAATCTTTGTTGAATGCAAAGAACAGTTCAATGGTAATTGACTGATAATTTTAATACCAGTGTTAAGTAGTTACTTACCCCTAATTCCAGCTCTTTAAATAAGGGGGGTAGGCGATATTTTCCATTGAAATCGAGCTTTAAAGCATCACCACATTTTAAAATATTCTTGGATGTGAATAAATGTTCCTTAAATCTTTTCTTATGTTTTATGTATATAAAATTAAGCATATACAGTGGCTTCCATTTTATCGGATAGCAGTATAACGAATATTTCGGCTATTTCAATACAATAATTTCACCCATACCTGTCAACATGGCCAAAATTTTTTTGGGGGGGGGGGGGGGGAGAAAACGCACGATGACCTTTTGTAAATAAAAAATCGCACATTTCACTGTATTATAAAACAAAAATAAACAACATACAATTAAAAACATTTTTTAAATATTATTATTTATTTATTAAATTTACAACTTTTTATTCATAGTATTTTGTTTATGAGTACCATATGTAATTTTTTGATGTTATAAAAAAAATTATGTTCTTCACTGTATAGTATGCATGCCCATAAGAGTGTAATTTGAATAATATTCATGGCAAATATTATAGTTTAACTTGGCAATTAGAAAAATTAGTAAGGTTCTGCAGACAGTCTGAGTTTCCAGCTTTTAATTGACGGATGAATGGATTTTTCTCACTAGTAGGAGCAAGAGAGTTGTGTCCTGGATTTAAGATCTGAAATTGAAATAATTGGAAGTAATCAAAACTTACATCCTTTAAAATCTAGTATGAATGAAATACATGGATTCTCAGGTCCTCTATTCTTTCTTTCTTTTATAATATATGATTTTTTTTCTTAGAATCTGTATCATTATTGTAGTCATGTTCTAATATGCTAATTTTATATTTTAAAATTCAGAATCTTTATTACCCTGTTTAGCTGCGTAAATTCAAAGAAGTCTTCTAAAGGTACTGTCATGTTGCTCTGCAGTTTCAGGGGCTTTTATATGCTGATGTTGATGCAGGATTTGCTAAGTCACTGCCCGTGAATCTCATAATCTGCAGAGTTCCCTCTGCAGAATCTTCATTAGCTACCATGAAATTGTTTCCCTTTCCTCATTAAATTAATAATAGAGTACTGTAGTTCATATCTTTTCAGATCACTGTATTGTTTATGGAGGAATTGTTTTGTCTTAGGTACTTGTAAACTTATTTGCAGCAAAGTAACAAGTACATGTATATCCATATCGTTATTTACCATTCTTTTTTGCAAAAGTTTCACTTCTGGCATCTCTGTCTTTGATAATATATGCTTTTAATGAGAATAGAGAGCAATTACAACTGCAATTACATCTGGTAGCACAGTTGACACCTTTTTGATTACCTGTTATCAGTGGCAATAAACAGATTATCTATCGATAAACACTGCATGACCTCCATTTTTTGTGTTGACTTGTCGGTATTTTACGAACCGAAGTAGGTAAAAAATCCGGATTTTTTCAAAATCGGTAGAAACGGCAATTAAAAAAAATATCGGGAGACATGCGGTAGGGAGGGTTCAAAATCGGTTGACTCCCGATAAATTCGGGAGAGTTGACAGGTATGATTTCACCTGATATTCTGATGAGAAAATATTGGAATTTCGTTTTATCTGATAAAACAATTTGGACTATCATAATGTTTGTTGATGAGCAGCACCTTGTACACACCTCCAACTTCGTATGTGAAGCCTTTGTTTACACAATTTGACACCAATTACCTTGACTGGCTTGAGTACGACAATGAGGGTATTAGTTACGGTTGGACGCATACAGGCACCTTACCTGTGTCAATAGTGGGCATAGTAGAAGTTATGTTTTGATTACAGTTGTGGTGATCAGCTTGGGTTCAATGATGCACTTGTTAATTATGACAATTATTTGCAATTTTTTTTTTTGCTTGAAATTTTAATTATTGAACTGATTAGCTTGTGTATGACAATTTGCTTGGATAATGAAATAAGTCTATTCAGTCGTTTAACTTGGTCATTTGGCTTAATATTTGTTCACTTTTAAGTGCAAAATTATGGTTAAAATCACAAACGGCCCATACTATAAATATACTTCTCAATATCCATACCATCTTTCTCCACATGGGAAACAAGTATGCATGAGACTGGTAAACTCTTAGACCAGAGAATTGTCACAAACAGGATAAAATACGTATCCATGCATATTAAAGAAACAAATAAAAACAAAGAAGTTACATTTATAAAAAAAATATTTTATGTTTTTGTTGATTTTTAATTTACAATCTATTCAGGGAAAAATATTTTATGGTTATTAGTCAAGCATTTAGTCTACTTCCATTTCCAAAATGGCAACCATCGAAGAAGGAATGTAAACATGTGCTGAATTAAGATGACAATAACTATCAAAGAATATATTTTATACATCAATTTATTTGAAAAATGTTATCATATTAAATTCATAAGTAAGTGAAATAATTTATTTTAGGAAATTCACTAAGTAAACTAATCAAACGAAAACGAAAGTGCAAGTTTGAAATTTGCTATGATATATTATCAATACATGTAGCTCTATACATCTATCTTTGGACTTGGTATGGAGCAATCGGCTATTCTAATAATCGGCTATTCTGATAAAATTAGACTGACAACTTGACTATTGGATAAAATGGGAGCCACTGTATTATTAATAAAATACAATATTTTAGTTTTAAACCTCCTTGAAATTGGTGAAAAAATAAGCATTTTTGTAGTTTTTTTGTCTATAGACATATATTCCCCCCGTGAAACACAAAAAGCTTTGGTATGAATTTGTAAAATGACAGTCTATATTACCTGTAAAAAGGAACTAGGCGGAAAGATGTTTTAAAAATATTTTCCTTTTTCCGTTGATTTCTATAGTGAAAAACACAAGTTTTTACCAAAATTATAGAATTATCTCTCTTTGTTTTCCCAAAGAAGCAATGTTTTATGAAAATTCATGTAAATGTCTATATAATTATGAAAAATCATTCAAATGTGTTAACTTATGAAAATTGACTTGGAGGTAGGCGGGAGAACAATACTATTGTTCGCAGTTTAACATCACAGCTGTATTCTACTTCATTCTATGACAAAATACTTGTCACGAAAGGATTAGATAATTATCAAAACAAGCAAGAATGATCAGGTTGTAGGTAATAGTTGCCATAGTAGTCATGAACAGTGATGTCAAGAAGTTAACATAGTTAAGATTTGTTTTCAAGGTGAATTTAACGTAACAAAAGAAAGATATTTCAAGTTAAATTCATGAATTTTGAGGCTTAAAATAGATGTAAATGACCGAATTGAGAAACCCGAAACACAACCCAAAATTTACAGAACCGACCTGACCCAAAAAAGTTTGGAACCGTGACAGCCCTAATAAATGATAATTTCATGGTTTCTGTCTCCGTTGGGCATGGGGGATGGGGCCAACACCATCAATGTTAGTTAGCTGGAGATCTGTACCTCACTGGTCTGAAAAAATGGGATGGACTACCTGAGAGCCACAGTGCCATCCACTGAAAAAAGTGTATATTTGTTTCAAAAAGTTAACTATTTTTCAATTTATTTCTCCATACTTTTAGCTCACCTGAGCCGAAGGCTCAAGTGAGCTTTTCTGATCACATTTTGCCCATCTGTCCATCCGTCCGTCTGTTTGTCTTTGAACTTTTCACATTTTTGACTTCTTCTCAAGAACCACTGGGCAAATTTCATCCAAACTTGCCACAAAGTATCCTTGGGTAAAGGGGATTTCAAGTTTATTCAAACGAAGGGCCACACCTTCTTCCAAGGGCAGATAGCTAAGAATTTGTGAAAATTTGATGGCATCTTTCAAAATTCTTCTTCTTAAGAACCACTGTGCTGAAAAATATGAAACTTATGTGAAAGCATCCTCAGGTAGTGTAGAATCAAGTTTTTTAGCACTTCTGAGCCAAAGGCTAAAAGACATAATGCTATGGCCATTTGTGTGGTTTGCGTAAACTTTTTGGAAAATGGACCATATCTGAAGAACCCTTTGATCATTTTTTTTGTAATTTGTCACAGAGTATCCTAGGCCCAAGGCTTTCATTTATACTAAAACTGGGGATGTGTCTCTTAAACAAGGGGAGATAATTAGGGAAATAAAAACAAAAGTAGTGGTTGCTAAAAAATCTTCTTCTCAAGAACCACTGAGCAGATTATCACCAAACTTATATACAAGGATGAGGATATGTTGTAGATTAAAGATTCTTCAAGGCATCACCCTGGGGCAAAAGGCGTGGTCTCAAGGTCACTTCAAAGTTGCCCAAAATTGACATTTTGTTTAATCTTTGATATTTTCCCACTATAAGGCCTAGGATCATCAAATCTAGTCAGTTGATGCATTTTCAGACCTCATATCATTTTGACTCATTGACATTTATTTTCATTTTAATTTTGATGCATAACTTGCATACTTTGAAAAACTTGTCAGTTTATGCATCATGGGACCTTAAAGTGTGTCATCCAAAAAGCAGGTCACCATGACCTTCTTTCTGAATTTTATGGCTAATCATTTTCTATACATTAAAGGTCATTATTTCAGATACTAAGAGGTTTAGAATCATCAGACCTTTTAAGTTGATGCACCCAGGGGCCTTAAAACAGATTTATCAAAAAGTAGATCACAGTGACCTACTTTTTCAATTTTACAGGTATTCATTTTCAAATTGTTTTAGAGGCATATTTTGGACACTTTGAAGTATAGGATCAATAAACTTTGTTAGTTGATGCATCTTCATTCCTTGGAGTGTCAACCAAAAAGTAGGTCACCTTGACCTACTTTTGCAATATTCATGGCTTAATTTAGATATTCCAGAAAATTGGCTTAGAATCTTCAAACTTTGTCAATTGATGCATCTTCAGTCCTCAGAGTGTGTCAACCAAAAAGTAGGTCACCTTGACCTACTTTTGCAATTTCATAGCTTAATTTGAATATTTCAGATACTAATTGGCTTTGAATCATCAAAAAGTTGGTCAGTTGATGCATTTTAAGTGTATCAACCAAAATTAGGCCTTTATGACCTACTTGTGCAATGTCTTGGCTTAATTTTAATATTTCAGATAATAATTGGCATAGAATTATCAAATTTGTCAGTTGATGCATCATGGGTACCCAGAATGTGTCAACAAAAAGTAGGTCACTGTGGCCTACTTTTGAAATTTGATGGCTATTTCAGATAGTAATTGACTTAGAATCATCAATTAATACCAAAGAAAACAAATTCTGTAATTCAGTAGAAAAGTTATTACTGAACTATCTAAATGTTGGCTCTTGGGATTAACAACTGACAACCATTATAGATATACTGCAAAAACACAAATTTGCTACTTAATATATGAGCAACTACTAAATACATATGCAAACTAAAATCCCCTTAAATCTTGGGGATAAGAAGTAAAAATGTTTCTATAATTTTTTATGAATAGTCCACTTTAATTTCCAAAGAATAATCATAATCAAAATTGCTAACCCCATTACAAACAGTTCTAGGAGAGTGGCGGGGATGGTGGTGGATAGCTGTTGTAAAATTACAGAATCACGATGCTGCCAGCCATGGCATTGATTTCAGAAAGAGGCTGGGTATTTTCACTCCAGATTGGCCATCTATTGGGCCCCCAAAGGGGAAATCTTCCACTAAGGGGCCTCATTAAGGAAGTGAATGTATTTTTGTGTTTCCCTGGTATAAACTCAGTTTATACTATTTATAAACTTTAATTCATACCGAAGAAAACAAATTCTGTAAGTCAGTAAATATTTTATTACTAAACAAGCTAAATGTTGGCTCTTGGGATCAACAACTGACAACCATTATAGATATACTGCAAAAACACAAATTTGCTACTTAATACATGAGCAACTACTTAATACATATGCAAACTAAAATCCCCTTAAATCTTGGGGATAAGAAATAAATATGCTACTATTATAATATTTTATGAATAGTCCAAAAACTGTGTCAGCTGTTGTCCCCAAGATGATAATTAATTTTCTCTTCTAAAACTGTTGCTTAAGTATGCATTATTAACAATAGCGACTCAAGCACCAAAAAAAAAACAATGTATACAATACTATGCAGACATCTACTTGTATATAATATATAATATTCTATGTCAAAATGTAAAGAAAATGAAAATTTTTGACATTTCAACTTATTTGTGTGATTGTTTTTAAACTTCTGGAGTGCGTAGGCACTATATGTGTTTGTGTGAAAAGAATTACAGTACCTGGCCATAATACAATACGCAAAATGGCCGCCATTATAAAAATATACCTGCACACTTGCAGTTTTGAATGTTGTTTGTTTTAAATTGATATATAATAAAATTTATCCTACCTTACTAATACTTGGTTATGTAACCTTTTGCTTTTATTACAGCTTGTAATCGTGTTGGTATTGATCTGTACAATTTTCTAATCGTCTCCAAATTGATAGAGGCCCATATGTCCTTCACAATTTGCACTAGGTCTTCGCGTTTTTAAATTTCGTCCAGGCGATGTTCCAGTCTGATCTTAATTGTCCTCCACACATTTTCAATTATGTTAATGTCTGGTGATTGACTAGGCCAGGTAAGTGTAGGGATGTTGTTTGTCATTTTCCATTCAACCGTCTGTCTGGACTGGTGCACCGGACAATTATCCTCCTGTAGAATCCAGGAACTTGCAGGAAACTCCTTTGCAACAAGAGGCCACAAATGATAATCTAGGACCGAAATATATTTCTCAGAGTTTATATTTCCTTCTACTTCAGTCAAAGTTCCAACATCATTAAAAAATGAACACCCCCAGAACATAGCCGATATGCCGGAGCGGGGCGAATGACCACTATACTGTCCAAGACAATCGGGTTGAAATCTTTCTCCGGGTTTTCTCCAGACGTAAATTTTTCTGTCCTTTCCTAAAATAACTTTCACCTCATCACTAAAAATGACCTGACTCCAGTTTTCCTCCACTGTCCACCCTAATTTGGATCGACACCACAAAACACGGTTTTGACGATTTGGTTTCGAGATTGTAATTTTCTTTGAAACGGAGCATCTTTGATATTTCTGTTCTTTTAATCTCCTTCTTACAGTTCTATTAGACACTTTCTGTGGTACAGATTCGTTAAATTTCTCAGTTAAATCTGACAGACTCTGTCGACGATTTTTCTTCACCAACCTTGACAAGACGCGATCACCTCTTTCACCCACCAATCGTTTTCTTCCCGGTCTTTCTCTATTTTCCACGGAACCCCTTTCAGCATTTCGTCAAACAACCTTCTGTATGGAATTTGGACTTATTCCGATAATTTCCGAAATTTTCTGGCTACTTAAACCACTCTTATTCAATTTAATTATCGTCTGCTTTTGCTCGAGTGAAAGGTCTTTCCCCCTCGGAGCCATTTTGATTTACATATGTTTTGGTACTAAAAATAAACCTACGGAACTTCCTATGTGTGTGACGTCAGATATGACGTTCATGTATGGATGTGTGTTGTTGTCATTATTTTTTTTTATCATATTACAATCGATAAAATGGAGAGAGGAAAAACATCGTATGTTAATTTTAATTTTCACGGCGTCCATTTTGCGTACTGTATTATGGCCAGGTACTGTATATGTATATAGAGAATGTAAGTACTATGCCTTTAATGTGCACAGGTAGGTATTTGGTAAGTACCTGTGTTTCTGTGCATACTGGTAATTTTAGTACTTTGATGTAATTGTACTTAGGCACATATGGAGATATGAAAGTACATAAGTATTTTATGTAATTGTGTGTAAGCACAGGTAGGTGTATAGTGGTACACTAGTAAATGTGTTTCTGTGCTTAAACAGTATGTAATGTCTAATTATTTGATGTATTTGTGCACAAACACATATGGGTATATAAGAAAGTACGTAAGTACTTTGATATAAATGTGCGTAAGCACAGGTAAATATATGGTGGCACGTTAGTACCTGTTTCTGTGCATAAGTAGTACATATTAAGTACTTGATGTAATTTGGGCTTAAGCACATTGGGCTTAACACGTCTGGTCGCTAGCGGAAGCGAATTAAAAACGTCAAATTTTTCAACTTTTTTGTGTTTTAATATTTTTCTATGTTATAAGTAGGATTAATAGAAAGATTTTTCAAAACGCTAAATATATAATTTGTTTTAAAATTGATAAATCCAAACTTTCAATGTTTGTCATTTTTCACTTTGGAAGGGGGAATCCAAAGGCATAATGATGAGCGTGTTGGATTTTCATGCTAGCGATCCAGGTTCATATGTATTATATATAATCAGTATTTTATTATGTAAAGTCAAATTACATCATTGGATTGGACATCAGAGCCTATACAAGTCATATCCAAAAAGGAATGAGAAGTTAGATGTATTGCACAGCGGTAATACATATTGTGTTATACTAGTAAGTAGTAGCTTTTCAAGAAGCTTGCCTGACTAAAGCAATAAATATTTATAGCAAGTGTTACGTGGCAAATATTTCCTTCACATGCTGGACCAGAAAAATAAGAAAAAAACCCTTTTTTTTTTTCAAAGACTGTTGAATAAACATTAATGGTATCAGATTCCTTGACCGTCATAGGGCGAGACATGTTTTGCTCCGAAACTTTCCCGTCTTTTCATGAATATGTAACTTAGCAGAATAGTCCACTTTTGGGGTTAACAGGAAAAAAAATATGAAGAAAAAACATATACATTATGTTATATGTACAATGTGATAAATACGCATTCTAAAAGTCAAAAATCAGGCTATAAGAAGATACTTTTAAAACATTTCATTGAAGCTATCACTCCCATTCAATAGAACATACATTCCAAAGAAAATGCGCGAAAATTACTCGTGACGTTTGGCGTGAAATAATGTATCGTGCCCCACCTTTCTAGTAGACAAATGGACTGATGCAGTAGTATAGAAGTGCAGAAAAGGATTACATGGAGATGTCTGTATTTGGAATTGCATAGAATAAAAAAATGAATGAATAAAGAACTTTTGCTAACAGTTATTGTAAAAACTCAAACAACAAATTCTAATGTGAATCTGCTTGCACAAAATTTTGCCGGCTAGCTTTCATCCTATAATTCTGTACTTAAAAAAAAAAATAGCCTACTGACTCTCTTTACATCAGGCAATGAGTGCAAAGTAAATGTCAAAGATGGCTGGTACATCGCGCTGGTATAGCGGTTTCCAAATTTACTTTCCACGCAGGCAATTTGGGTTAATATCGATTATGTCCAACTTTTTTTCCACTTTATTTTTAGTTTAAATTTACGTTTACATCTTTATAAATGATGTTTTACTTTTTTTATGCCCCCGTATTGAAGATTCAGGGGTATATAGTTTTTGCCCTGTCCGTCCGTCTGTTTGTCTGTTTCTCCACAAAAACTTTAACATTGACCATAACTTTTTATTGGTTGAAACTATGAATTCTATATTTCACATGTATATTCCTTGTGACAGGACCTTCCTTGGGGTACCATCATATTTAACCTTGACTGTGGAGTTTGACCTACTTTTGCAAAATTTTAACTTTAACCTTGGCCATAACTTTTGATCGGTTGGTGCTAGGGCTTTCATACTTCATGTATGTAATCCTTGCAACAAGATTTTCATTGGAATATCAACAACTTTGACCTTGACCTTGGAGTTTGACCTACTTTTGGAAAACTTTAACCTTGGCCATAACTTCTGAACGGTTGGTGCTAGGGCTTTCATACTTCAAATGTGTTATCCTTGTAACAAGACCTTCCTTTGGATACCAACAACTTTGATCCTTTGATCTTTACCTTGGACTTTGACCTATTTTGAAAACTTTAACCTTGGCCATAACTTTTGAAAGGTTGGTGCTAGGGCTTTCATACATCACATATGTAATCCTTTTGACAAGACCTTCCTTTGGATACCAACAATTGTAATCTGTTGACCTTGGAGTTTGACCTACTTTTGAAAATCTTTAACCTTGGCCATAGCTTTTGAACGATTTGTGTTACCACTTTCATACTTCACATGTGTATTTCTTATGAGAATTCCTTTCCTTGGGCACCATTAATTTTGACCATTTGACCTTGACTTTGATGTTTTACTTACTTTTGAAAAACTTTAACTTTTTCCATGCCTTTTCAATGGATGCTGCTAGGACATTTATATTTTATAGGTATATTTCTCGAGACGAGACCTTACTTTGGGTAGCAACATATTTGTTTTGCATTTTAGAAAGTTTATCTTTTGCTACAAGTTGTCATATGGTGGCATCAGTGTTTCACAAACACATCTTTTTTCTGTGTGAATTCTCCATTTTTTTTTGTTGCCTAAATCTTGTTGACAGGAGGTAAGGAACACTTCTTTAAAGTTTCAAAAAGATTTAATTAAAAGCAGCCGAGAAAGATGAAATTGAAAAAAAATACAACTTTTTATTAGTTTCCATGGGAACAGTTGCCATTTTGAAAATTTAGAAGAAAGATTGCACATCTTTATTTTCTGATCATTATGGTAGTGAAGTTTTATAAAGATTAACAGAGGCATATTTGAGAAATTTTGTGGACCGCGTTATTGGTCGAACAATAGCAATATGTCTCCCCGACTTCGTCCAGGGTGACATAATAACTAGAAACTCTGCTATTGCAAGCAATAGCTTATGTCACCCCGAACTAAACCATCCATAAGCTTTAAGATTGTTCAATGCCTAAAGAAATGGGTATTCATAGAAATAGTGCCCCCCTCCACACTTTCACACACAAACGAACCAAGTTACAGTTGCTAGTTTTGGTCGAACCAAAGTTAAGGGAAGTGAAAGTAGAGCTTGCGAAGTCGTTCAAGGTTCACGTCAAAACATGACTGAAGCAAAATAATTCGTGAATTTTCCTCTTCAATTCGGACATTTCTGCACTGGAAAGGGGCTGATTTTTTTTTTATGAGATGACAAACTGTGTGTAAACTTTCTTAGTTTAGCAGAATCATGAACATTTCCAGCGTGCTGATTGTTTTGTCTAAATTCTATAGAAAAATAGAAGAAGAATGAATGTTGGTAAAATATCAGATCACATCAGCGGCACTGAATTTTATTCATGAAACCCTTAAGATCTTCACTATCAATTATACCTGCATTTTCGCTGTTTCAAAGGGGGGTGTTGTATTGAAAATTCAGATGTAAATTAATCATCATTTTATAGTAAGTGTGAAGCCTTAGCATTTTGAAAACTTTATGATGAAGGGTTGTTTGTCAAGGTCATTTTATTTAGAATCCAAGACATTAAACAAAACTTGCTTTGTTAACAATTAGAGAGAATGACAGAGGAAAAGGGGGGGATAAAATACTAAATATGTCTTCGTCTTCTTTATTCGAAAAGAGGTAAATACAAATGCGCCCACAATATATATACCACATACAGTCCTTTTTATTTGATAGAAACTCATTGCTATGACAATATGAAGGTTTTCCGTGTCTACTCTGTCACCAGAGAAGTCATACTTCTTCACTTCATACTATGTGTATTACTCCAGTAGAGTCCCCGTAAACTACATAAATGAAAATAAAATGAATAGTTTGTAGTGTTTAAGGAAACATTTGTCCTACGTTTTTTGGAAAATGCTTAGATATTTAATTTCTTTTTAATTAAATCAAGAAATTGGTAATATGTAAAAGCTTCATAGATGGGCCTTTATGTACCCTAGGATTATAACTTGAAAAGAAATTAGGAAGACAAAGAAATTGAAATAATCACAATTTTAAAAAGATGAAACATAAATGTATACACAACGTTTTTGGTCACTCATTTCAGGAAACTGCACTTAAATTATTTTTTCTATTCTAATGGCAATGTTGGAGAAAATTTTAAATGAGATTTGCAAAACTAGAAATAGTGATTGTTATTTCTGAGGAAGGTTTCAATAATATTGTCAAAGCCGTTTACGAGAACATTCAAGGAAAAAACCAAGTGTGGAAACATCGCAAAATAGATGACACGACTGCACCTTTTTTTAAATTAATCTTTCTTTTTGTCCATTCTGTTCCATTATTTTGCAGGAATCACTTTGACAGGATGCGATTCACAACTCATTAAAGTTAGAAAACAGATTTTATGAAAAATTACAGGAAAAAACAAAGTTTTAATAAAAATATGACTTTTTGTCTGTTGCCATGGCAACAGTGACAAATCTGAAAATTTTAAAGGGTTTTAGCAGAACTACAGTTGGTGATTATCATTTCTATAAAGTTCAGTAAGTTTGTCCAGGTCATTTTCAAGAAGCTTGCAGGACAGAACTCACTAGCAATTTATCACAAAATTTGTCATGTGACATCAACTTTTCTTTATTTACTCATATTTTTCATCCACCCTTTTCCATTTTTTTTTTGCCTAAATCTTGTTGACAGGAGGCAAGGAACACTTCTTTATAGTTTCAAAAAGATTGGATTAAAAGCAACTGAGAAAGCTGAAATTAAAAAATTACCACTTTTTGTCAGTTTCCATGGCAACAGTGGCCATTTTGAAAATTCTGAAAAAGGATTACACATCTTTAGTTGCTGATCATTACGACAGTGAAGTTTTGTCAAGATTGACAGAGGCATCTTCGAGAAATTGTGCAAACTGAGTTATTGGTTGAACAATAGCAATATGTCTCCCCAACTTCGTCCGGGGTGACATAATAATAGTAAGAAACAGTAAAAACAATATGTTCCCAAACTTCGTTTGGGGAACATAATTAGTCATGCATGTGCATATAAATGCTACAAGAATTTTTTTTAGTTTTAGAGACTGTATACAAGGAAACAGATTATTAGTGAATGTTTGGTCAAAAGCATAAGTGCAGTACAATTAGTGACATTGACCTTTGAGTATGACCTTTTTTTTTGAAAAACTTTAACTTTGGCCATATTTTCTGAATGCTTGGTAGTAAGGGCTATTATATTTCACATGTGTATTCCTTATGGGAAAACCTTTTTTGGTTATCAAAACTATTAACTCTTGACCTTGAAGAGGTCACAATTAAATTTCAGATAATAAGAGGCTTAGAATCATCAAACTATATTAGCTGGTGAATCTTGGGTTTTGGAGTATGTTAGCCAAAAAGTAGGTTACCCTGACCTACTTTTGGAATTTTATGGTTATAACTAAATATTTTAGATTATAAGGGGTTTAGAATCATCACACTTACTTAGTGACTTAGTCAGTTGATGCATCTTGGGCTCTCAGAGTGTGTTAACCCAAATGTACAGGTCAAGATGACATACTTTTGGAATTTCAAGACTTTATCTAAGAGACTTGAACGTAGAAGTGATAGGCTGTATAATTTATCAGAAGAGCAATTCTAGGCACTTGGGCCTTAATATTTTGTTAAAAAATGCCTATAACTTAGATCCACAAGCCGGAACCACCACTCTACTATCTTTTTAGCTCTTCTCAGCCAAAGGCTGAAAGAGCTAATGCTATGGCCATTTTTGCAGTGTGCGTAAATTTTTTAGAATATGACAAATTTGTCACAGGATATCCTTGGCCTAGGGTTGTGACCCTTAACTCTTTACCCCTTAATGCCACAATTTGACACACTGGCCATATCCAAAGAGTGCTTGCCTGACTGCCCCTTAGACTGTTTTAGATGAACTGGAGTGCAGTTTAAAACTGAACTATCTTGGGTCAAAATATTTCATTTATACTATGTATCATACATCATTGGATTCATAATAAATTAAAATTTCAAATCTGTTAACATAATTCTGATCGGAAATTCCTTGAATAAATAATTCAGGTGAAAGCAGGTGTAAATCGCAAAATAGATATGTTCAACATGCAAAACAGCTTAAGTAAGCTTAATAAGCCAAAATTGTCTGTAGAAAATAGTAACAATAATGTGTGATGATATAATTGATGATTAAATTATGATTTGTTATCAATTTTATAAGTTTAACTCCTCAGAAATGAATAAATTGTTGTGATACTTCAGTGTCAATCTCGCCAACTTATTTTCAGACTAACGTGATAAAACATGGTTTCTGAACGTTTTTGTTTACTTGAATGGTCAAATTCTGTTAAAATAATTATTTTCTACGTCTTTACATTTATAAATATGTGTAAAATGGATAGTATCTACTGAATTTCTAAGAAACAGGTAACAAAATCGGCACTGGGCAGTACCGAACTTCGCAGCATTTTCGTATCTTATTCTAGAGTATATTATACATGTAGATCATAATAATTTATAAAACTTTCTTGAAATAGGTAGATAAGAGCTTGAATTCCGTGTAATGTATTACTGGATGAAAAAATATTGCATATTGACCAAGTTTTATGCTCAAGAAAACATCGTATGTAACAGTCCGCCATTTTGAATTTTGATGGGACTTTACATGATTCTTTGATTTGTTTACACAGGTAAATCACGTGATTTCTAAGTGTAGTATGATACAATCATCTATTCCTTCTGTATTCAATAATCCAGAAGTGAAAAAATGAATTAGACAGATTACATGATCAGTACGTACTGGTCCCTGCTGACAAAGCAGCATCTTTGCTAGCCAAGGGTTTCTGATACGCTACTCTCCTCATAAACCCTTGGCATACGGTGCTGACAAAAGACGGGATTGTTTTTGTCATGTGATCATGATTCTTATCAGGTATGCACAGATTGCGTCATCGACAGAAATAAAAAGCGTATTAAAAAAAATTTTTTTTTTTAAAGAATTATTAAAAAGAAGGTATTGAGTTATGTTAATTTGTTATTTAAACATGTTAAAATGCAAATCTACATCTTCAGTATAGATTCTTAATCACATATTTTGCACGTTGCTTTAGAAATTGGATGACACCATATCGCTATTCATAGAATGGCATGTTATCTTACGGACCATTGTTTACTTGCGTTTTACATTACCGATATTAAAGAGTCAAGATATATCCCAAACGCAAATATTGTCATTTACAAAAAACAATTGCTGATTGGTCGAACGATGTCGATCAACTCCAATCACAACTTGAGAAAAAAATCCCAACTTTTTTTAACACCGTATGCCAAGGGCTTATGAGGAGAGTAGCGTATCAGAAGCTCTTGGCTAGTGAAGATGACAAAGCAGGTAACAAAATTGTCTTTGTTTATAAGGCTCATTATATTAAATGTATTTTAGAGGAACTTGGATTTAATTCTACAAGTGGTAATCCAACTTATACTCATAGTTCCCTTTCTAAGGAAGAAATTCTTCAAAATCATATGTCAGTTTTGAATATTTGTAATATTCAAAACAACCAAAATGAATTAGAATTACCATATCTATATTGGATTCCGAAACTTCATAAAAATCTTTACAAACAAAGATACATAGCGGGTTTCAGTAAATGTTCAACCAAGCCTCTTTTTTCTACTCCTCACTAAGATATTAACAGTAGTGAAGGAGAAACTTCAAGAGTTCTGTGCAACAATATATTCGAGAAGTGGTGTAAATCAGATGTGGATACTTAAAAATTCAAAAGAACTTTTGGAAAATTTGAATTCTCAAGAATTTACCAAAATCAACAGCTTAAAAACTTTTTGGTATCATTTTCAATAAAAATGGAACTCACAAATTTACTTACCTTGTCATTGGCCATTTGCAAAATTACTTTGTTAAAAAACATTCTGATTGTACACACAAGTACTCTGAAGTTGACATTAAAAAGATGCTTGAGTTTCTGATTGACAGTATCTATGTGGTTTTTGGAGACCAGGTTTTCCAACAATCTATTGGAATTCCCATGGGTACCAATTGTGCCCCGTTATTAGCAGACCTTTTTTTTTATTAGGTCACCTGAGTCACTCAGGTGACCTATTGCTATCCGTTTTTGTCCGTCGTCGTCCATCGTGTGTCGTACGTTAACATTTAAACATTTTCAGCTTCTTCTCTGAAACTGCTCAACCAATTTCAACCAATTTTGGCATATAGCATCTGTGGGTAAAGGGGGACAAAAATTGTGAATTTCATGGTCCCTGCCCCCCTGGGGCCTGAGGGGTGGGGCTAAAACCACCAAAATTAATGCAATCTTAAAAAATCTTCTTCTTTACTCCTGGATATCAAGCAGTCAAACTGTTGACATGATTGTAATAAGCATTGAACCCTCTACCAAAATTGTGAAATTCATGGCCCCAGGGTCAGGGTTCTGGTGCTAGGGCGGGGCTATACAGATCATATAGTGAAAGTGCATTATTTCTTTGAAAATCTTCTTCTCTACTCCTGGGTATTATTGAAACAAATTGAATACATAGTTATGATAAGCAAGGGTGATTCTACCAAAATTGTGAAATTCATGGCCCCAGGATCAGGGGTTCTGGTGCTAGGGTGGGGCTATATAGATCATATAGTGAAAGTGCATTATTTCTTTGAAAATCTTCTTCTCTACTCCTGGGTATTATTGAAACAAATTGAATACATAGTTATGATAAGCAACGGTGACTCTACCAAAATTGTGAAATTCATGGCCCCAGGGTCAGGGGTTCTGGTGCTAGGGTGGGGCTATATAGATCATATAGTGAAAGTGCATTATTTCTTTGAAAATCTTCTTCTCTACTCCTGGGTATTATTGAAACAAATTGAATACATAGTTATGATAAGCAAGGGTGACTCTACCAAAATTGTGAAATTCATAGCCCCAGGGTCAGGGGTTCTGGTGCTAGGGTGGGGCTATATAGATCATATAGTGAAAGTGCATTATTTCTTTGAAAATCTTCTTCTCAACTCCTGGGTATTATTGAAACAAATTGAATACATAGTTATGATAAGCAAGGATGCCTCCTCCAAAATTGTGAAATTCATGGCCCCTGGATCAGGGGTTCTGGTGTTAGGGTGGGGCTCTATTTATTATGCCCCGCCATGAATATGGCCGGGGCATATAGTGTTTGTCATGTCCGTCTTCCGTCCTTCCGTCCTTCCGTCCTTCTGTCCTTCCGTCTGTCCTTCCGTCACACTTTGCGTTTAGCTCTGTTCAAAGCTCAGTTTCAAAGAAACTATCCAAGATATTTTTATCAAACTTCATATGCTGATAGATATTGATGAGGGCTATGCAACTGCATCAACATTTTTTGACCTTGACCTTTCCTTTGACCTTGACCTCACTTTTCTTAAATTAGTGTTTAGCTCAGTTTTAAAGATACCATTCAAGATAGTGTAATCAAACTTCATATGTTGATACATACTGATGTAAGCTATTCAATTGCATCAACATTTTTTTGACCTTGACCTTTATTTTGACCTTGACCTCACTTTTCTTAAATTAATGTTTAGCTCTGTTTTAATGAAACCATTCAAGATATTTTTAACAAACTTCATATGCTGATACATACTGATGAGAGCTATTCAACTGCATCAACATTTTTTGACCTTGACCTTTCCCTTGACCTTGACCTCACTTTTCTTAAATTAGTGTCAAACTTCATATGCTGATACATACTGATGAGAGCTATTCAACTGCATCAATATTTTTTGACCTTGACCTTTCCTTTGACCTTGACCTCACTTTTCTTAAATTAGTGTTTAGCTCAGTTTTAAAGAAATCATTCATAATATTTTCATCAAACTTCATATGCTAATACATACTGATGTAACCTTTTCAACTGCATCAACATTTTTTGACCTTGACCTTTCCTTTGACCTTGACCTCACTTTTCTTAAATTAGTGTCAAACTTCATATGCTGATACATACTGATGAGAGCTATTCAACTGCATCAATATTTTTTGACCTTGACCTTTCCTTTGACCTTGACCTCACTTTTCTTAAATTAGTGTTTAGCTAAGTTTTAAAGAAACCATTCATAATATTTTCATCAAACTTCATATGCTAATACATACTGATGTAACCTTTTCAACTACATCAACATTTTTTGATCTTGACCTTTCCTTTGATCTTGACCTCACTTTTCTTAAATTAGTTTCTGAATCAAACGTCATATGCTGATACATACTGATGTAAGCTATTCAACTGCAGCAATATTTTTTGACCTTGACCTTTCCTTTGACCTTGACCTCACTTTTCTCAATTTGTGTTAAAATGTTGCATTACTAATATACCCTTGGCGGGGCATTCATGTCCTATGGACATATTTCTAGTTATATAGTGAAAATGCATTAATGCTTTAAAAATCTTCTCTGCTCCTTGGTATTATTTAAACAAATTAAGTACATTGTTATGATAAGCAAGGATGCCTCTTCCAAAATTGTGAAATTCATGGCCCCAGGGACAGGGGTTCTGGTGCTAGGGTGGGGCCATATAGATCCTATAGTGAAGGTGAATTATTTCTTTAAACTCTTCTTCTCTGCCCCTGGGTATTATTTAAACAAACTAAGTACATTGTTATGATATGCAAGGATGCCTCTTCCAAAATTGTGAATTTCATGGCCCCAGGGTCAAGGGTTCTGGTGAAAAGGGGGGGGGGAGGCTCTATTGATTATATTGTGAAAAAGCAAAATTTCTCTGAAAACATTCTTTTCTGCTTCTGGTTAAAAAGCAAAGAAGCTAGTGTATAGTTATGATGAGCAAGAGTGCTTCTTCCAGAGTAGTGAATTGCATGACCCCTAGGTAAGATGTGCTGGTGTAAGGGTGGGGCTCTTGATAATATAGTGAAAATGCATTAATTCTATTAAATGATCCTGTCTGTTCCTCAGTGTTACGCAGATAAACAAAGTGATTACTTATGATGTGCAAACTTCTGGTCCCAGGGTGAGAGGCTCTGGTGTTTCTCGATGGGGGGGGGGGGGGGGCTCTATTGATTATTAGTGAATCTGTAGTAAAAATGCATTATTTCTTTTAAAATCTTCTCTGCACCTGGGCATATCAGAGGCAAAAAGAGTAAAAGTTTTAATAAGGAAGGGTATTTTTACCAGATATTTGAACATCTGGACCATTTAGTCAACTGTTCTGGTCCTAGCTAGGGCACTATTAATTTGTAATCTACTGAGAGGAGTTATTCCCCTTTGCTATTTACTTTTGATAATTAATCACTGTAAATAATGTACTTGAAAGGTTAATAGAATAAGAGAATTATGCAAGAATTTTTATTGTATAATACAAAAAGTACTTTCATAGTTTTAATGATCAGGTAGACTTGTAAGTAATAGATAAATAAAAATGAGACAAAAATAACTTGTCTTATTAAGTGTTCATCAAAGATCAAGAGAGGCCAATGTAAGAGATTTCAAAAAGGAATTAAGATAGTACAGAAGCAGTGATAGTTTCTTAATTTACTGTATGGTGATAGTGTTAAATGGGGAACAGATTAGAACCTAATTTATGAACTGTTAATGAATGCTAGACTAATTATTTTTTGATCCTGATCACTCTATTTTTCTTGCTTTTGGGCAACAAAGCTTCACCTTTCAGTTCATTTTATACTCTATGGATCCTCTAAATTGTTGTATTATACTCAGGTGACCGTTAAGGCCCTTGGGCCTCTTGTATTCATATGAAGCAGAATTTGTCCAAAATCTTATACATGAAAAGAAAACACTTGCTGTGGCCTTCAACTTGAAATTTAGATATATCGACGACGTATTGTCAATTAACAATGGTTATTTCCATTCTTATGTTGATACGATATATCCCGGTGAGCTTGAGATAAAAGATACCACAGAGTCTGACACTTCTGTTTCATATTTGGATATTTTACTTGAAAAAGACATAATAATGGTAATCTACGAAGGTTGATCCAAAAGTAATGTCACAACTTTAATAAAATTGCTACTAGTCAATGTAAAACAACAAAATTATAAATGATGGAAGCTACATTTATTTCAAATCGGACCTAAAAATTTCAATTCAACATGATTTTTACATTTATAAATATCGTATTATATACAAAGTGCGATTTTGGTAGTCGCCGCATCTAAATAACGTCATATAATGCATACATGCCGTCATACATTCAAACATTTCCCAATAAAAATATTTGAGTTTCACGAACATGTTCACAAATTTCTGTTGTTTAAGAATTTTTTGTACCCACCGTACACTCACTCTTTTCATAATTAAGTCCTCTGTCAAAATTCTTTGAACATTACACAAGACAAAGTGTTGATATCTCTTTACATAACAGATACACGCATGTCTTTTTACGACATCAGACACCAGTTAAACGTTTACGTCCGACCTCTCATCTTTTGGTCTTCCTGTCCTCTGCCAATCATTCAATGACCCATCACCCTCCCCAAATTCCCTGAAACCATCTATAAACAACCCTTGCAGAAATAAATCCTGGAGGGTCAGGAGAAGTCAGGATATCCTGGGATTTTCCTGAGATATCCTGACATGTCCTGCTCTCCAAAATTTTTGCTCCTGACAATTGTCAAATCCTGAGATATCCTGACATCAGGCACAGGATTTTGTCAGGAAATATCAGGACTTCATGTTAACTCTTCACCAGAACAAGATTTTCCCAGGATTTTTCGGGACTTTTACAAGAGATCAAGTCCTGACATAAGGAAATCTCAGGACTCTTAACATTTTCTGAACTAAAACCAACTGAATCAAATAAGTCCTGGGATATCTTGAGCTGAGGACTGTTAAATTTTAAGTCCTAGAATATCCTGAAGTCAAGACTCAACATATAATAATATATGAGACATTCACAATGTATGATATTTTTTCAATGTGTTGATGAATACTGAATAGTGCACTTGAGGTACTAGGGGATTATAATCAGCACAACTCCCATTATTAAGTTTGCGAATACACTAGGTCTATTCAATAAAACAAATAGGCCTAAAACTATATCAGTGGCTGATCCAGAAATTTTAAAAAGGGGGGGGGGGGGGGACTGACCAGGTTGGAGTTGGGTTAGGGGCCCACAGCCACACCAAAAAAATTATTTATTAAATCTTATATATATATTTTGGACACAAAAGGGGACCCGGGCGCCCTGGCCCCCTTCTAAATCCGCCAGTGTATATTATGGTTTACCCCTCAATAATAACATCTGAGGACTTGTTACCATTGAAATTGCTGTTTTGTTGGACCTACTTTGAATGTGGGAATAAAATCAAAGTCTTAGCTATGTAAATAATAACATTTATATATAGATACAGCGATATAAACAGACAAATAGACATTTTTCTGCATAAATATAAACATTGGCACCATAATGTAAAATAATTATTTATTACAACAAAATAATTAAAAACTTCAAGTTCAGAAGTTTTTTTTACCGTAAATTAATTTTTACAATACTGTTACAGTAATATAAGTACAACATTTAGGCTATAGCTGCACTCTTCTACTAAAAACGAAAAGTACCTAAATCCCGTATGGAATCAAAACGCGTACAAGTTACCAAACGTTATCTGGTCAACTGTGCGCTTATCTTAAAGTGTGTACGGTGTGGGAAATCAAGCGGTTTAATGACAAAGAGTGACCCATTTCAATAATCCGCGTTTTTCAAATTGGATGAGGTCAAGATGTCGGCGGAGAGATTTTATTTGGATTTGCTTGAGATACTATACTTTGAATAGACACCGAACTATAGAAAATGAAGTGTGCCGTTAAAGAATGCCAAGCTGAAGTAATGAAAAAGTGAAGACAACGGACAGTGAGGAAATAATGCATCCCTGGAGAAAAAAACCTGGAATGTTTATACCCACAAAAGGGGGGAATACCTAATTGAAGACCTACAGGTAATTGAAGACCTACGGAAGACCTAGGGAAGACCTACAAAAATATGGGCTATATACAGCAAAACTGATGTGATATTCTTATTAATCATGTCTTAAATATATAAAGTACACAAAAAAGTTTTATAAAAAGAAGTTTTAAAGTGTATTTTTAAAGCTCGATATGGGGAACTATTTCTTCTCTCAGACGACCTACCGCAAGAACGATAACTCGCGTTAATAACAAATCAGCTGTTCACCAAAACACATCAGAAAAATGTAAATAAATCAATAGTTAAATGAAGAAAAACAGAAGCATTGAAGATATTTTGAAATAATTAAATCAAAGATGAAATAATAAAAGGGAATATTCAATTAGATATTATTCTACTTTGTAAAAAATAAAAAAAAAATAAATAAAAATAAAAAAAAAACTTAACCAAAGCAGAGACATATACATATTATATAATACCATAATTTGATCAATCATAAAATATATGTATATTTTTTTTAATGAATTATTAAATTGTTATAAGAAGTTTCCATGATTCCTATGCATGGACTCTTTTTTTTTTCTTTTTTTTTTTTTAACCGAATTCCTTTCTTTCTTTTTAAAAATTTTAATTTATTTTCAAAATTATTTTCATTGGTATATCAATGTACAAATTAAATATTATAATAAATAATGTGTTATATACACATAAATAAATATGTTTATGCTTTGACAGAGTGTTAAAACGTTTAAAAAATCAGAAGTATTTTTTCTTAAAGATCAGAGCCACAATCACTTACAAAATCTTCTTGCATTCACTGAGCCTGAACAGCAAAAGAAGATTTTTTTTTTCTCAAAATATGCATGCATTTCATTTAAGTGATTACATGTTACTTATTTAATTTATAAAAAGAATTTGTGTACTTTGTATGTAAATAACAGACAGAATATATTAAACTATTTCTTGTTGCTTAGTCCATAAATTCATTGATTAATTCTGTAGATTTTAAATTGTCGTGTTAATTTATATTTCATGGAATTCCACTTGAAAAGTCTTATTATATTCATATTTCTGAATCTGTTAATATTTATTTTCAGTTTATGACATATTATATTGATCTTATTTTAAGGAGAGGTCAAACAGTGTAAGTTATTTATTTAATCAAAATATGTTCAAGAACGATATACAGTATATTTTGGCTCTACGTGTTTAAAAAATATTCCTTATTTAATGTTATTCTTAATGTTTTAAGTAGTATTTCTGGGAGTACATGACGGGTTATTCTAAAATACATTTTTTTTAATTGTTTTTGCCACTGTAATATGTTTTTGATTAAGAGAAAAAAGTGACCATTTTGGATTTTTTTTTTCAAAATGCTATCATTTTAGTCACATGTAAAACTCATTGAGTTTTTTTATTTGCTTCACTTAATAGGTTTAAAAAGTTATTTTATATTAAGAAATCTTATTCTTTCATGAAGCACAGACAATGAGTGTCTCTGTAAGAATTAAGATAATATAATTAAAAGATTTTTAAAAATGTATATCTGCTTTGTTGACTGTAAATTAACTTCATTAGAGCAAGTGGGGTATGTTGATAATTGCAATCAAAACATGGATATATCCTCAGGGTGTGTATATAACACATTAGTGGTGAAGCCTTTAGGTCAGAGTGATATCTTACCTTACATGGTTTAAGACAAATCCACAGTATACATATCAATATTTTAGATTAAAATATTTAATATTTATCCCATAAAACATATTACATGTTTGAAGAATTGCAATAAACTATAATTAAATATTGACTATAGATAATATTGACAGTATACATCTAATGTGAAATATTAATTTATACATATCAATCTCATCAAAATTCATATTCCAGCTTATATCTTTATTATAAAAATGATTGGAAAACTCAAAAAATATCATTTGAATTTTTTTATTTGTGTATTCTCATTTTCCCTGTTCACTTTACCATAATATACACGTTGTTGTTTACAAGTTAACCAGAGTTACCGTTCTTGCGATAGGTCGTCTGAGAGAAGAAATAGTTCCCCATACCGAGCTTGAAAAATACACTTTAAAACCTCTTTTTATAAAACTTTTTTGTGTATTTTATATATTTAAGACATTTTTAATCAGAATATCACATCAGTTTTGCTGTATATAGCCCATATTTTTGTAGGTCTTCCCTAGGTCTTCCGTAGGTCTTCAATTACCTGTAGGTCTTCAATTAGGCAGGCCGACAAAAGGGACAATGATTTGCACCATTTCAGAGAATGAAGCTGGGAATATTCATAGTTCATGACGTTGGTTGTAAGTTCAAACTTATTTAAACTTTAATATAATAGGTATCGTGGTTCAAATATGATCATGTCGAATATTTCACAAGAAAATTGTATTCTTTTAAATTTCGAGTTAATTGCCAATTGAACACTTTCAGAAGTTTGGCGTTTATAAAACAAATGTGCTAAATAAGCAGGGTGTGATGATATGCATTATTAAGTGCATGCACGGGCACTGGAAGTGAATGTAAATTTTTTATACATGCACATACTCAATATTTACATTAAGGACCCTCTATACACTGATGAAAAATGTTTTTTTGGACTTCGAGAAAATTATATAGCGTAAAGGAGGATATTTTGAAATTAACTAATTCATTTTTAATATAGGGAGCGTGCCTTTTTTACCCAGGAAAAATCTACAAAGATAATGAAGTAATTGTAAATAAAATTCACTTTTGCTTTCTCAAATGGTGAAAATACATGCAAATAAAGTTTTCAACTAATCTATCTTGGTCTAATATGTTGTTTAGAATACTTGGATTTATTTTAAATTATGTCATACAGTGCAGGTTAAAAATTATTCTATTTCTATATCAAATGATGGGTCAGTCTAACTACACAAAAGTACCCTGAAATAAGGGTGGAGTGTAGAGAGGGTCCTTAACTTCCAGTGCCCGTTAGCAGGTCCAGTACATTTAGCTACGTAGCTAAAATTACCTACCGTAGCTTTATTTACCTACCTCGGGTAGATTTATTTAGCTATTTCAAGGCAACTTTTCACAATTTTGCTTTTTATTTTAAAAAGACAAAAAATTGCAAGTAAATGTCTACTTATATTTATTTTAGTTATTATTTAAAAAGCAATCTAAAGCAGAGATGGTTTTAACATTGCTGCGTTTGAACACTTTTAAGGAAAAGATGTATTTCCATTGTTTGAGTAACTATACACCACGTTGTGTGCGATGAGGCATGGATAAGTATGATTACTTCACATTGTGCTCATGTTAACAAGAACTGGTTTTCTTTGTTATTTCAATCAAGAAGTAATGGTTAGGTCACAAATTAAAGTCCCAAAACTTTTAGAACTTTGATTGCAATTGTGCAGAAAAAGACACATTTTCAAGAGTGATTTTTTCACGAATTGTTTTCAGATGAGTTAAAAGTTGAAAATTATCACTACATCAAAGTGCAATTTTCTGCACTTTCTGGGAAAAATGCTAGTTTATGAAATAAGTTTGATTTAGTAGCTAAATAAAGCTACTTCAGGTAGGTAAATAAAGCTATGTAGGTAATTCAAGCTACGTAGCTAAATCTAGTGATTGTACCAGACCTGGTTAGTGCATGCATAATTTGTAATAATATTGTACTTGGACACAGGAGCAATAGATAATATTATAGGTAAACTCTATGATCTATCTTTCCCCCACAGAAACAAATAGCAAAAGCAGTAACATATTGGAAGATACGATGATGAGAAGACCTCTTGCCCATGGAATAAACTTGGTATATTTTTATTGATATTTTTTAATGGTTCAAACTTAAAAGATATTTTTAAGAAACTCGAAAAAATGCTGATAGAACCTATTAACAATTTCATTCTCATTCACTTTTAAAGAAGAAGCTGACTAGTCTTTTGTTTAAAAAGAAGAAATATGTCAACTACATGTCATTTATATTTTTCAGTAAAGAGAAGCTGATGACTTCCAGTTTATTGGTGTTTTCACCAAAAAAGGGGCCTTGTCGAGGAAAAGAGAACATTAAATGAAGGTAAAGTTGTGTTTTAACACAAGTAGATGTTGTAAGTGTAAAAAGCAAAAAAATACATAAAGTTGTATGTTTTGTTTTTTTTCATTTTGACCATTAATATAAACATTAATGTGATTGTTTTAGAATAATAAAGCATCTTTACTTTTACAGGTCTAATAACAGAATGCATCCCTGGGGTCAATGTTACCACCTTTACATCATGAAAGACTTTTAAAGTTCCAAAGAAAAAAAATTTGATTAAAGAATAATTTGCCTAAATAATAACTCTTTGTCTTTTTAGTGTACAGAGGGACATTGTATATATTTTAAATGTATTTTGAGAACTTGAATCTGTTTTTGAAAGATCTGTTTTTGAAATAAGTGACAAAATTCCAGAGTTCAGGATAGTAAGGGGATTGTTGATCTCAGGAATATCTCAAGATATCTCAGGATTTTTACACTTCAAAGTCAAATTCCTGAGCCCAGGATGATGACAGGATTGTGATCCCAGGAAATCTCAAGACATCTCAGGATTTTTGTACTGCCATGAAACAAGTGAAATATTCCTGAGGTCAGGATAATTGTGGTCCCAGGAATTCTCAAGATATCTCAGGATATTTTGCTTTCCTGAGACTTCCTGGGATTTTTAACCAAGATATCTTGAGAAAATCTCAAGAAATCTTGGGATATCCTGGTCTATTTTCACAAGGGAAGACTCTTATTTACATTCTTTTCACTGTGAGTCTAATAAATCAACGTAATTGCCTCTACTGGTAATTTCCCCATTTTGAAATAAAAATGCAAAATGCATTACAGCTCGTTGCGGCATTTTCCATCCATTTTGACACGTCCTTTGTTCAATGCATCAAAATAAAACACAAATGTTTATAATCAAAAATAGCAATGACGTCATTTAATTTTCAACTGATCATTAGAAAATGACATAAATTTTGTCTTTTAAAATCATGGGCCGATTAGTCACGGATTTAGATGTTGTTTAATGTGTTTGTCTTTTTCATCCTAAAAAAACTCTTTAAAATGTGACGTTTAGTTGTGACACGGCGACACCACCTATGCCTAATGTTTGAAACAACTATAAAATGAATTTAATTTAATAGTATTAAACCAAAATTACAATGTTTGTTAGATTTATATATGTGCATATTTTGGTATATTGTTTTTGATAATTTGACGCCAAATATAAAAGATGTGGACACTGTGACATTACTTTTGGATCAACCCTCATAACAACTTTATGATAAACGTGATGACTTTAAATTTTCAATCGTCAACTTCCCTTACTTATGCAGCAATATACCTTCATCACCTACATACAGGGTTTATATCTCTCAGTTAATTTGATACGTAAGAGCATGCTCTACGTATGTAAAATTTCTAAAACGAGGTAAATTATTGACAAACAAGTTGATGAAACAAGAATATCAGCAGTCTCGTTTAAAGTCATCATTTCATAAGTTCTATGGTCGATACAATGACCTTGTCAGCAAATACAATTTATCGTTGAGTCAAATGCTTACTAATGTTTTTCATACTAATTGTTAGGCCATTATTTACTTACTGAATTGTTGACGGATTTTTCCGTTTTTTCCCGATCATGACAAGGAGCACACGGCGGGTGTGCCCAGTCGGCAGGGGATGCTTACTCCACCATGGCACCTGATCCCTCCTCTGACGTTCCGGAGGTCCGTGTTTGCTCTGCTCCTATTTTTTATTGTTTAATGGACTTTTGAGCTTGAATACTGTTCGTAATCTCGATATATTTCATTGTTAACCTGCAGGTGGCAACCTGTGCTCTGATAGTTTAAACAAGCGGTAATTTCAAGCCAAATCAACAACAAAATACACGTGCGTCAGAAGTCATTAAGAGTTGGGGACTAGGAGTCAAATCGTGGCATTAAGGGGGAAAGGATGAAAAGGTCTAAGGGGAATAGAGTTAAACAAGGGGAGATAATTAGGTAAATAAAACCAAAAGCACTGGTTGCTAAAAATTCTTCTCAAAACCACTGGGCAGATTATAACCAAATATAAAAAAAAAGGATGAGGATATGTTGTAGATTAAAGATTGTTCAAGACATCACCATGGGGCAAAAGGCATGGTATCAAGTTCACTTCAAAGTTGTCTAAAAATTACATTTAATTAAAATGTATATATTTTGCTTACTATAAGGACTAGGATCATCAAATATTGTCAGTTGATGCATCTAAGGACCATATATTATGTTGACTCGAGAGTAGGTCATGGTGATATACTTTTTAGGTCACCCGAGTCACTCAGGTGACCTATTGCTATCTGTTTTTGTCCGTCGTCGTGCGACATGCGTCGGTCGTAAACTTTTGAACATTTTTAGCTTCTTCTCTTGAACCACTGAACCAATTTCAACAAATTTTGGCATATATCATCAACCTGGGGCCTGAGGGGTGGGGCTAAAACCATCAAAATTAGTGCTATCTTTAAAAATCTTCTTCTTTACCCCTGGACATCAAGCAGTCAAACTGTTGGCATGATTGTAATAAGCATTGAGCCCTCTACCAAAATTGTGAAATTTCTAACATCTTTGTCAATGCGTATAATCTTGGGAACTGAGAACAGCTTCACCAAATGCCTTAAAATTTTCGCTCCCTAAAATCAGTTTGTTTGATTACTTGTTTTAAAATCATTTTTATCCATAAATACATAATATATATCTTAAAAAATCACATATTTTTCTTTCGTGTTTGGAGAACCACATTCCACTGCCGAATTCATAGGAAATGTAATTGGTGTCATTTTCTTCTGGAATATCTCTTAGTCTCTTAATTTTTCTTTGGGTAGAGAAATGTTTAAGATATAAAAAAAAAATATAGGTATAGATTATATTGCCAATCAATGAATTAATTCATGAATAATTTGAATTAATTCGTGGTTAAGTGCCATTATTTTTTACTTTCTTTTAAAATACTGCAGAAGTAAGAATTTATGTAAAATAATGCAGAAGTAAGAATTTATTTAAAATAATGCAGAAGTAAGTATTTATTTAAAATAATGCAGAAGTAAGAATTGATCAAAATATAGTCTGTCTTCAATGATTGTTATTTTCAGAAGAACAGCCGATCAGATTAAACAGGGTATCCGGCCAGATTCATACACATTGAGAAGCGGGGTAAAATAATCAGTGTACAGTATATCGCCTAGTTAGACAATAGACCTTAATTAGGTGTCCCCACCAGTCCCTGGTCAATTAACAGGAAACTATACATGGGAACGTACAGTGACAGATTTTGATGATCTATTTTTTACAAAACTTAAAATTTACGCAAGCATATAACAAATTAGAAATTATGATTGTACACAAAAAGACAATTACTTTGATACCCATAATGATATAAAAAGAATTAAAACTGAAGATGATATGTTACAAAAATATTTTAATTTAATTGTTACGCAAAGATTGTCAAAAATCGTAAATATATCCGCAGCATATTTATAAGAACTATAATCTGTTTTTTCCCATTCGTTCTCTTTCGCTGAGATATTCCTTTTTAATAACAAAATTTTCTTATATCTGTTGGATTTCAATCTTTTTATGCTTATAAATCTGCGAATAACAGAACGAGGAATTCAGTTACTTAAAATCAAAAAGCTGTTTCACACCGAACTCCGGTCCACGGTTAAGAAATATTAACGTAATATAAAACTTTATTATATACCTAACTGTTTTCATTCAGTTTTACTGTTGAATTTATGCAATCACGTGACGGTGTGATCCGACGTTCCGGATCACCACACTGTGGTTTTCTGAGTCCATATCACCCCTCTCTGAAACTGATGATGTAGTACACAGATAAATGACGTTTTTATTCTGGCACATCAAAAAGTTCCTTGACAAAATGGTTTGTTTAATGGATAAAAGTTACGTAATTGATCCAAAAAGTTTTCTTTTATTATATTTTGCTAGTTGTAAAGGGGTATATAATAAATTTATCATTATAACAGTAACTTGATCCGAAGAGCCGTATCACGTCTCGTTGACAGGAGCTTCGCGTCTCGTTTGATCTGATGATCCGCGCCTGTCAACTTGATGTAATACGGCTCTTCGGATCAAGTTACTGTTATAATAATATATATTTATCAAAATTTCTTTTTTAATATATATATATATATATATATATATATATATATATATATATATATATATATATATATATATAATTATTCGTATTATTGATTAATAAATATAAACATCAGGGAAAAAAAAATACATGTACAAGTACCTGTAACCATTCCAAACAAGTTTTGTTAAAAATAAAGGTTTTATATTTCGCTTCAATTTCAACAGCCTCGATAGCTCAGTGGGTAAAGCGTTTGCCCTCCAATCTAAAGGTCGTGGGATCGAATCCTGTTGGAAATGTTTCTTTTAGTCATTTATTTTTTTTTTTAAATTTTCTTTCTTTTACATTATTTTCACCGAATTAACAAATGTATAAACTCGACATTTATAATTTTTGTGAAAAAATCATTATAAAAATAATATTTAACCCATAAAAGCAGTTTTATCGACTGCATAATGGTGACTTAATGGTGGCTTAAAGGTGGTTTAATGGTAACTTAATGGAGTTTGGACATTAAGCACCTATAAGTCTGGCTTAATGGGGGCTTAATGGTGACTTAATGATTGTCTAGAAGCTACCATTAAGCACCTATAAGCCACCATTAAGCTACCTTTAAGCATCCATTAAGGACTTTGAGATGGCTTAATGGTAACTTAATGGTGGTGTATTTATTACTTAAATGTAGCTTAAAGGTGCTTAATGGTGATTTAAAGACAACCATTAAACCATCATTAAGGACATATAAGCCACCATTAAGCCAAACTTAAAGGAAGTGTTTCATCTTGTGCATTTTGAAGCATAAAAAACTATAATTTCTCGTGATTATGTATTTTAGAAAGTCTTTTAAGGTGTAATGATATTTTCTTTTTTCAAAAAAAATTTTACTAATAAAAATTCTGAAACTTTTTAATCCAATTGTCTATTCTATTGCCACTTCAGGATTTTAAACTAGAATGCATTTGCAATATGATGATATTAGTAAAAAATATGTTATAAGTAGTTGAATTTTTCAAAAAAATTTCAGTTTGGTGGTCATTTTTTTTAATTCACCCATATATGCTTCAGAAGTATTCCACAGTAGACGTAATCGAACTATGCTATTTAACTTTCAAATATTTTCTGATTATTGCTTGTTATAAATGCAGTTTAACAGTGAATTGTGAAATCTGACCTGTTGTTGGCAACCTTATACCAATGCGTCCATTGGGATGCACACATATTGAAATAATGCGTCCTGAACAAAATTTGTGCGTAATTTTTGCATGACGCAGACCAAAATGAGTCACTGGTGAATATGGTTTGACATTCATCAGAAAAATAACAATATTGATGGAGGGCAAAGCCAAAGTCAATATTTCTATATTCTGGAGAACATCAAGCCATATTCAGCACTTAAAGAGTCTATAATTGTTTCATTACATAGTCCTGTACTGAATTAGTAAGACATTGAAAGCTTCTTGATGACTTCATTTTCATAAATGAACTTTCATTGTAGAATTTTGATTACAAATTACAACTTCCATATTTTTACCCCCCGCAAACGAAGTTTAGGGGGGGGGGGGTATATTGGAATTAGCATGTCCGTCTGTCTGTCTGTCTGTAGACGAGATTTTGTCCAGACCATTTCCTCGAAACTTTTGCAAGAATTTGTCTGAAAAATTGAACACTTATTATTCGCCATATGAAGGTGTGCACCTGGTATTTTCATCATGATTGGATAATTTTTTTGCATTTTACAGGTGTTTTTTTCATTTTTTTTATGTGGTTTTGTACAGATCTGTTCCCAGAGACTATTGCTTAGATTTGTATGAAAATTTGTACACTTATTATTTACCATATGAAGATGTGCACCTGATATTTTCAACATTATTTGGTAATTTTTCTGCATTTTACAGGTACGTTTTTTTTTTTTCATTTTTATTGACTTGGTCATTTCGGGTTCATATCTAAGGTTTGAGACATAGAATCTAGAACATCTGTACAAAAATGTGAACTACAGCTTAAAACTACTCATTAGAACTAAAAAAAAAAATCACAAAGTATAAAAAGACAGTTTTTACATTACCAGCAGATAGTGTAAATCCATTTGTCCCTTGGGAGTAATGAGTGGACATGCATCCAGTTAAAGATTAGTTAAGGTATTAGATGTGTAATAGGCCACTTCCAGTTAAAATGGTGAGGTGTTTGACATCGGCAGTTTTTAGAACATCCACCTTCGTAAACAAAAATGGCACGTCGTCAAGACGGCCTAGGACGCTATCATAAAACATACACCAAAGGAAAGGAATATAACTAATCAGAGGAAAGAATTGATATGATATTAAATAGAAAACACATTACTTTATTTTGGTTAGACAAAATATGCAGTCAAAACGATGTTATCTTCATATGTACACACACTACATGGGTTTTTCCAACTTCTAAAAATAGCCCCCATTTCGAAAAACGAACGAAGTATATACCTTGCTTAAAAACTTTACATTCGCATTGCAATTTTGTGATTCTCTTAATATCAGCAAGCAGTTTGAGTAGAATAATGTATGTAATAATATAAATAGCATGGTGTGTATTGTAGAATCTGCAATTTACGATATTGGACCAATATAATGCATACTATAGATATATTTACGTTGACGTGCAAACCTGTGGCTGTGCAAATTGAAATGATTCTCAGGTTTTGTGTAATGTCAATGATTTTCTTGCAAAATAATTTACAAAACAGGCTGAAAATATCTAAATACTCATGCAACATACATTAAAGTGACGTTCAGTGATCATACATAAAATATCTGAGATGATTAAGATATACATGATATATCAGTGAAAAAAATATGTAATTATATGTTTACAACTTTAAAGAAAAAAATATCAGTTATGGGAACAAATAATTTATTCTGGGTAAGGTCAAGGTGAATTTTATGTGTTTTTTTTATTTATTTATTTTCTGCATAAGTTTAGAGAAGGGGGGGGGGGCATTTAAAATATTTATTTATATATATTTTATTTTTACCATGTGAGGAACAATATAGTTTTTTTTAACCTTTTGATCAGTGTTTCTGTCAGTATATATTTTAGCCTTCATTGTAAAGTAACTTTGAACTATGAAGACGTTTATACACATGGGAACTGTAAAAATGTAGGTCATTTTGCAAACTCTAGTCTAGGTCAAGGTCAGAGAAGAGGTCAGTTTTCTGGACAACTGAATTTAATGTGAAGTGAATTGAGTATGACAATTATCTCTCATTTATATATGCTGGAGCTCATTATTTCTTCCATTATAATCTACCCTATACCACTAACAAAAAAAAAATGGCTTACATTTTTAGGGGTATATAGCTATGATGTATAATATAGATACATATTGTGGATGGAATAATTTTTTGTTGTTGTTATATTATCACAAATACATGTCACACAAAATTTATAATGTTCTTTTATTGATCTTTCCTACCATATTTTTCTTTGGCAGAATATTATAAAAAGCTTTATAACAAGAAATGCAAAAATTGTCACTAAAAGTAGACAAGTTCTCTCAATTACAAGTATTCATATATCATACCTGATGAATTTGAATTAAAAAGAATGCATATATACAATCTATAGTGCTTAGTGTTACTGTTGAATACGTGAAACATTAAACTGTTCTTTGACTAACTAGAGCAGAGGTAAAATTTATATCTGTACCCTTTGTCCATTAAGGGTGCATCAGTGGCGAGGGGGTACAGTTATATTAATAACGAAAGAAGAAATATGTATGGACAGAATTGTTGTTCATTATAACTTTGCTTAATTTAGTCATATTCAAGGTCATGGCTATTACACCCCTAATACCTTAAAGAGTTCAGTGTGGGAAGCTGTTAGGCTAGGGCATCTCTGATCAAGCAGGTCTTATCTATATCTCTTGGGAATTGGGCAGAAAGAAATAAAGATCTCTGTTGTCTAAGTCTCTTAATTGTAATTTATGTCTGTCAAAATACATAGTTACTGGAACCAGCCTTTTATTTTTAAAATGAGTTTGATATAAAGGTATTAAGATCAATTTGATTTTGTATAATTAATTATAATATTTTTTTTTTCCACAATCAATTTGTAGAGTGTCATGTCTCACAAAGATGACAGATAGTTGCAAACTATTTTTTTTTCAATGTAATGAAAAACACTATAATTATTAGTATTAATGTTTTATTTGGCTGCACCTTAGTTTCATTCATTAAAAAAAATATAATGAGTAATTAAATTTTCACTCTAAATGTTTAAGCAAATTGTGAACACCTCTCACATCTAGAAAACATTAGTGATTTGGTACCTTCTCTGAAAAACCCAGAGGGGGTATTTGTCCCTTTTGGACAGTTCTAGTTTCCTTTTGTAGTGTATAAGAAACTATTTTCAGTTGAATTGTTTATAGATCATAAACTAGCAATGGGTTTGCAAAACAATTTTAATTTCCTGCTTAGATACACAACTGGCTCCAGCCTTTCCAGTCATTGTTTACAATGCTGTTAGAGGTGTTTTGATGTCACCTAGTCACAATTGTCCTTTCATGCACATTTAGCCCTCAGGTTCAAATCCTGTTGATGTGCAGTTTTTTAACCTTTTTTGCTTGTAAAGATTATATAGGGTAAATAAACTACTGAGTATATGAATAATAATTTTTTTTTTCATCAAACAGTATGGTCCTTCAAATCAAAGGCAGTTAAGAGAAGCATGCTTTGTTGTTGATGTTTTGGATTCCAAAGTGAAGAAAGATCTACTAGCCTGGTTTGTCAAAGCTCAGTTGTCGGAGTATCTGGTCCTGTTTGGTGAAAAAGAAGAAGTAAGCATTTAGCCATGATTTCTTTGCATGATATTAAGAAATGTAAATATAATAGACTTCATTTAAGGAATTAATTTAATAGGTACCCAAGTTATTCTGGAATAACTTGAGTAGCTATTAATTTTTTTTCTAAAATTGAATTTTCTATTTTAAATGGGTTGGAGAGAATATTTGAAATCAGGTATTATCTGTGAAATAGTCCCTGATATTGAGTATCATTGAATTCATGAAATTATGTATTTGGTGCAACTTTCTGTAAAACAAAAAAATTAAGCAACTGCGCATTAATTATGTCTGTAAGAGTTTTATGTACCTCAGTGTCTTGAGGGTTTATTTTTATTGAACCCCATTTACAGGTTAGTCTAAAGAATTCAAAGTGACACAACTATCGCTGTTCGGGTAACAAGGAATACAGGAGAGTGTCATTATCTTTCAATGTCTTACCAAAACCAAAATACTACATGTTTAATTTATTTTCCACTAGTATATTCCTCAAGCTTAAAGGCTGAGATTTTTAACCCTACCGTTTTCTCAGGTAAGGGGAGGGACTTAATTTTACATGCTTGATACCCTGAGGCATTGACGGTAGTGCAGGTCGTGCACAGCACTAATCCTTATACACAAACTGTATACACAGGAAGTCCATGAGTATTACAATTTACGTATTACGCATTTGAGCTTTGATCACGGCCATATTTAGAGTTACTTCGTTCCCATTTGAATGAAAAGCAAATATAGCAAATGAGCCCTATGGTAAAAAAAAATCGTGAGAACTCCACAATATTTATTGAAGTAAATTCAAATTACAATTAAAATTTAAAAATCTGAAATCTATATTAGTTGTTAACATTTATTTTTCTATCAAAAAATATTTTTATATACTCCACATGGCAAGAAATGCTGGGTAGAAAAAAGAAAACCTCAAAAACTTGTCAAGGTGAAGTTGGCACTGTATCAGACATATGCTGATCCATTATAAACATTTTATTTTCTTCTCTAGTTTCATCGTAATTTTATTACGTCACAACACTTCTGGAATCATATGAGATGCGTACTTCGAGCCCGATACGTCAGTGTACTTCCATTTGTTTTCAAGAGTGGACGTGGTCGACTCTCCGTGTCAGTTTCTAGTAACTAAGATAACTACGTGGTAGTTATCATATATATATATAACTACGTGGTAGTTATAATATAATTAATTTAAATATTCGTTATGAGGTAATGAAGAATAAATTCTCCAGTTTGCTGGTGAATTTTGTGACTTTGGTTTTGAGACTATAAGTATGAAAAAATGGCGGGTGTCACGTCGGAACGGGACCGCGCCGAAAAAGAAAAAACTAAGACGAATGAATCATCGAAACATTCCTCTAAGAAGTCAATTGAGAAAAAGGTTACTAATGAAGAAAGTGGAAGCTCTGTTTTGTTGGAAAATAATGAGGAACGAATTGTTACTGGAGGTAACATTGCGACTTCATCCGTCTTTACACCTGGAATCCGTCTTTACACCTGGAATGACAGAGGTAATGAATTTATTGAAGTCTATTAAAGAAAATCAAGATAACCAAGACCGGAAGATTGAGAAAATGAATAACAGAGTTAACGATATCTATTATGGTGATATTAATGAGTTAGAAGAAGAAGAGTTGTTGATGACTCCTATAAACCAGTTGTCTGATGTTGAGGGTGATAGGGATTCAGGTGAACCCCCTTGTAAAAAACGTAAGGAGGACGGTGAAACGTCATGATTTAAACAACTGGGCGTAAAGTATAAAGTTAAGGAAGATTGTGATGAAAATGTAGACGAGGAGTTGGCCTCGATGATAAACGAACTGTTTAGAGAGGGGCTAAATGATGACTACTTTAATGAACTGTTGAAAAGTATTAAAAGGCCAGAAAATTGTACAGCTTTGATTAAAACAAGTGTAAACCAAGCTTTGTGGAGTATTTTAAATCCAGAGACACGAAGTTGTGATGCCAAATTTCAGATAATTCAATCAGCAGTGATTAAAGCCTCACTAAACTAAACAAAATTAGCAAATAAACTGAATGAAATGGATTCCGAGGTCATTGAAGGATTACAGAGCTTGATAACTTTGTCTACAGATGCTTTAGCCCTTCTGGGACACACGAACAAGCTGATTAATGTTAAGCGCAAGGAACTTCATAGACCTGATTTAGGTAGGGAGTACAGTGGCTTCCATTTTATCGGATAGCGGTTTAACGAATATTTCGGCTATTTCAATATAATATCAGAGCACAAAACCATTTCTTATATATTTATGTTGTTTGACAGATTCCATGAAATCATAACAGTAACACATACTTAAAGGAATAAGAATAGTCATTTATTCAAAACAAGTCAAATAAATGACAAACAGTAAACATACATACAATCAATAAAAATAGACTAGGGACAAAAATATTATGCCATGAACCCGCAAGATCGGTGCACATCTCTGACTAGAAAAACATACTATTTACAACAGAAGCACCTGAGTTAAAAACTACCGCAAGACAAAAAGCGTCCCTGAGTCCTAATTGTAAAATTGCATAATCAAAAAACATATTTCTAAATGTAAGCATATGTACATGTACAACAAAAGACAATGTGGGGCGTCATCTGCCACCGTAACAAGGTAGCATTCGGATACCAGTACGGGAAGAAAAAACAACCCATGCTGGCTTGTTACCGCCCCCATCTAGCCTCATCATCATAAAACAACCAAACAAAAATTACTATTGTTACACCATTTTTTCTTATGGAGAAGTACTAGTGACATACAGCGCAATGAGAAGTAGGCATAATTAGCAGGTGTCCCTGGAATGCAAGTATACTCAACAGTTGTTCGGTCGAGCGATTACCCATGGACTACAACGTAGCATGTGCAACTATCATAGATGTGCATGGATTTTTAATAAGTACAATACAGTAGGACTTGACTTGTGGTTAAGCTTTATCTTGAGCCCCTGTCTCAAGAAAAACTATTCCATTTGTTAATGTCACAAGAAAAAAGCATACTTTGAGCCCCTGGCAATGTCTTTAATAAGGTTTACCTTAAGCCCCTGTCTCAAGGCAAACTAGGTTGTTACTCTGAAACCTGAAGCCCATGTCTCCAGATGAGATTAATGCGGGGAAATAGAGGGTATGCGAATGTACTTCCTAAAAGCATTAGACTTCCAACCACCCATGTTCTGAATTTGGATTTCCGTGTATCCTGTTGCAGCAGCTGTGCTGCGCCTATCCTGAAGCTGTGAGCCTGATATTTTGAAAGGTCTAAGTTACTGAATTTTAGAGTTAATCGATGTTGTGAAGTAAAATATTGGCGAAGTACTGGGGTGTTGTCCATAAAGGAAAAAAGGGGCGACTCCAGGGAATGATGTTTTCTGAGATTAAAGAAGTCTGTAAGTGCATGATATGGGCATAGCAATGGATTCTTGGTGTTTTGACTTAGGTGAAGGGTTGTAGAATTTGACTTAGAATGTTTGAAATGAGGGATTGCAATTTCCAGAAAACCTAGGCCATTTGCATCGATACCCTTATAGATGTGTTTTACTAATAGATAATGATGGGTTTTGCTGTTGGTTTTTGTAATCTCTCCTACCCTCAAGAAGGCACAATAAGCCAATGTAAACATAGCCCGAAGCAAAATTCTGGAAAAATATGAATCTGTTGTGTAGGATAGGGCCTGTACTAATTTTAGGAGGATTTCCGGGGTAATTGGAAGTCTTGAGTCGCTGATTGGTTTAGCTTTCAGAAAACCTTGAAGCATTCTTTTGATGATAAAATGCTGAGTAAAGTCTTGGGAGGAACTTAACTGAAAGATAAAGCTAAGAGCAGATATGATGGTTCGAGTAGTAGATGCAGCTAGATTTATTTGGTAGCAATTTGCTATGAAACTAGCTAGATGTTCCAAACAAGGTGGTAAAGGTGGCGTACTCTGACCATAAGTTTGTGATATGAAAAGCTTGTATGACTGGAATGCTGATTTGTAGGCTGCTACTGTGGATGGTGATAGAGAACCATATAGTAAAAACTCTGAGGTTTGACTCAGAGACTTATCAACGCTGGGTTCACGGGGGTGCATGCCGGATCCATGTAGGGAAACCGTGTTTGGAACTTTTTGGCCTGCAATCGAGAAAGTAGATCTGCAGCTATATTCTTGACTCCTTCAATATGTTTAGCTTGAAAATGTATATTGTGTTAGAGATAACACCATGAGACGTCTCATAAGTTGCATAAGTGATGGGTCTTTAGAAGTGTTTTTGTTGATGATGTGAACAACCGCTAGGTTGTCGGAGTGCAAAACAATGGTACTGTTGGATAATAAATGTCCCCATATATCAAAAGCGATGACAATAGGCAGGAACTCCCTAACTGAAATGTGAAAATCCACCCACTGATTAGGAAAAGGGGTGGAAAACCATTTTCTACCAAAAGTACAACCAAAGCCCAAATTGCTAGCATCAGTAAATAAGTGTAATGAGGAGGATGTGTGTTGTACTCCCGAAATGAAAAACCCTTTACCATTAAAATGATCCAGAAAAATGGCCCATGCTTTTAGATTGGCTCGGGCTTCTTTGTCTAGATTCCTATGATGGAAAGGACTTTGTAAACCCCGAGTAAGATTGATAATTCGCCTAAGGAATGTACGTCCAGGGGGAATAACTGCACAAGCATAATTTAATGCTCCTATTAAAGACTGCAGTTGGCAAAGTGAAGCAGTGCATTTATTTTGGAATGATTTTATTTCGGATTTCAAGCGCTCCAACTTATCTGTGGGGAGTCTAATTTCCAATTTAAGTGTATCTAATTCCAACCCTAAAAATGTCAAGGTGGTTGTTGGATGAACTGTTTTCTCAGATTTTATAGGGAGGTTGATATCTTTAGCAAGGGAATAGAATGCTAGAAGTGAGCTATAGCAGTCTGGAGATCTGGGGGGACCAACAAAAAGAAAATCATCTAATATATGCACGCAATAAGTTACGTCAAACTTATTCTCTAAAATCCACTGTAATGCTGAGCTGAACTTCTCAAAGAGTTGACAAGAATAACTCAAACCAAATGGAAGCGTTTTGTCATAATAATATGACCCAGCTATCTTGAAACCTAGCAGTTCGAAATCACTTGGATGTATAGGTATTTGTTTGTAGGCATTTTCCAAGTCAGTCTTAGCAAGAAGAGCCCCCCTGCCTACTTGTTTGATGATGGCAATGGCCGTGTCGATTGATAACTTACTGTGGTCATTTCTTTAGGGATGTGAGAATTGATGGAGTCACCCTCAGGGTAAGACAAATGATGAATCAACCTGAAATCCCCAGAGGCTTTTTTAGGGACCAGACCTGATAAAATAATCTACTTAACATATACAGTAACACATCTTTATATACAAATTACTTATTTTTGCTTGTCGAAAAAAGTTCTGAACTGAACCCCCACCCAACCCACCCCTCCGTTCTGAAATTTGAAATTTCTTGATCCACCACTGAGGAACAGCAGTAGGCCTGTGATTAGTGATGTTTATATGGAAGCATCCTCAGGTAGCGCAGATTCAAGTATCTTCAAATTAAACCGGGTCTAGGGTGGGGCCACAATGGGCGATCAAAGTTTTACATAGGAATATATGGGAAAATTCTTTAAAAATTATCTTCTCAAAAACAGCAAAGCAATGATTAGTCATATTTATATGGAGCATTGCTGTGCATTGTCTTGCGACTTGTTCTGATGGACGACAATATGCACAGTGAGGGTAGGTACACATTGTCGGCAGCGACAATATGAACAGGACGACAAAATGTACTTTCACAATCACGCTGCATGAAATAGCATACGAGACACGTGAGTGTGATTCACACACCAATTACATTCACAAAACTACCAAAAACCAACAAAAGAAATCTTTAAGCAACAATATCTGTGGGGCGACAATATGTACAGTGAGGGTGAGGTACATAATGTCGCCAGCGACAATATGTACATGTGTAACTTTTCAGCTGGCGACAATATGTACCGATGGACAACAATATGTGCAGTAAGGGTATGTACATATTGTCGCCGACGACAATATGTACAAAACGACAATATGTACCGTCACACACCTGTAATTTCACTGAGGAGTGTAGGTGCTGCTTCTGAAGTGCTCAATTCTAGTGGTTGTGAAGGTTGAGGCGTGGCTGTGGTTCTTGCTTTGAAATAATCGTCGATGCATGATTTGAAGGTGTCCTCAATTGTGGGCATGATCTTGGTCATACGTTGTTTGAGGATTGCGCTTACGTCCTCACTACTGGCTTCTGTTGATGGTGAGTCGCTTGTGGCTGGAGGATCTGGAGGTTTGGTTGAAGTCCTTCTCCATTTGGGTCTGGACACCATTCTATGAAAAGTTTGTACATCATCACATCGTCAAGATGGTAATAGAATACTTACAAGTATAATGAACACCACCATTTCGAATTAAATTGGAAATATAATTATAAGGCCAAATAAAAAAATATGTGTGGTTCCGGTTACCCGACCTTCCCTATTTTATACCCCCGACCCTAAACTTTTTTTTGGCATTTTTCATATTTTTTCCAGAATTTTCCTCAATTTCCATCAATGGCTCTGGTTTAAGTTTTAGTTTCAGCAATGACGGCCTCCTTGCAAAACATAGAGCTAGTGTTTTATAGTGTTAAATCCACAGCAAGCTAGCATGTAGGTGTCCCCTACCAATATTGACTAGTATAGTATCACACCACATCTAAATGCCATTTGCAAAGCAGTGATAGGTATTATTTAGAAAAATTAAGAAAATCATTTTGTTAAAAAAAAAAAAAAAAATAAATCCCTACCTACCTACCCTAATTTTTTTGGAAGTGTGACCGGAACCACACATATTTTTTTGTTTGGCCTAATCAGAACCTATATGGCCTGCATATCAACATCGTGGTGAAGACTATACTTTTTTTTTTTTAATTAAAACATAGATATGCAAGCATAAATTAGAATTTGCGGCTGGATAAAGATCATATAATGTAACTACATATTTATACATATATGCCGCCATTAGCTGAGGCTGAGTGGCTTAACCATATAAAACACAATCTGCCAAAGCAGTGTGATATCAATTCATAATATACATATATATCACCACTATCTGCCGAAGCTGTGTGGTTGAATCATATATAACCACTATCCGCCGAAGCAGTGTGGTAACAAATCATGATTCATTTTTATATATAAAACCATAATCGCCGAAGCAGTATGGTTCAATCATATCAGCCACTATCTGCCGAAGCAGTGTGGTAACTAATTGTAGTTCACATTTAGGTTTGACCACTATCTGTGGTACTCTTGTTTGAAAGCATAAATATATACATACATATACATATATATATATATATATATATATATATATATATATGTTGAGGTTTAATTATATTGGCAGAGTAATGCAGTTAGAAACATCAATGATTTATTTGAAGAAAAGACTTCAGCCAAGTCTTTTAAATTTCCCATTGTAAAATAGATAGGTAAACAAATTCTTACCTGTCGAAGTCAAATACAAATTAAGGATATGTGAACCTGAAATAAAAGTAATTGGAAAGTTAAAAAATAGGTACCGTTGCATAGAGGACAAGTCCCTTGTTCAAAAAACAACAATTCTGATATATGTACATGAGTTGGTTTCCATGGCAACAACCTCTGAACTTGCCCTTGTTTAAAAAGATTAAAGCTATGAAGAAAAGTGTACTGTAATTAATTAAAGTTTAAAAAAAATCTCATAAATTATGATTAGAATTTAAATTTTTTGCAGTTATCTTAAAGATTTATGAATGAGCATAATGTAGTAAAGCTTTTTTTATAGGTGTCATATTCAGAGAGCAGACAATCACAGTCTGAATTTCCTCTGTCCTCTTAAAAATTGACTATTTTTCCTTGACCTTGACATCAAAAAAGGATATAAAATCACATTGCCTATAATTAAAAACTTAATTTCTAAATTCCATTTTAAAGTAGTGTTATAGAGCTATGTAACAGAGGAAAAAAATTGGTATGTACATGAGTCAGAAAAAAAGATATGGTAATCCAAATTTTCTCTGACCACTTTTAAAAAATTATTTTTGATACACGATTATCTGTAAAAAGGACTAGAAAATGGAAACAAAATATAAGTAGAACTAGTTTTTTGCAAATATTTAAAAGGTCTGTGGACAACTTTAGTGATCTAAGCTTTTTTTCATAGCTATCATATTTATATAGCTCACTATCACAGTCTGAATTTCCTCTGCCCTCTTTAAATTTGACTATATTTCCTTGCCCTTTGACTACAAAAGAAAGTTATAAAATCACACTAGTTATAATTGAATATTTTATTTTTCCAACTTCATTTTAAAGAAGTGATATATAGCTATGAAACAGAGAAAAAAAATTGGTATGTACATGAATCGGAAAAAAAGATATGGTAATCTGAATTTTCTCTAACTTTTTTTAAAAACTGATTCCTAGAGCACATTTATCTGTGTTGATGTATAAAAAATTATTTAATCTGATTTGAAATATGTAACTAATCTTGAAATAAAACTAAAAATCATGCATATAAAGAAAATTATGAATTGGTCTTTAATAATTAAGATACATTGTAATTATCACCCCGATTTCCTATTTTTCTTTAAACATTACTTTTTTATTCTGAATGATGGCAGAAAAAATGAACAATAAATTCCCATTAAATATCTATACAAGGAACTTTCAACCATTGAATGTACAATGTATTAGAATATGGGACAAAAGGATCTAAATCCTACATAAAAGTAGTGTATTTTCATAATCTAATTCCCCAAAAATTGCAGTCCGAATTTCCTCTGTTTAAACTCACATTAACACTTATAAGCATTATCTGATACAAATGACATATTTTTGCATAATCTAATTGGAAATAGTATCAAAATGTACAACATATAAAGATAACAATCACCAGTTTAAAATATCCCTCCCATATCAAAAAATAATACATAAAAGTATATTTTTAATATATTTTTAATACAATCATTTTCGTATTGTTTAAAATTAATACAGAAAAAATATATTATTTTTGTATCACCAACAAATAGGTAGATTATTTTTGTATTAAAATCTGACTTTGATTTTTTATAGGGTATTATTTTTGTATTTTTTGGGACTTAGATTATTTTCAGTATATCATTTTTGTATTTTTGTGGACTTAGTTTTTTTCAAGTGTATTTTTTCTGTATTAAAATTGAACTTAGTAATTTTACAGAAAATTACATACAGTTAATCTGTATTATTTTTGTATTAAAATTGAACTTAGTAATTTTACAGAAAATTACATACAGTTAGTCTGTATTATTTTTGTATTAAATTTGGACTTAATAATTTTTCAAAAAATACTATACAGTCAGTATGTATTTTTTTTATATTTATTTTGGACTTAGTGTTTTCTTTTACTGAAATTTGTATTTCTTTGAACTTAGGAAAATTTACAGAATGTCCTTGCAATAAGTCTGTTGGAATTAATATTTTTTCTCAGATTTTATTAATTAAGACCACTGCTATAAAGGTTGCTTTTATACTATTTACATTTAATTGCTATTTAGAACAGAAAACTTCAGTAGTTTAAATTTGTTAACTAAACAATTTCATTTTTAAAACATGTCTTTACTAGGTGTGAAATTGTCATTTGGAAAGAGATAGATACGTCTAAGGGGACACCTGTGCTGTACATGATACTTGTAAACACGCGGTAAATTTTGAAGTTTCAGAGTTTCAGACTTTCTTTTGTGTTGAAAATTTTACAGCGTGTTTACAACCGAGTGTTTACAACTATCGCAGCGGAAATGATGACCGGAAATAACAATGTTTCGTAATCAGTAAATTCCGTAAGGAATAAAAAAGTGATTCTGATAATTAAATTGAACATCGTTTTTTTCTAACATAATTTTAGGTTTGTTCAATTGATTCAAGATATTTAAAACCATGTAAATATGTTTTCTCTAACTGTACCGATCTCAACATCGGTAATTTTCGTATATATGACACAATATGATTTGTCAGATTTTAAAACTCTTCCGTACTGTTCTCTGATTGGTCAACAATATTTCACCCACGCCATTTTGAAAATTCTTCCCGGGACGTGTTGAGAAAGCTGGAGGTGATTTTGAATAAACTCTCATTTGTTCGCGAGTAAAATGGATTGAAAAACAGAAGTTCAGCATAATCATGGTACACAGGATCATATATATGAACCAAGGAAAGCAAATACATAAGGAGACTGATGTTTTTTAGGCATCATATCTGGACTTTTCTGGTGTAAACAACGACAGTTGCGGTAAGATTATGTATATTTTAGCACATTTAAGTTTCAGTTTTTTAAATAATAACTTAGTACAAAGATAGAGGAACAAAGAATGCCTTTTTTTTACCCATTTTGTAGTATTGTAGAAAGATAAAATAGTACGTTATTGGCCATGTGGGGAACAAGGGTTTTTGTGATAAATTCTGATTGGGGAGAGAGGGGTGGAAGATGGGGGTAATTTTCAAGCCTTTGGCTTCCTAGTTCTATTTCATTCCAATTTTTTCAAGTTTACCATAGATGAATTATTTATTTTCCCTTCAAAAACAATTCTGTAATTTGTATTAACTCAGTTTTTTTCAGGGGGGGGGGAGGTTGGGTTTGGGGGGGGCAGTTTATTTAAATAACATTGGGGCACACATTTTGTTTACTCTTCCAACATTTTCAAGGACAGATAGTTTATTACAAATATTTTTTTAAAAATATTTTATAAATCAGTCCCCCCCCCCTTTTTCTTCTCCAGATTGTCAAATCAAATGGTTGTCCCCTAAGAAACCCCAGATTAAAGAAAAGTAATTTCAATGGTACAATTGTACGGAATTTGGTGGACTCCGCTGGATCTTTTGGAATTTCAATTTATAATTATTGTTAATTTTAGTCAGCAGAACATTGAAGAAAAGCTGATTAGTCATGGAGGAAGAAGTCTGAAGATCCCTCTCAAGAAAGTATTGCAGGTGTGTGAGCTAAACAAAATCTATATAGAATTATTTTGGATGTGAAAATGTGTGTTTTGTTGAGGTAATGATTCATTAAATTTTATTATTATATCATTCTGTTCTATATTTCACAGTGATGAAGTCAGATGAGATGACAGGTTGTGTGACTTGAAGATGGACTTCTGCACAAAGTAAACACTCCTCCACCTTTTCCATACAAAAGAAACAGCAAAGCAGAGAGATCGAAACATTTGGTAAAAGTACAAAGAAAACAGGATTAGTTAAACTTGTGAAAAAGATCAAGACTATTGTAGAGCAGATTATATGTAAGAAGAAAGATCAAGACTACAATTGGTAGCTGAATCAGTAGCCTGCCACATTAATTACTTTTTAATTAGCTATTTGTACATTTAAGGTAATCTGACTGAGTTACTAAAATTGTTATTTAACAAATATTTCAAATAAATAAAAGATTTTTGAATAACAATCAATAGATGCTATTAAGAACCTCAATCTCCAACCCCTTTTCTTCAAATAACAATTTTTGCCCATGATCATTTTTGTAGTTTTTAAAACTCTGTTTTGTATTATTTTAAGCATTTAAATGTATTTTTTGTCTATCATTATTGTACTTTTTTGATATTTTTGAAATACAATCCTTCATGCTGATAAAAATACAAAAACAATACATATTAATACAAAATTAATACATTCTATATTTTTTTCATACTTTTTTGTGTACTGTATTATTTTCATATTTTATATCTTTTTTGTACTTTTAATTGTTCCAGATGAAAAAATACAAAAATAATATATGTGATACAAAATTAATATATTCTATATTTTTTTTTGTATTTTAATTCTTAAAGGTGAAAAAATACAAAAATAATATATGCTAATACAAAATTAATACATTCTGTATTTTTTCTATACTTTTCTATGGACTGTATTATTTTTATACTTTGGAGAGAAAAATAGAGAAATAATACAAAAGTACAAAAACAATACGTTTTTACAGGTCATGTGTATCATTTCTGTATTATTTCAAAAAAATAAAGTATATTAAAAATATATTTTTCTGTGTTTGGCTTTTAAAAAGTCTATTATTTTTTACCTAAATTGGAACCAAGATTTAGAGGGTTCCAAATTTGGTCATTAAAAATATACTTTTTTTGTATTATTTTAGTATTTTTTTCTTGTATTATTTTTGTATTTATTTTCGATATGGGAGCTGTTAAAAAGTTCGAGCAATAACTGTTGGTTCTGTTTATACAAAATGGTTTCTTTAACCTTGACAAAAGTTTCTACACAGTTCTAGTAAAGCTAGCTTCTATGACATAGTGAATCTTTTTTATCTTTCCTTTCCTTTTCAACTGCAAGCTTTTTTGGGCCACAAACTTTGTTGAAATCTTAATAACAGCAGGTGAAGGTCTTTTGAAGCAAACATTTCAGTCTTTGGTGACAGAGGCAAAACAGTGTGATTCTTAGCCTGGAAAATAAAATCCATTTTAGTGTTAACCTTAATGATAAGAGGACATGGATATATAGATGATATCTATATTGTGTAATTTGATATTTGCTTCATCCAGTGAGTTGAATGGTGTATATTGATTTCGCGAGGCTTGCCAATATATTCCAACTACAACTTAACTGCTAGGTCTAACACTTCCTATGAGACGCAATTGTGTGTGTGTGTGGGGGGGGGGGGGGGGGGTAACATCCTTTATCACTGTAGCCAGTACATTGATAAATTTTGACATTTCACTGAAGTGTAACTAGTTTTTTCTTATTTTTAATGAACATTTTTGCTCATTAGCATTCATTTGATAACACAGAACTTTCACAATTAGAAGTTTCGATAAGTTTACATCTTGAAGCGAGGCCTAGGGATTGTGTCAAAACCAGAAGACGTGCTATTGATAAAGCACATACCCGTGGATACAGCATAGGTTTATCTTATGGGTATATATATATATACATGTATATATATATATATATATATATATATATATATAAGGATCCTCTAATAAAACTCATGTCTAAATAACTGTATCTCACTTCCATTCTCAATGACTGTGTAGTGTAGGACAGCGCCGTGAGAATTCCATCGGCATTGAAAGCAAGTTTTTTGAATTGCCTAGATAGCTGCGCTGTTCCTGTACTGCTAGGAGACAGATTCCGTAGGTCGAGAGTTCAACCCCGGGCTGGGGCAGAAGTGGGTATCCTTATAAAAGTAAATTTCTTCGTGCTTTCTATATATATATATATATATATATATATATTTATATTTATATAGAATACATGTCAAGTAAGATTGTAAATACAGTGAAACCTTGTTATCTCGAACTAGATGGAACTGAGAAAAAACTTCGAAATATCCGAGCATTCAAGATATAAGGGGTAAAATACTTTAAGAATAAGTAGTTGGGACTTCCAAATCACTTCGACATATCCATGGTATTCGAGATATCAGTGTTCGAGATATCAAAGTTCAACTGTACATAATACCTATTTTAAAATTTACTACATTACTATATAACATTTTAATAATTTGACACCTTTCCAATTATTTATGAAATATGACTACTAGTCTAATGAGGCTTCAAAAAGTTATATTTTTAAAAATTCTATTATCATGCTAGCAAGTTAAAGGGAGGACCTTTTGATTTTGAGGGCACATTTTGGAAATAATCTGACCTAGAAGATGTTAATAAAATAAAAAAAATTCTTCTCCACTGGGAAGATTTTTTTGTTTTGTCTAATTTATTCCAGTGAAAATAAAATAATAATCTTGCTGTCATACTTTGTCTTTTGTGAGCTGGGAAATAAATATTTTGTCCTTATTGAAGGCCAGAAAATATATTACCACCCCCCCCCCCCCCTCCCCATCACCACCACCACCAGAATTGAATGCATAGTGAACCCATTTTTTTTTATTTTAATAAAATTAATTCATTCCTACCTATTCCATTGGTTGCAACACAATAGAAATCTTCTAATGCATCTGGATCCATAGGTACATGCTGCTAATAGTTGAATAAGTTGAGAGATTTTGACTGCTGACTTACTTTGTTCATATTGATACCTGTACAAATAACAAATCAGTCGCAAATATATTCAATTTACAAGTAAATTTTATAGATATTCTTTGAATATGTACAATCAACTTTGATTGCAATTGCACAATAAAAGACACATCTCCAAGAGTGATTTTTTCATGAATTGTTTTCAGATGAGTTCAAAGTTGAAAATTATCACTGCATCAAAGTGCAATTTTCTGCACTTTCCGGGGAAAATTCTTCTTTAAGAAATAAGTTTGATTTAGTAGCTAAATAAAGCTACTTCAGGTAGGTAAATAATTAATGCTATGTAGGTAATTCAAGCTAATTACAGTTAGTACCTAAATCTAGTGATTGTACCAGACCTGTTAAAGCTTAAACATGTTAAATTAAAAAGTTTAAACTGACGTGAATGATGTAAATCCCGGTTAGTAAGAAAATGAATGTCGATGATGCTATAATGATATTAATTACAACCAAAGAATAAGTATATAAGGTGTGAAGTTATCATTCTGTTTGGTGCATGCACAGGGGCTTGCTCCCGGCGTGTAATAATTATTTATTAAAAAAATCATATACGGTAATACTAAAACTACACAGGGGAGGACGCAATTTTGGACCCCTTCCTCGCTTCAACCTCTGTTTTCGTTATATTTTCCCGTATTTTACTGACTCACCGCCTCGGATCTGTCAAGTAATGATTCTTCTAGGACATGATGCTTAAATTTTCCCCTTGGAGCCTCTACAATACACATTTCAGACTAATAATAATCCAAACTCGCTCTTTAGGACAGTTGATAGGGACAGAAAACGAAAACACATTCGAAAATCTCAGGGTTTTTCTACTAGTTAACACAGCTGCTAATTATAAATTTGAAAAAACCGCGTTCTAATTCCGTATTCGAATGTAAAACGCCGAGATTACTTTCGTTTTCTGTCCCTATCAACTGTCCTAAAGAGCGAGTTTGGATTATTATTAGTCTGAAATGTGTATTGTAGAGGCTCCAAGGGGAAAATTTAAGCATCATGTCCTAGAAGAATCATTACTTGACAGATCCGAGGCGGTGAGTCAGTAAAATACGGGAAAATATAACGAAAACAGAGGTTGAAGCGAGGAAGGGGTCCAAAATTGCGTCCTCCCTTGTGTAGTTTTAGTATTACCGTATATGATTTTTTTAATAAATAATTATTACACGCCGGGAGCAAGACCCTGTGCCTGAAACCATGTAGTGCATCGTGATACTGTATTCAGAGGTGACATCGCTTGGGAAGTTTTTGCAGGAAACCTAACAGCATCAATCTCTATATTTCTTGCCTAAATATAACCGTTTACTGGAATATATACTGTGTTTTCCGTGCAAATGTATCGTTGTGTCCCTCTCTACCGACATGGTGTCGCAAAACGGCAAGGGTATGTCGTAAATGCTCCGAGGTCGGAAGAACAAGCAAAAAGCAAAAATTTATGAAAAACATGCAATATTAATTTAATTTGACTTTATTTCACAAGGAATTTGGTGTTCACGATCCTTTAGAATAGTTTAATAGGAAAATCAAACGCTCTATGTATGATCACGACGTTGACCTGATCTTCAGCAGTTCGAGTTGCGCGGTAGGTTCAAAATCGTCAGGTTCACATATCCTTAATCAAACACCAAGGATATGACTCTACCACACTAGGACACAAACATCTGCTGTAATGACCAAAATAAACGAAATTGTAAACATTGCTGGACGTTGCCTAATAAAGCATACTGAAATTCGTAAACAATCCATAAATAATTATCATATCATAGAACCCATGAAGATAAATATTGTATGAGAATAAAAATAATGAGGAATAAATAAATTAAAAACATATATACGTATACATATAATATGTATGCGTGCATGTGTACCCATGAAGCCCCTGTCTCCAAGGGTAATTAGGAATTCCTGGCTAACAAAAGGAGAATTCCCCTAATTTGTCTTAAAAGTTTGTATTGCCCAAGACAATTTAAATGGACCCCGTCGCTCAGAATGTTATTCATGCTATTTGTGAAGCCCTTCAATCTCCAAAAATGCATGCCGTCTTGTGTAGCACAGGTTTTTAGCAGGCGATTAGCATCATCCACTCAATGATTGTACTCTGTAGGGCTAATATTTCTTGTTCGATCCTGATGAATAAAACTCAAAATAACCACAGTTCGGAGGTTGAACTGTCTTTTAAGTAATGACGCAAAGGACACCAGTCTAGTTACAACACAATCAATGTCTTCGGAAGAGTCTAAATCGTATCCTCCTAAATTCACAATAAGATGTTATGGCCGATTATTTCTAACAGCGGCAATGATGGTGCGGGTGTGTGCGTGATTGCCGATTGATCCGCCACTTTTACCGCAGAATTCAAACAGTGTTAGATCAGTAATATTGAACACTTCGAAAGGAGGTTTACCGTTTGCAAAGTTTTCAAATCTTCGAACATGGGAATCGCCAACAAAAAGAATACGCATCCTATTACTTTTAAACGTTCACATTCACACAATGCACTCTACAGTTAATTAGGTCATCTCAAGTTACAATGGCGTGCTAGCCAGAATCCGAGGTGACGCTATTCGCTTTATGGAATAACTAGGCTCCGAATCGAACAAATTACCTGATTAAAACGATCTTTCAGAAACAGTCATCAATAACAAATCATTTGCGACAGGAACAGTTCTTGTTATCAGTTAAAATGAGACAGTTTTCTTCTTCTTCTTAGAGAATAACTGCAGCCAATGTTTACAAATAAAAGAATAATCAATGCGCATGCGCATGGAAAATTCCACTAATAACAGCTAGGTGCTTTCACAGAGCAATAGCCGAATCTATTTTAAGAGTGTGCTGCGCATAAATCTAAAAATAAGCACACAGTGCAACCATCATAAACCATTTATATATATAAATGTGTTTTATTAATAATTTCACCTGATATTCTGATGAGAAAATATTGGAATTTCGTTTTATCTGATACAAAAATTTGGACTATCATAGTGTTTGTTGATAATCAGCACCTTGTTCACACCTCCAACTTCGTATGTGAAGCCTTTGTTTACACAGTTTGACACCAATTACCTTGACTGGCTTGAGTACGACAATGAGGGGATTAGTTAAGGCTGGACGCACACAGGCACCTTACCTGTGTCAATAGTGGGCATAGTAGATAGATATGTTTTGATTACAGTTGTGGTGATCAGCTTGGGGTCAATGATGCACTTGTTAATTATGACAATTATTTGCAATTTTTTCGGCTTGAAATTTTAATATTGAACTGATTAGCTTGTGTATGACAATCTGCTTGGATAATGAAATAAGCCTATTCAGTCGTTTAACTTGGTCATTTGGCTTAATATTTGTTCACTTTTAAGTGCAAAATTTATGGTTAAAATCACAAACGGCCCAACTATAAATATACGTCTCAAAATCCATACCATCTTTCTCGACATGGCAGACAAGTACACAATGACATGAGACTAGTAACTCATTAACCAGAGAATTGTCACAAACAGGATAAAATATGTAACCATATTAAAGAAACAAATAAAAACAAAGAAGTTACATTTACAAAAAAATATTTTATATTTTTGTTGATTTTTAATTTACAATCTATTCAGGGAAAAATATTTTACGGTTATTAGTCAAGCATTTAGTCTACTTCCATTTCCAAAATGGCGACCATCGAAGAAGGAATGTAAACATGTGCTGAATGAAGATGGCAATAACTATCAAAGAATATATTTTATACATCAATTTATTTGAAAAATGTTATCATATTAAATTCATACGTAAGTGAAATAATTTATTTTAGGAAATTCACTAAGTAAACTAATCAAACGAAAACGAATGTGCAAGTTTGAAATTTGCTACGATGTATTATCAATACATGTAGCTCTATACATCTATCTTTGGACTTGGTATGGAGCAATCGGCTATTCTTATAATCGGCTATTCTGATAAAATTAGACTTACAACTTGACTATTGGATAAAACGGGAGCCACTGTACTACCATCTTAGTTCACCATCTCTGCCCTTCTCAGAATTTCTATATGGAGAAGATGTTGCCAAATCTGTGAAAGAAATTCAAGATGTGAATAGAATAAGTAGTAAAGTACATGGAAAATTTCACAGAGGAAATTTTCGAGCAGGGGCATTCTTTAGAGCATGAGGACGTCCCTATGGTAGAGGAGCATTAGGAAGACCATGGAACCAAAGATCTACTAGTAGTTGGGGTCGATGGTCAAACAGCTCTACCTCTAAAGACAGTTCAAAAAACTTGAAAGGGGAGCGTAGCTCCAACAAATAGATAAAGAGGTAAGTGCTAAATCTAAAGCAGACATTAAAAATTTTTGTGCAGGAAGATTAAAAAATTTTTCCTCTGAATGGCGAAAGATTACAGAAGATAAGATCATCTTAGATATTGTTGAAAATTGCCATATTGAATTTGATGAAGAATTAGGTTTACCATCTCAGAATAGTATACCTCATTCTGTTTTTGCAAAATCTGAAATAGAAAAAATTAACAAGCAAATAAATGAGTTTTGTGAACAGGGTATCATTAAGGAATGTTATTTTGTAGAAGGACAGTTCTTATCTCCAATTTTTACCATACCTAAGAAAGATGGAGATTTGAGAGTGATATTGAATTTAAAAGAATTGAATAAGTACATTCCTTGCCATCATTTCAAGATGGATTCTTTTGAAAGTGCTATAAAATTAGTAAAGAAAAATTGTTTCATGGCATCATTGGATCTTAAACATGCTTATTATTCAGTATCAATTGCAGAGGAACAAAGAAAATATTTAAGGTTTATTTGGCTTGGAAATTTTTTTGAAATTTTCCTGCTTACCAATGGGCATTGCCTGTGCTCCCAGATTGTTTACAAAGTTAATGAAACCTGTGTATTCTACTCTTAGAATTATGGGTCATTTGAATGTTGGGTATATTGATGATTCTCTTCTGATTAGTGATACATTGGAAGAATGTTTGAAAAATGTATTAGAATCAAGATGTTTGATGGAAAGACTAGGTTTGGTCATAAATGAAAAGAAATCTGTATGTGTACCATCTCAGTGTATTACCTTTCTTGGAAATATTATTGACTCAGTCAAAATGATTGTCACATTAAGTCTAAGTAGAGCAGACACTATTGTTGAGGAATGTAGGAAAGTGTGGAAAAAAGGAAGTTGTTCAATTCATCTGCTAGCTAGAGTAATTGGTCTTATTGTGGCAAGTTTTTCTGCAGTAGAGTATGGTCCATTATTTTATAGAAATTTAGAGTTGGACAAAATAGAGGCATTGAGGAAAAATAATGGAAATTTTGATGCCAATTTAAATTTGTTAGAAAAAGCTAAGAATGAGTTGTTTTGGTGGATAGAGAATGTTCACAGTCAGAAGAGAATCATAGATCATGGAAATCCAGACATTGTTATTACGACAGATGCTTCCACTATAGGGTGGGGAGCAGTCTGTGGTAAAAGTAGTGCAGGAGGAAGATGGAATGAAGATGAAAGTAAAAATCATATTAATAATTATTTAGAACTTCTTGCAATATATCTGGCACTTAAATCTTTTTGTAAAGATGCTTCTGATGTACATGTAAAGATAATGACAGATAATACATGTGCAAAGGCATATTTAAATAACATGGGTGGCATAAAGTCAGAAAAATTGAATAGGTTATCACAAGAAATTTGGTTTTGGTGTATGAATAGGAAAGTCTGGATTTCTGCTGATCATGTACCTGGTGAAAATAATATAGCAGATAAATTTTCTCAAGAATTTAATGACTCTGTGGAGTGGAAGCTAGAAATTGGAATTTTTGACAGAATTTCTGTTATTTTTGGACTCCCAGAGTTAGATCTGTTTGCATCTAGGCTGAACAAACAGTTGAAGCTATATTGTTCATGGAAACCTGATCCTGATGCAAAATTTATTAATGCATTTTCGTTTCAATGGACAGGTTATTATTATGCTTTTCCTCCTTTCAGTCTAATCAGCAGAACATTACAGAAGGTGAGGACAGACCAAGCAGAGTGTTTGATTGTGGTTCCACTGTGGCCAACTCAGTGCTGGTATCCAGTGCTAATGGATTTGTTGATAAGAACTCCAGTGATTCTTCCAAAGGGGATTCTGTCTTTACCTCACTCGAGGGAGAAACATCCACTACACAAGAAACTAACTCTAGTAGCGTGTTGCTTATCAGGAAAACTTTGGAAATGTGAAAGATATCGCGAAAAGCTTCAAACATCATCTTGGCTTCCTGGAGATCAGGGACAAGACAACAATACTCAAGCTATATTCGAAAATGGATTTTGTTCACTAATAAAAGGAAAATTAATACAATTCAAGTTCCTGTAAACTTCGTCCTTGACTTTATGACAGAACTTTTTGATTCAGTGTGCTAAACACAGCAAGATCGTCATTAAGTGCTCTAGGAATTTCATGTGATGGTTTTACAGTTGGAAAGCATCCGCTTGTGATTAGATTTTTGAAGGGTGTTTTTAACTTGAGACCCAGTGTACCACGCTATTCTGTTATATGGGATGTTTCTTGTGTATTGTGTGTACTTAGAAAATTATCTCCATGTAAATATTTATCATTGAAAGATTTATCTCACAAATTATGTATGTTAATTGCATTAACTACTGCAGCAAGATGTCAATCTTTACATTTGTTTAGTATAGATGGAATTGAAAAAAGTTGCAATGGATATAAGTTGTGTTATAAAGGTCTTCTTAAACAAGATAGACCTGGGTGTCATACAAACTGTGTAGAATTGAAGGCTTATCCACCAGATTGAAGATTATGTGTGATTACTGTGTTAAAAGAATATTTGAAGAGAACAAGTGTTATTAGAAAAGATTGTACTTTTTTGTTTATTAGTTATGTGAAGCCTCATAGCAGAATTGGTAAGGATACTATTTCAAGATGGCTTAAAACTGTTATGACCAGGGCAGGTATTGACACTAATAAAAAGTTTTCAAGTCATAGTGTTAGAAGTGCTGCAGTGTCCAATGCTAAATATGCTTCTGTACCTGTTGATGACATTTTGAAAGTTGCAGGGTGGAGTAATGCTGGAACTTTTGGAAAATTTTATGATAAGAGAATTGTACAATCGCAGTTTCATTCTGCAGTGTTGAGTTGAGGTGTTTTGTTGCATTAAATTTTGCAAAAATAAAAAATTTTGTACTTCATCAGCGGGCTTGTGCATTTTTGCTTTAAAGTCTCATATGATATCGGAAGTGTTGTGACATAATAAAATTCCCCAATTAAACGAGACTTACCTTGGTAAAAGTCAAAGTTTGATTGGAATTTTATGAGTCACATAAACACTGAAGGGATCAGATGCCCGCCACAATGTTGTCTTGATGTAGTACCCACCCTTGAGGAAGGGATGTTTTAATGAATATCTATGGTAATTTTTATTAAATGATGTAATCTGTTCGGAAATGCACAATCCCTTCCTTTCAAGACTGATGTTTCTGGCTGGAAGTACGCATCTCATCTGATCCCTTCAGTGTTTATGTGACTCATAAAATTCCAATCAAACTTCGACTTTTACCAAGGTAAGTCTCGTTTAACTGGGGAATTTTTCGCAAGTCTCAGCAAAAAATAAATAAATAAATCTACTAGTGAAATTTCAATGTAACTGTATTGTGCTTTGAATCGAAATTTACTTATAAGAAAAAAAAAAGTTATTATACACAAGCATGCTTTATTCTACTGAATCATTATTGCCATTTTCACAGTATTTGTGTTTTTTCATACTCACTTATGTTATAATGCACTCTGCATCAAAATATATGATTAAACCCTTAACAATTATGACCAAATTATGACAAAATGGTACCCCTAACAAGTTAAATGATATATAACACTCCCATGTTCTAGACAATAAAAATATTAAAGATTTACTACCTAAAATATGGGGTATATGCTGTTGCAGTTGAAAAATGGCTTTGTTTTCCAGTTTTTGTTTCAGGAGATTTACGATAGAAACTCTTAGTCATAGATGTCAAATCATTGTGAAATTATCCCTCTTTAATATGCAATTTACTGTATGTAAATCAAAAAATATTAGCGAAATAATGTTTAAATATGTGAAAATGCAGATACGTTATGAAATTTAATATAATTCTACTGTTTGAACTTGCAGTATAAAAAAATATATGTTAATGCATTACTCTTACTTTAGGTTCATTTTAAAATTAGAGTTAAATGATAAATGAAACAATAAAGAAAAGTTTGTGTGGATTCTTCGAAACTTTAGAAAATAACACATTTTCTTCTTACTGGCATAAAAATGTCCCAAAATTCTGTAGTGTCCGCAACATGTGCTTATTCTGGAATGCATTATGAATTATATTTCTTTTATTTTGCATGTAAGAGGCCAGTGCAGCTACTAATCTATCTACCAAAAAATATCAGACTTTAGCTCAGTGTTGTTTGGAATTCTGGCAAATATATTGTGTTTTGTAGAGTCCGCAACACTGTAGAGTCCGCAACAGCTTTTTAAATTCACAGTTTCTTCAAAGAAATGTAACATGATTTCAATTGATCATCACTATAATTGTCCAAATATTCAATACAAATATGTAAGGTTACAAAACTTAGTGGAACTATAACTTCATACTTTGAATAACACCCATAACAACTTGTTTATACATAATATTCAAAATCTTTCAATTGTCAGTCTTATGTTATATATTGAAAGTTAATTTTCATGTGGTATTTAAAACTGAATAAGTGGAAACTAAAGAATATATCAAGATGTTAATTGTTAATTAATAAGTGTAGTTCTAATTAATACAGTTGTGTTGCGGACACTACAGTAATAACTATATACCACATTCATTTATTATTTTCACTTTTTTATTTCATTAAATATTTTTGAAATGTAAAACATTTCTCTGATATTTTGCTCCTTTGATAATACAATTAGTTAACTGGATTAAGATAACAAATGGTGATTTTTGTACAAGATAACACTTCAAACTTACTGGTATATATATGGGTTTTATTTTCCAGGCCGGAAAGCCATTTTTGACTAGCCTTTTTTATTTCCCTATAATATAACACCATTTACTGTACATATAGAACTAGTTAGAGATTAAGATTTTCAGTTTACTCCATTAAAACCAAATATGGTGTCATATAGCAATATCTCAATATATTGTAGTGTCCGCAACAATTTCAATACTGAAAAAAAATTATGGATGCCTCAGTAAATTCTTTAATTCATTGAATTTATCTATAAAACTATTTGATATAACTTCTTTAATTGTATTAAAGTAAGTAAAATCATAGACATTTTTTAAAACTGCAAAACAATTATACATCAAGAAATAATTAATGGTCCTTGTTATGTGGTTATTTTCATCTCAATAAACCACATTCTGCATCTTTTTATATGATACGTTTTCAAGAGTTGATCCTGTGGTATATAATTCAGCCTAGAAATGAACATTTATCAACAATTATTTTTATAAAAATGACAAAAGATTATTCTTATGGTTACTTGTAGTGTTCGCAACAAAAATGCTATGCATTTTCAAAGCTAGACAAGATACAAACGAAGATATCCAGGGTGTTATGACAAATGTATTTGAAATTTAGAAGTATGCAACTTAATTTTCACATGATAATTATATAGGTCTTATGTGTGATTGTAAAGGTAGATAAACTTAAGGAAGGGAGATAAATTAGGCAAAAAAATTAGCAAGTCATTAATGTGAATAAAATTTTTGTTTTCAAAGAGAACCCTGAGATTTTTCTTTTATTTCACTGCAATTAGGTACATAATCGAAACCCGCAAGAAGTTTGGAATAAATAAATATCTTTAATATTTTATTTTAGACATAACAGGTGTAATGTAGTGTCCGCAACACAAGGTCTCGCCCAAAATTTGACTTCGCATAACTTTTTTCTTAAGAATGCTTATATAAAAAAAATTTGGGACTCATTTGCATAGGTATTGTACTTTCTAGAAAACATGTTAATAATGTGCTGTTTGACTTTTTATTTTTTGGTCAAAGTGCAACACAATTAGCACAAATACTGTGAAAATGGCGTATACACTCTACTTGAAATCTAATGGAATTAAATTATTATTTATAAGCAAGATGTACTTTCTATCTTACTTTGACCTTGTGTAATTATGTTAGTATTAAGTATGTTATGTAACAAGACACAAATTGTATAGTTCTGTTGTGGGGTAGCATTTCTAATTATAGATGTTTTTGTCAGTATTGAAGATGAAATTGACCAATGAGAATAGAGTACCAGGGGCATTGATGCCTAGAGGGGGAGTCTATAATTTCTTCATTTCTTATTTAAGATGCTTGTGTTTGCAGTTATTTTCTTTGTTCGATTTCCTTATTCTACCGATTTATACTATGTGAAGCTTAACAATATGTTGTCACTGATATTTAGATACTTGTGCATTTCCAACCTAATACTGTAACCGAACTGTGTGACGCCATGAGACCCAAGCACACAAGATCTGTGCCTTACAGTTATAATCCGGATTTGCCAGAGAATTGGACTTCTACACAATTAAAAGATTCGTTGAAGTCTCGCGGGATATCTTTCCCAGCCAGTGCGCATAGATCTCTGCTCATTCGTCTATTTTCAGACAGTATTGAGAGTGTGTGATCCCAGGATGCAACGGATCAACACAACAACAGTGACAGAGACTCTCCGCAATCCCACAGTGCAGTGAACCAAAACTGTAATGGCGGTGACCATCAAAACACTGCACTGGTGGATATAGTCTCAAAGTTAATGCCGATGGTGCAGTCTTTGCCTCAGAACGTAATAAATCTGACTTCAAGAGTGAATTTGTTGACTCAGGGAGCTGACTTTCAGACGAATTCAAGTGCAGAGAGAATGTCTACAACTTCCACGATTACGAGTCCACCAGAGAACAATTATACCTTGGACGCTGCATTTGCTCGCATTTCTGCACCAGCTGCCGGGTCAGTGGAGCAAATTCCAGAACTAAGGTGGACTAGATATGGATCCTCGGTGGAGTCCCTCTGGTGGAGATGATTTCACCTCAACTTCGGCAGCAAATCATTGCAGGTAAGGACCTCAATTTGGCGTCACTGTTCATTCTGTACTACACACCTACTGATGAGAAAGATGAAAATAAGAAGCCAGATAAAAGACTTTTGCATTCCTTTACTATTGGGGGATTTATTCAGGCCTTCGGGATATACAAAAACATAATGGGCCAAGCATACCCCCAAAGAAGACAAGAGTTTGATCTGTACGAAGGTGATATTATTGATATGGCAACCTGATATCCAGGAAAGGGGTTTTGAATATCATCGTCAATTCAGCCTCATGGCAGCGTCTCGTCTGAAGTTCAACAACATTTTGGTTGACTGGTCAGTATGCAATAACACACTCTTTTATAACCTGTTCGCTAACACAAAAGCTCAAACCTGTGCCACATGCAACAGTACACTGCAACTTTCTGGATTTTGTCCATTAAACTGTCCTGCTGGAGATAAAAGACATGGAGACATGGACTCATATGGAAGGAAAAGGCAGTTCCACGAGGGGAGAAAAATTTGCAATAATTTTGATGGTGCCAGAGGTTGCCAATTACCCAGATGCCGCAATGCACACCTATGCATTGAGTGTAATGGAGAGCATTCTAAACAGAATTGTACTTACACCAAAAAATTGAATGCGCCCCACATTGCTGGGGCTCACAATCTACAGAAGATGTAGGAGAGAGCTACAATAATGAAATTTCAACACCAGTGAACATTGACATGCTACAAACTTTTTTGTTGGACCACCCTGATCGGCAATATACAGATTATCTACTTAAGGGGCTTATATTCGGTTTTCATACTGGGTTTCAGCATCTTCCCAAGAAATCGCATGAATGTAAGAATTTGAGATCAGCTTTATTAAATTCAGGCAGTGTTACAGAACTTATATAAAAAGAACTTTCCATGGGTTATTTATATGGGCCATTTGAAGAAATTCCCTTCGAACACTATCGCATTAACCCTATTGGTATAGCAGAGAGCAAATATTCAAAGAAGAAACATCTCATTGTGGATATGTCAGCACCACACAATGATGAAGACAATCCTAGCCTAAATGACCTCATTGACAAGTCAGAATTTTCTCTTAGTTATGTAACTATGGACGACGCTATACAACTTATTAAAAGCTATGGAGAAGGAGCATTGCTCATTAAAACAGACATCACTGATGCTTTCAAGATTATGCCCACAGCATACAACTTATGGCCCTATCATGGAATCCAGTGGAACAAACAATATTATTTCTTTAAACGTTTAGTATTTGGTAGCAGATCTAGTCCAAAAATTTTCGACTCCCTTTCATCAGCTGTGTAATTGATCGCAGAACACAAATACAACATACTGAATGTTCTGCATTTCTTAGATGACTTCTTGGTGGTAGTACCTCCACATTGTGATGCCCGTAGAATTATGGACAAATTTCTTGGTATCTTTAGAACACTTGGAATCCCACTTTCAATTAAGAAAATGGATTGACCAAGCACAGAATTGGAATATCTAGGAATATATCAGGACTCTATTAAAATGTAGGCACATTTACCCCAAGAAAAAATTCAGCCGATATTAGATATTGTCAACTCGTTTAAACTGCGCAAATCATGCACCAAAAAAGAATTGCTGAGTTTGTTAGGATATCTTAACTTTGCATGCAGAGTGGTTCAGCCTGGATGATCTTTCGTTTCACATCTTATAGCTTTGTCCACCACTGTGGAGCAGCTGCATTATCATGTGAGATTAGACAGTATGTGTAGAGCAGATCTTGTTATGTGGTCAGACTTCTTACATTGTTGGAATGAAGTGTCTTTTTTCATTGACGATAATGTTACAGAAGCAGCTGATATGCAATTATTCACAGATGCTACCCCTACAGCTTTTGGAGGTTTCTACCAAAACAAATGCTTTCAAGGAGAATTTCCTGCTGACCTTTCAAATGAGACAACATCTATGGCATTCTTTGAGCTCTGTCCTATCGTGATGGCTTGTCTTTTATGGGGTCATGCCTGGCCTAGAAAATGCATTCTTTTTCATTGTGATAATCAAGCAACAGTTGATATTATAAAGAAAGGAAGATCGAAAGTCAAAAGCATCATGAAATTAATGAGAACCTTAACATTTCATGCTGCATGCAATCATTATATTATTCATGCCATGCATATTGATGGTGTAAAAAATACTATCGAAGATTCTTTGTCTTGATTCCAGATGAAGAAATTCCGGGCACTTGCACCAAAAGCCAATTTGACACCAACTCCTTGCCTACATCATTCAGAGTTGCTGAAGAACTAGAAGATCAACTTCAGCATTTGTGGGACTCATCTTTATGCAGTTCAACCAGGCAAACTTACAGCTCAGCTTTACAGTGTTTTCTGTCCTTTGTATGCATGAGTGGAATCGTGTTCCATTTTACTTGTCTACCTTTGGTAAACGAGAGCTTGTTAGTGTACTTTGTCACTCATTAAGGTCTTCTGTTCCAAAGGAAGACCTTCTACTGATTCTGATGGTTAAGATTATTATTATTATTCTTTTTTTAGGTCACCTGAGTCACTCAGGTGACCTATTGCTATCCGTTTTTGTCCGTCGGTGTGCGTCGTGCGATGTGCGTTAACATTTGAACATTTTTAGCTTCTTCTCTGAAACTGCTCAACCAATTTCAACTAAATTTGGCATATAGCATCTATGGGTGAAGGGGAACAAAAATTATGAATTTCATGGTCCCTGCCCCCCTGGGGCCTGAGGGGTGGGGCTAAAACCACCAAAATTAATGCAATCTTTAAAAATCTTCTTCTTTACTCCTGGACATCAAGCAGCCAAACTGTTGGCATCATTGTAATAAGCATTGAGTCCTCTACCAAAATTGTGAAATTCATGGCCCCAGGGTCAGGGGTTCTGGTGCTAGGGCGGGGCTATATAGATCACATAGTGAAAGTGCATTATTTCTTTGAAAATCTTCTTCTCTGCTCCTGGGTATTAAATAAACTAAGTATATAGTTATGATGAGTAAGAGTGACTATTCCAAAATTGTGAAATTCATGGCCCCAGGGGCAGGGTTTCTGGTGTTAGGGCGGGGCTCTATTGATTATATAGTGAAAATGCATTAGTTCTTTGGAAATCTTCTTCTCTGCTCCTGGGTATTAAATAAACTAACTAAGTATATAGTAATGATGAGTAAGAGTACCTCTTCAAAAATTGTGAAATTCATGGCCCCAGGGTCAGGGGTTCTGGTGTTAGGGCGGGGCTCTATTGATTATATAGTGAAAATTCATTAATTCATTGAAAATCTTCTTCTCTGCTCCTGGGTATTAAATAAACTAACTAAGTATATAGTTATAATGAGTAAGAGTGCCTCTTCCAAAATTGTGAAATTCATGGCCCCAGGGGCAGGGGTTCTGGTGTTAGGGCGGGGCTCTATTGATTATATAGTGAAAATGCATTAATTCATTGAAAATCTTCTCTGCTCCTGGATATTAAATAAACTAACTAAGTACATAGTTAGGATGAGCAAGAGTGCCTCTTCCAAAATTGTGAATTTCATGGCTCCTGGGTCAGGGGTTCTGGTGTTAGGGCGGGGCTCTATTGATTATATAGTGAAAATGCATTAATCCTTTGAAAATCTTCTTCTCTACTCCTGGATATTAAATAAACTAACTAAGTACATAGTTATGATGAGCAAGAGTGCCTCTTTCAAAATTGTGAATTTCATGGCCCCTGGGTCAGGGGTTCGGGTGTTAGGGTGGGGCTCTATTGATTATATATTGAAAATGCATTAATCCTTTGAAAATCTTCTTCTCTACTCCTGGGTATTATTGAAACAAATTGAATACATAGTTATGATAAGCAAGGGTGACTCTACCAAAATTGTGAAATTCATAGCCCCAGGGTCAGGGGTTCTGGTGCTAGGGTGGGGCTATATAGATCATATAGTGAAAGTGCATTAATCCTTTGAAAATCTTCTTCTCTACTCCTGGGTATTATTGAAACAAATTGAATACATAGTTATGATAAGCAAGGGTGACTCTACCAAAATTGTGAAATTCATAGCCCCTGGGTCAGGGGTTCGGGTGCTAGGGTGGGGCTCTATTGATTATATATTGAAAATGCATTAATCCTTTGAAAATCTTCTTCTCTACTCCTGGGTATTATTGAAACACATTAAATACATAGTTATGATAATCAAGGATGCCTCTTTCAAAATTGTGAAATTCGTGGCCCCTGGATCAGGGGTTCTGGTGTTAGGGCGGGGCTCTATTGATTATGAAGTGAAAATGTTTTAATTCTTTAAAAATCTTTTTCTCTGCACCTGGGTAATATTTAAACAAACTAAGTACATTGTTATGATAAGCAAGGATGCCTTTTCCAAAATTGTGAAATTCATGGCCCCGGGGACAGGAGTTTTGGTGCTAGGGCGGGGCTATATAGATCCTATAGTGAAGGTGAATTATTTCTTTGAAAATCTTCTTCTCTGCCCCTGGGTATTGCTTAAACAGACTAAAGTACATTGTTATGATACACAAGGATGCCTCTTCCAAAATTGTGAATTTTATGACCCCGGGTTTAAGGGTTCTGGTGGGGGGGGGGGGGGGGCTTCTATTGATTATAAAGTGAAAAAGCAAAATTTCTTTGAAAATATTCTTTTCTTCTTCTGGTTAAAAAAGCAAAGAAGCTAAGTGTATAGTTATGATGAGCAAGTGTGCTTCTTCCAGAGTAGTGAATTTCATGACCCCTGGGTCAGATGTGCTGGTGTGAGGGTGGGGCTCTTGATAATTTAGTGAAAATGCATTAATTCTATTAAATAATCCTGTTTGCTCCTTAGTGTTAAGCAGATAAACAAAGTGATGATGAGCAAACATATGGTCCCAGGGTCAGAAGCTCTGGTGTTTTGGGGGTGGGGGGTTGGGGGTTGGGGCTCTATTGATAATATAGTGAATCTGTAGTAAAAATGCATTATTTATTTAAAAATCTTCTCCGCACCTGGGCATATCTGAGGCAAACAGAGTAAAAGTTTTTATAAGGAAGGGAATTTTTACCAGATTTTTGAACATCTGGACCATTTGGTCAAGTGTTCTGGTCCTGGAGTTATTCCCCTTTGCCATTTACTTTTGATAATTTATCACTGTAAATAATGTACTTGAAAGGTAAACAGAACAAGAGAATTATGCAAGAACTTTTATTGTATAATACAAAAAGTACTTTCATAGTTTTAATGATCAGATAGACTTGTAAGTAGTAGATAAATAAAAATGAGACAAAAATAACTTGTCTTATTAAATATTCATCAAAGACCAAGAGATGCCAATGTAAGAGATTTCAACAAAGGATTAAAATAGTACAGAAGCATTGATAATTTGTTAATATACTGTATAGTGATAGTGATAAATGGGGAACAGATTAGAACCTAATTTATGAACTGTTAATGAATATTAAGACCAATTATTTTGTTGATCATGATCACCCTATTTTTCTTGCTTTTGGGCAACAAAGCTTCACCTTTCAGTTCATTTTATACTCTATGCATCCTTGAAATTGTTGTATCATACTCAGGTGACCGTTAAGGCCCTTGGGCCTCTTGTTTCCCTTCTTTTTCCTAGACACGAACTTTGAGACCTCACATCTCACTCATTTCTCAACGGATTTTGCTCAAATTTTCAGAGTTTGTACAGGTTACAAAACTTTATCAGAATGCTTTCATACATTTCAAAAATCCCCTTCCGCTTTTGAGCTATTTCCCTTCAAATGAAAATTTTGTTTCCAGAAAAAGGCTCTGAGACTACAAAACTGGAGCAGAAATTCAACTGAATTTGAATAATAGAAGCATTGAAGTTGTGCACATTGGTTTTTGTTTTTCGATTTCTGTATTCAGAATTGCGCTATATAGGGGTAAAAAATTAGAACACCTAAAAGAGGTAAATGTAGAATAAAAGTTGTGCACAATTGTAAGGACTTTTATTTGACACCAATAAAAAGGGGCTGGCTCCTAAAATAAGGGATCTGGATCCTTTTAAAGTTTTTACTTTATAACTCAAAAACAGTACATATTTCAAAATGGCTTTTGATATAAAGGTTGTTTTTTAACATTTTATTGATCTCATGAAAATGTTATGTTGTTCGTGTCTTGTGTTCTAAATGAGCTAGAAGCTTGACCAATATACAGGTAACTGTTTTCATTCAGCAAGTAAATGAGAGCTCTTCATGCCTGTAACTAAAATAAACTTATTATAAATAGTAAACCTCAGTGTCCTGGCTACATAAAACTGATGCTAATTTGCTTTAGAATAAGGTTCTTGAAGTGTTCTGTGCTTATTTCCAAATTATTTACTGACAACTTTCCCTTTTATTTCAATATTTTTCAAATTTGAATAAACCAGTCTACTGAAAAAGGAAAAAGAGATAACATTTTCTTCTTATCATATAAAACAAACAATATAGTTAGAAAATAAAACAAAACTTTGAAGCATAGATTATTCACAACCATTAAGTGCATGCCTTTTACATTCACCCTGTGTTTTTACAATTATGTAACACCTCCCTCGATAGCACGTGGCAAAAGAGGGTCACAGGGGATCAATTGGGGTGTGATCCAGTCACCTACAATCATACACTAAACAAACAATAGCCATTCCAATTCATTTTGTAAACTAAGTGATGAGTGGATAAATATGTTGAATCTTTCAGATTATTTCGTAATATCTTTGATTAAGTCTTATTCCAAAACACCAGTACATTTCATTTAATATTTTATTCGCTGAATTACAAGAAAGTTGCATAATTATATTTATAAACAATTTATTTCTCAATATTGGGGTAATTGTCTGTTTTATTTCAAATACTATTGAAAAGATGTTACCTTAATTAATTCCTACTAGTGATGGAACTTTTGAAACTTAAATCAGAGTCATAAATGTTATTCATGTCTCTGCTTAAATGTACATGTATGTTAGCTAAAACACGATTTTTTGTTGACGCCCTTAAAATGTACAACTGTATATATATATATATACATATGCAAGAGAGCCCCAAATATACGCATATCGAGCGTTGTGTGAGAATACAGGAAAGTACAAAATCCCACATTCACACGCACCTCCAAATATGTAGAATAAGACATACATGCATAATTGTATTTGAATATTACAAATTTTAATTGACACCTAGCCTTGAACAAATAAATATTTTCTAAACTTGTAAATATTTTTTTAACAGAATGATAAATATGTAATTATTTATAGGTTCCCATTATTAATTCTGAAAATCAGAACACATTTATCAACTCTCTTAAGGTTTTACGGATACATACATGCATGCAAGTACAGAACATACACGTTTTATAAATACAAGTGTATATGAAAGAATGCCCCAAAGATGTGCATATCCAGTGTTTGAAATACAGAAAAATAAAAATCCCAAGTCTTTGTTTTCCATTATCTTTGCAATAAAATATCGGTTAAACTGAAATTGATTTTATTGATTTACTGCATGTATTTAGATAAATTATTGGTCCGTTGAGTTGGTAATGAGTTGTTTTTATAATGGGTAGTCCTCTTGACCAGTCATCGTCACTATTGGTGACATCATAATTACACAGGTAAATACTAAGGCGTCAATCTATATATTTTCACCTAATATTTTTTCACAGGAAATAAATTACTGGGAGATATTTCTTTTTCTCTGATCATATATTAATTGACAGCGTTTATGAACAGCTGTTACAACACAGGCCTGTGTAAACCAGTATATCACGAGAAAGAAAAATCTGAGACATAAAAATCATATACAATATATGTCTCTGGAGATAACATTGTCTTTAGATAACTAAAATTAATGTCCGCTGGTTTTTGAGTTAATCCGAGCATTCATTGATGTGTACCTGTGCATGCAGTGTGTCACTGTTTTTGAAGCCCTCATCCAAACAAACAATATAATAAATCTTGAATGATGTAACAAACCCCTTCAGTACACACACATTCGCCTATACCTGAAATCCAATCAAAATCAGATCTTTGTTACAGTCCAAAATTCTGATAGTGGCTGTATTTCCAATCAGATTGCCTATACCTATACCAAATATTATTTAATTTTCTTCGTTTTATTTACTAATATCTTCACCTTTTTTTCTTTAAATCTTTTTTTTTTTTAATTTTCAACTGCAATTATAAGAAATCCATGCAGGTGCCCCACGTGATCTGATCATAATGCGTTCATATTGGTCAACTCTGTGATGCATGTTGTGTATTTATAAAACCTTTTAAAATCTTTCGTCTTGATCACATCTTTAAGTGTATTAAAAAGTTAAATGACTTCCTGTCAATTTTGAATATTGCCTTCGCACGTGTATTTTGGACTTTGATAACCAATATCATTATTAGCTCTTCTAATAGCTAATGCTATGGCCATTTGTGTGGTGTACGTAAACTTTTTAGAATATTGGCCATAACTCAAGAACCTCTTGGCCAATTATTGTCAAATTTGTCACAGGGTATCCTTGGCCCAAGGGCTCCCTTTTGTACTAAAACTAGGGTTGTGACCCTTAAACAAGGGGAGATAATTAGCAAAATAAAAACAGAAGTACTCGTTGCTAAAAAATCTTTTTCTCAAGAACCACTGGGCAGATTATCACCAAACTTACATAAAAGGATGAGGATATGTTGTAGATTAAAAATTGTTCAAGGCATTACCCTGGTGCAAAGGGCGTGGTCTCAAGGTCACTTCAAAGTTGACCAAAAATTACAGTTTATTAAAATGTTGATATTTTGCTTACTATAAGGACAAGGATCATCAAATATTGTCAGTTGATGCATCTAAGGACCTCATATCATGTTGACTTAAAAGTAGGTCTCTTTTTTTAAGTGGTTTATTAATTTTTTTCCCCCAATAAACTAGAAGTTTAACTTAGTTTTGTTGCAAGGAGAGGTCTCAAATGATAATAAGAAATTCTAGAACTGTTCTGAAAATGTTGTGTTTTCCCCTTTTGGTTTGTGTGTTTTCTCGGATAGGAAGATAGGTTTTCGAATATAGGGTGGAAGCTAAATGAAGAAAAAAACTTGGAATGACCTCATCATTCTGCATTACCGGTCTCCCCTTGTGGTTTTAACATAGATTGTGATTGTATGTCAGTATATTGGGGATTATTCCTGGTTAGTGCATTTGATATGAACCATGCAGTAAAGCTAATCTACTTGAATGAATTAATAACAATCTATAAAAGAAATCCTAAAAAAAAAAAAATTTTACGCAGTTTAACAGACACCTCCTAACCCCGTAATAGTGAGTAATTAATATGTTTATCAAAAAAAAGAAAGAACGTAAAAGAAAAGAAAAGAAAGAAAGAAAATTTCGAAATTAATAGCGCTGCCATTTGTTGGAATGAAAAGGGGAATGGTATTGATAGCTTTTTTATTGTCAAAAATCAAATTTTGACAACTTTATATGGGACGTTCCAATTTTCTGTTTAATTGATTCATGTATCTTTAAAATTTTTAATGTAACTTCATAGACAATGCGAAAAATGGTTAAAGAAATCATTAGGACATTTTTACATAAAAAATCATAAATTTGATACGCCCAAAAGAAGTACATACCTTGTTGCGTCTATATGGTTCAATCAAGCATCATTACTTGTCTGATGAAATCGTTTGTAATAAAAAATTATTTTTTCCTACAGATTATTATACTCCTTCCCGCTATCAAAGATACATGTATGATGAATTGAAAAGTTCAAAATTGTTTTCTGGAACATAAGGCAGGTTAAAGTAAATAGTCTCTGGTTCAGAGAATTTAAAGATTTCTTTTTAACGTAATGTTAAAATCAGTAACGCCATGATGACGTTATCATGTCAAAATTTGTAATTTTTAAAGAAAACTCCCCATTTTTCGAGACCTTGGATGGAAAAATGGTGTGTGATAATGAAAAAAATAAAATGATTTTGAAAGGACACATCGTAGGCATGTTTGTAAAAAAACTGAAATCAAATTTGGAGGCAGGGCCGCCTTGTTATACGTAACGTATCCAGTTCTTTAACCGATAAAAAAATCTTCATAATACACCATTATTTCAACCCAGAATGGGAATTGCACCCAAATCTCTCTTTTCAGAGTGCTTTACTGTTTAAGCTATCTAGGTTTATAGTGAAATTTTGTGCATATTGGTAATAATTCTGGTACCTCCCCTTTTTGTAGACTGCAGTGTAGAAACATTTGGAGAAATGACAGATTTTAAAACAATTGAACCTGCTCAAACACAAAATTGCGAAAGTTTTATGCAGAAGCAACACCACAGCCAAGCAAAAAAAGGGCCAATCATATGTCTAGTCAACAGGCTTCTGAATACCACAAATATTCATATAAACACAGGAGTTCATAATTTTATCAATAAAGTCAATAAAAATCACTCGATTGACCAAGCCATGAGCTATGCATTAGCATAGCGAACAGGAATGCAATGCGTTTTTGGAGAAATCGACCAATTTGCTTTTACCCACCGCTTATTCAATACAACTCATCAGCATTCATATCAAACAACATTTCTCTACTAAAATTTGCTTTCTATCCCTGCTCTAATGCTGTCAATACCCACTTTCTTCGATTTCGCGTAAACTTTTGTTTTACCAAGAAGCCATTGCGTGACGTCACATCAAACCCGAACCTGACAGATAATTATTCGATTGTCTTAAATTAAAAAAAAAATTAAATGGTTGTCAATTATTGTACATATTTTATTTTATAATTAAATGGAATAAATCATAATATTTAATATCCCCAGATTATTTTTTTATGGCGAGAAACAATGTCGAGTTGTTCAAAAACAAAGTGCAATAATTTCAGTTGCATGTGCACGCAAATTGTAATATTGTGTAAGTAAAAAGAAATTTGTTGTGTCCAACAACTTTGCTGATACACTTTGGTAAGTTAGTGATAATATAAACCAACAGGGAATAATTTAAAGTTTATTCTCTATCTTCTTTTTATCTAATAATTATCTGTCAGGTTCGGGTTTGATGTGACGTCACACAATGGCTTCTCGGTAAAACAAAAGTTTATGCGAAATCGAAGAAAGTGGGTATTGACAGCATTAGAGCAGGGTTAGAAAGCAAATTTTAGTAGAGAAATGTTGTTTGATATGAATGCTGACGAGTTGTGTTGAATAAGCAGTGGGTAAAAGCAAATTGGTCGATTTCTCCAAAAACGTGTTGCATTTCTGTTCGCTATGCTAATGCATAGCTCATGGCTTGGTCAATCGAGTGATTTTTATTGACTTTATTGATAAAATTGGTAACCCCTGTGATATAAATCAATATGCTCAGGAATCAACAGACACCTGCAAGATTTAGGGAGGGATATGGATATTGTTCAGGGGAGGGAATTCAAACGCAAACACTATACTTGATGGAAAATTGAAAAAAAATCTACAGGAGGGCCTTGCAAGACCCACAAACACAAAGAAATATTAACACTTCCAATTTAATGAAGATTTCAACATACCTCTATGAAAACATGAATCCTGTTGTTCTTCGCTTTCGCATCTAGTTCCTCTTATCTATTCAGTTTGTATGTTGAATTCCATGATCAGCTGAAAACAAACTCTTTCATCTTTTCCTCTGATGAAAACAGTAAAGAGTATGTAACACTGTCACATGACACCAAACAAAAAAATTGGCAAGGTGGAATTGACACTGCTGACAACCCCAAAGAAAATCGGATGTACGCAATTCCTGAATTAAATGAAAAATGTCCTGTTCAATCGCTCAAGCTCTTTCTTTCCAAAACAGATCCATATGCCACCAGCCTCTTCAACTATTGTTTAAAACCTGCTTTATCTTCTCCAGAAAAAGAGTCCTTGTGGTTTAGCAGTGTCCCCATCAAAAAACACCAGTTTATTCTTTACATGTCCGACATTTCCAAAAATGCAAATTGCGTTAAATATTACACGGCACATTGTCTTAATGCCATTGCCATTCAAGGTATGAATGATGCTGGTTTTGAAATCCGACATATTATGTATATGTCCGGGCACAAAAACGAGTCATCTGTTAGAAGTTACAATCGGGATTGCTCAACATCACAGAAAAAATTGATGAGCGATACTCTTAGTACACTTACTGTTCCGTGTGACACAAAGCCTAGTGTAAACAACCAGCTTGCAGTCATTTCCCACACTGCTTCAAATTCAGACGTTCAGAGTCTCGATAAACCTGTTTCCACTTTAGCACCAGCGATCCCTACAGCCTTATCTATGCAATCTTCACATTTTCTAACCTCTGGATTTATGTCTAATTCCACATTCAACAACTGTGTCTTTAAATTTGAAAAATAAACTCAGACACACCAGACAGTGCATCTTCGCCTAAATCAAAAATGGCTTCCCCAAGCTTCAGTTCCGCTTCGATTTAATCTAGGTCAAATTTGTTGCTAAGGCGTAATATTAATGCACAGGTAATTTAAAATTGTAATACAAGTCTAGAGAAGTTTTTTTTTCAATTAAAAAAGAATGAAACTTAACAATTGAGTTAGATTTGTATTTGAATGAAATTATAAGGAATGAAGCTTATTTTAACCTATGTTATACGATATAACATAACTTGGGGCAGTTTAAGCTTTTTTATAAACAGCTTCGCATTTTATAAAGCATAAGCTGCCCCAAGTTATGTTATATCGTATAACATAGGTTAAAATAAGCTTCATTTCTTAAATAAATAAATAAATGATTTTATGTATGGAAAAGTGGGTTATGTAAGATTTAAAGACACATATATAATTTAATTTTAGTTGTAACACGTCATTTGATTGGATAAAAGATTTCATTTATACCATATAACATAAGTTGCCTACGTCACAATGAGTTACGTCAAAAACGTATTACTCTGCTTGACGTTACCTTAAAAAATATGCTTAGTTTGAAGCCATTTTTGGAGGAAAAACTGTCTTATTGTCTACACTGAAATTAAATTTTAAGGAATGAAGTTTATTTTAACCTATGTTATACAATATAACATAACTTAGGGCAGTTTAAACTTTTTTATAAACCGCTTGGGGTTTATAAAGCATAAACTGCCCTAAGTTATGTTATATAGTATAACATAGGTTAAAATAAGCTTCATTCCTTAAATAAAAATAAGATTTTATTATGGGCTGAAGAAGCAGCAGATCTTTGTGCTTTAATTGATAGAAAGAGCACATCTTGAAATTGCTTATTGATTTGATAGAATTACATATAAAAACTAGCTAGGTTATGAATAAAAGACTTAAATCTTTGCCTTATACTTAGTACAATGTATTAGTTTTAGTTTAAGTTGTCTTAAAAAGTGCATATTTTTCTTTATGCAGATGCAGTGTGATAAAAGAAACTTACTTTTTCAAATTTTTAAGACCTAATCATATTCTGAAATATTTTAAAAGATTCATGTTCATATACATATTTTTTTTTTATCTACAATTAAAAACACCCATTATGGATGAAATAATGGATTTGCAAACATGGAGAATCAAAACTCAACTTAGACACTGTAGGGATTAGTATTTGGTAATCAATATGACTGAAATACACTGGGTAAGAAACCTCATGATATATATATTGCTGCTTTAAGAAATGTTAGACATTTTAAATTAGTAATATACAAAATATGAAAAAAAAATCAATGACAAAATTTGTAATAGAAATAAATGTATCAGTATGCTGTGGGAATCAGTTATACTATGACCTCTAACCTCCTTAGAAGTTCATACAAAAATAAACATACTCTTCAATAGGTTCATCTGAGGAAAATATTTGCAAGTGTAAGTACTGACTGTTGAATAATATTGATTTTTATGGTAGGTAGCTTGGCTGGATAAGATAGACAGGAGATATGCTTGGATAAAAAGAACCTTGGTGGACTTTGAGGAAAAGTTTGGACCATTATTCCCAGAGGCTTGGGAAGTTTCGGAGAGGATATGTATTGATTTTTGTAATATTACAAGGTAAGATTTTCTCTAGTGACTGAGCTACTGTGAGGCAATTAAGAATTAGTGAAGAATTAATGGCATCTTTTAAAAATCTTCTTCTCAAGAACCACTGGGCCAGGAAAGATGAAACTTATATAGAAAAATCCTCAGATAGTGTAGATTCAAGTTTGTTCAAATCATGACCCCCGGGGGTAGGGTGAGGTCACAATGGACGATCAAAGTTTTACAAAGGAATACATAGGAAAAATCTTTAAAAATCTTCTCCAGAATCACTGGGCCAAGAAAGATGAAACTTGTGTGCAATCATCCTCAGGTAGTGAAGATTCAAGTTTGTTCAAATCATGACCCCCTGGGGTAGGGTGGGGCCACAATGAATGATCAAAATTTTACATGGAAATACTAGGAGTGAAACGGTTCACCGCGGTATCGATTCACCGCGGTATTTTTTCTCGGTTTGATACACGGTGCAAAATCTCTAATTTTCCGTTCGGTTCATTTTTCGGTCGGGATCGTTATTCAGTCTGGTTTGCCATAAGGTAAAACATGTTACTCAGTATAAATAAGTATAGAAAACGTAAAATTTTGATGACTGATAGCTTGTAAAATAATTTTTGACAGTCAAATAATTTTAATCAATTTCTTCTAGTCAATTTGCAAATAAAATTTGTAAAATATGTGACTAGATTTAGAAAAAGAAAGCATAAAACAATGTTGAATTTGTTTCCTTCTATCAAAATGTATCGTATCGAAAATAACCGAACCGAGACAAAATTATACAATACGTATCGAACCGTGAAGGAGGTGTATCATTTCACCCCTAGGAAATACATTGGAAAAATCTTCTTATCCAGAACTACAATAACTATAGCAATAAGTATAAACCAATTTCTTTGAAAATGCTCACTATGAATAATAGCTTGAAAATAAAATTGAATCAATTATATCTACAATTAATTCTATTGCAAAACATTGATATTATGTTTTATTTTCACACAAGAAAAACGTGATGGTTGTTGCAGATGAATTTCTACAGAAAGGGTGCGTCGAATGATATGAATAACATATCAGAAAGATAACCGTGCAACACAAACAACACATCAGGTGGTAAATAATTACAAAATTACATAAACACGAATACTACAAGACTAAAAAGATTGAATTTCTAAATCTTAGCTTTACTTATACAATCTTCCAACCAACTTTATCCTAAAATTGGATGATATTGACCAGTATTACTGTATTTCTCCATTTCCCAGTATACCGTACTTGTAACAGAGCAGAGTTCATGGTTGTAGTTTTACTTTAGATGCAATCACTAATACAACACTTTGACATGGCAATTAGAAAGAATGTTATGTAAAGTCATGAAATCCTTCACAGTTCAATTGACTGAAAAGAATTTAGCATGAACGTGTTTGACGGTGTCTGGTCAATTTCGAACCCTGCTACATTCGGACCATGACATAAGGCCCCAGACTGTAATTGTGATATTTTGTTTAAAACTATTTTTTTTAATTAAGTCTCCTGAGTCATTCACTTGACTTATTGCTATCTTCAAATTCAAAAAGATCTTTCAAAATTGTTTTTCTTGATCGACGCCATTGAAGCCTTTCAGGCTTTTGATTAAATCATGATCCATGGGGGTAGGTACTACGGCCACAAGACAATGAAAGTTTTACATTAGAATTCATAGGAAAAGTCTTGAAAAAATTCTTTTCTCAAAAACAGCAAAACCATGATTGGGTATATTTACATGGAAGCATCCTCAGATAGTATAGATTCAAGTTTGTTCAAATCATGACTCTGGGGATAGAGTGGGGCCACAATGGATGATCAAAGATTTACACATGAATACATTTATTAACAATCTTCTTCTCAAGAATAGCAAAGCCATGATTTGTCTTATTTATATGCAAGCATCTTTGGGTAATGTTAGGCCAACATTTTTTTTTTTCTGTTTTCTGGGAATTTTTTTCTCAAAAGTATGAGTCGGAGGGTCGAAATAAAAATAAAAATAAAAGCTCAAAATTTAAGCAATCAGTCAGAAAAATAAAATGAAAAAAATGCATTAAAAATTTTTATTTTTAATAAAGGTTGAATTTTTTTTCTATTACCTTAATTTGTAAGGAAAAAGTGTTATTTAAAAAACTTGTGTTTACAAAACACAGATTTGCTACTGTTAAGGAGGGATTCTTCTCATATTTCTTGTATTTAAAAATTAATGAAATTTTCATAGATTCAAGAAGACAATAGAGAGGTTGAGATTTCATACGCGTATGAGTACGGGTATGTCTAGTAGGGGATTTCCTAAATTTCTTGCGTATTGCATCATCAGTTTTGGTGTTGATAAGTTTTCTACACCTTCCTACAACTTGTAAAAAGGCATCTACAGGTATGTGTAAACTTGTAGCTTTTTCAATAAAAACTTGTCAATTTATGATTGTTGTTAATAGGATGTTAAGTTTCATGAACACTTATTTTAAACATGTTTTGTTCACTAACTAAAATCAAACTAATGTCACAAAACTACTAAATAGTTGAAACAGAGACACTGATTACAGTCTACACGTTCATGTTACACGTCATTAAATCTCAACAGACAAATTACAAAAAACGCGTACGTGTACATCAAAGTTTGTGCACACATACACGTATGCGTACAAGTTTAAAATCTCAACCTCTCTATTATCATTAAGTGATGGTATCAGTTAGATTGAATTTGACCATTTTATTTTAGAGTCAAGGTCAGGTCAAGGTCATTATCTTTTTCCTTGAAATTTTGAGTAAAAAATTACTGTTGCCAATCATGTGATGCCTACTTCTATTTTAAAAGTTTAAATGTTTTTTTTTACACAAAAAGATGTTACCATATCGGATCTATTAAATGATTCTACCAAATTAATCGACATAGTCTAATTAAAAGAGATATTGGCTAATCCAAAGTTCCTCTGTTTTTCTTAATTTTTCAGGATATATTAGTTATTTTTATATATATACTTCTTAGATTTAAATATTTCTTATTTTCACATATGGTAAAGTAGTTATAGAAATATACAAAATGATATGAAAACAAAAAGCTTTGACCATTTAGTTAGAGAGAAAAAACACTTTTTACTGATTTTTTGCTCAAATCTGTTTTTAGATCTGAAGCTTTCAAAAGCCAACAGAATTGTAGTTTGTTTAAAAAATCATTATTATTTGCTATTGTTTAAAACTTTAGGGCATTTTTATTAATTTCAGCTAATTTCGAAATTTCTTTTAAGTCTTTGATTGTTTAAAAAAATTAACTATAGGTGTTGTTCTGTAAGTGATTTTGACAGGCAGAAAAGGAGATATTTTCATAAGCCGCAGTTGCACCAATAATATAGTTGCTGCTGGATTTCAAACTCAGTTTAGCTTTTCTATCTTAAATTGTACAACTATGATGAGTAAAGAAAAATATGATCTTTTAAGTACATTACAGCTTTGTATAAAAGACATATAAGCAAATATACTTGGATTATTTCGACTAGTCAGAAACCAGAGAAGAATTCCTCCTTAATGCAATCAATGAACTATTTTAAATTTAACTTTTTCTTAGATATTTGGGGCAGAAGGTGCATTTCTAGTATTAACAGCTTGCAGTTTCTAACATTAATGCAAATCAAACATACAAATCTATAGTCTTCTCTCAGTTGTCAAATATCATAGTGTCACCACAGTAAACTTATAGGACTTATGTCACATCCCTCATAAACTTTTCAGAATCATTTATTTTTTGGTATTCAGCAAATAACAAGTTCTGAGGATTTTGGACTAGCTCAAGCATATATTTTTGCAGGTAATTTGAATTCCAATATTTGTCATAAAACGAGTGAAAGTTGTGACTCAAATTTCCTCAGTCATGCCACTTTCTACCAGTTCTAGTGTTCTATTCTGTTGTTACTTGTAAAAGAAAACATTATTGTCTTAAAATTAAGTTTAAAAAAATCTTCAAGATGTATTTAAATGTATTGAAGCAATTGTCAAAGATAATACGTACTTAAAACCTTTCAAAACAAGCGGTTGACAGAACCTCAATTTCCACGTGGCCCTCCACGTGACATTTGATCAAAATTGCTGTTTCGTCTATTTCATTCAATCTTTCATTAAAAGTTAATCTGAAATTTATACTTTTTCTAATATATGACATTGACATGTCACTTTTTAAAATGGGCCCCTCATCCAAGCATACCCTGGATGTGATGGATGAGGGACATTCTTGGAGTACAGCCTGAGGCTGAAGAGTATCAATAGCATATTTCTTGACTAATAATATGCGGGCTTGCTATTCAAATAAATTAAAACCCATGTGATATCACCAGTATAAATACCGACCGCCATGCCTCAGTCACTCATAATCTAAAGCAAATTTATTGTCAATGAATAAAATAAAAAAGAGGCGGGTATATTAATTGATGTACTAATCCATGCAATCTCACATGAGTGGGAAAGTTGATACTCTTCAGCCTCAGGCTGTACTCCAAGAATGGGCCCCTCATCCAAGCATACCCTGGATGTGATGGATGAGGGACATTCTTGGAGTACAGCCTGAGGCTGAAGAGTATCAATTATAGTATATTTCTTGACCAATAATATGCGGGCTCGCTTTTCAAATAAATTAAAACCCATGTGTTATCACCAGTATAAATACCGACCGCCATGCCTCAGTCACTCATAATCTAAAGCAAATTTATTGTCAATGAATAAAATAAAAAAGAGGCGGGTATATTAATTGATGTACTAATCCATGCAATCTCACATGGGTGGGAAAGTTGATACTCTTCAGCCTCAGGCTGTACTCCAAGAATGTCCCTCATCCATCACATCCAGGGTATGCTTGGATGAGGGGCCCATTCTTTTCATACAGCCTTTGGCTTTCAGAGTATCAATAGCATGTTTATAGAATTGACAATAAATTGAATCAAACATTTATTTGGAAAAATCATCATATCAGTCACAGTTTAATACACCATTCATATAAGAATTAGAATCATTATCTTGAATGTTTTTAAAATAAAATTTTTTGAAGTTCTTCGATGAGGACCAATCTCCAGTCTTCAAAATGTTTGCTAAGGAAACACCACTTTTCAAAGCTGCAGAAGAGGATGCTGTATGAATTGAATGTGCCTTAAAAGTACTTATGTCTATTCCTGCACTTTCCATAACACATTTAATCCACCTAGCTATAGTACTTGTGGAAACTTTATCGCATGTCCTAAATGAGACAAGAAGTTGGTCACACTTTCGAAATTTACTTGTTCTTTTAATATATTCCTGTAAAGTATACACAACACAAAGTTTTTCATCCTTGTACCTATTAAGGGTAATAGAAAATGACCTTCCTGGTCTAGATGTCTTAAGTAACGATGTAAAATAAAAAACAACTCTCTCTGAACTTAACATCATATTCTTAATATCCAAGTTTACAAGAGTTTGTGCCCTAGCTGCTGTTGTTAAAGCTAAAAGTGTACATAGCTTCCAAGTAAGTTGTTTCATATCTAATGAATCCAAAGGAAAAAGAGACTTTAAATATACAAGAACTTTAGTCACATCCCATGTAAACTGATATCTTGGTAAGTTTGGTCTTATGTTAAACAAACCTTTCATAAATTTTGATAGTAATGGTGAATTTTTATTCCATTTTTGATCTAATAAAGATCAAGTCTGAGTAACAGCTACTTTATGAGTATTAACACATGAGTAAGATTTTCCATCTTTGAATAACAAAAACAAATAAGACATCAAGTCCTTGTCAGATATTTCATATACACTTTTGTTTTTTTTATTACACCAAAAAATGAATTTTCGCCACGCAAGGTCATATTGTTTTCGGGTTGATCCTCTCCATGAAGACAGTATGGTAAGCTTAATGTCTTTTGAAATCCTTTATCTTCCAAGGTTTTCCAGAGAAAACTGCAGCGGCTAGGATGATTTTCTTGTGTAGGGGATGGTTTCTTTTTCCTTCTGTCATCAGATCTGCATGTCTTGGCAATCTAACTGGAACAGAAACAAGCATCGATAATAAAAGAGGAAACCAAGTTTGAGATCGCCACACAGGAAAAACCACAATCGCTCTTTCTACCTTATCTTCCTTGATCTTATTGAAAATTCTTCCTAATAGATGAAAAGGCGGAAAAATATAGGGCATTAAACCTGTCCACATAAAAGAAAAAGCATCAATTTTCCATGCATTGGGACTAAAACACCAAAACACATATTTCCGTATTTTATAATTGTTATCCGATGCAAAAAGATCAACATCTGGACAAAAAAACTTTAACTATTCTATCAAAAATTTCTGATTTTAAACTCCATTCACATGATGTAGAAGTTTCCCTAGAATAATAGTCTGCTACATTTAATTTCCCTGGAAGATATTGACATGTTATCCATATATTCCTTGCACAACACCATTGCCAAATATCTTTTGCTAAAAAATCCATGTCCTTTGAAACCATTCCACCCATATTATTTATATAAGATATGGCTGTTTTATTATCACATTTTATGCCGACATGAACATTTGTTTGATTTCTAAAGAAGTATTGTAAAGCAAAGAATATGGCCAATAACTCCAGATAATTGATGTGGAACTTTTTCTCTCTTTCTGACCACTGTCTGCTAAAGTAATCTGTTCTAAAAACAGCACCCATTCCTTCACAAGAAGCATCAGATTCTATCCAAAAATCTATGGGCAATAAATGAATAGGTTTACCATTTTTTATTTCAATATTCTCTATCCACCAAATGATTTAATCTTTACTTTGAGTAGATAAAATTATACCTCCATCATAATTATCACCATTTTCATTCAGTGTCTTAACCTTGTCCCTTTTTAAAGATCTGTAATAAAGGGGTCCTATCGAAACTGCATTAAATGCATGTACAATGAGCCCTATGAAAGTTGCCACCTCTCTTATACTAATACAGTCTTCTTGCAATAAATTTTGAGCAGTACTTTTTATCCTGTCTATTTTGTCTCTTAGTAAAAATATCATGAACTTCTTTGAATCAATTATCAACCCAAAAAATTCAATTACTTGAGTTGGTTTCGTCACGCTTTTCTCAAAGTTAACTTGAAAACCTAATGAATGCAAAGTATCTATTATTAATTGAGTATTCTTCGTACAAAAAACCAAGCTTTGGTTCATAATTAAAGAATCGTCCAGATAAAATGAACATCTGATACCAATGGATCTAAAATGAGCATACACAGGTTTCAAAATAATCCCTGTTGCAATTGTTTTTTGGACAGCTTGAAAACCAGAGTCCCTACTTTGAGCAGATTTTGGCATAATATTCCAAATATCTGCATTTACCTGGGGAGGTAACAAATATGTACAATTGGCTGGTCTGGGATTACTCTCTATTATTTTCTCTGTTTCACCCTCCTTAGTACAGAGAGTGTTGACCATGTTTGCTAATTTATCATCAACATTCTTTCCCTTTTTATCTGGTGAAAACCAGTCTGGAAAATCCCAGTCATTGTCTACCTCTGTCATCCATAAAAAAAATCAAAATCATTTTCTTCATTTACACTTGAGCCTTCATGCTCATTATTATAGACATCAAGATCAACACTCTCTTGTTCTAAATTATTCAGATTTTCTTGCTGAAGGTTATAAATACACCCAATAATATCATTTATCCCCATCATTTCTTTGAATTTGTCAACACTTTCAGTGTCCATGTTCATAATAGCATTGGTAATATCATTACCAGAAATTTCAACCTTTTTATATTTCTTCGCTTTTGTTACATTACTACCTGGCCTTTTACATTTACTACCTTTCTTAGATGCTGAGGACGGCTTCGCCATCGACGTTGAAGGCCCTTGTTCATTATCATCATTTGCACTTTGTATTGCAGATTCTGCTGTTGCTCTAACTTCTAGAGCTCTTATTTCATTTATTTTAGAGGTGAGTTTTTTCTTGGCCTTTCTAATGTCCTCGCTATCGAACCCCTCAAAAGACTCATCGTCTGAGTCTGCCATAATTGAGAGGACGTCAGACTTTTCTGGCGAGGACATGCAAACATGTAAGTTTCAAAACAAAACTTGAAATTCACGTGTACCATGTGAAAGCCTCAGACCATGTCAGAGAACAATAAAAACACTGAAAAATAAACGTGTATACAACACGTGAAGTTTAGACTTCGTCTAACTCCAAATTTAATCAGAAAATCTCAATATACCTTAAAACCTGCACGACGTGCGCCAAGAAAAATACAGACCTGTTTACTCTTACGATTTCGCCGTATTTTGTGCGGATTTTCAGTCCAAAATACGTCTTAGGTTTGCTATAACGAAAATACGGAAATCCGTTCATATGGATTTTAGCAAATAGTTTTCGTTATCTGTCTCAGTTTGACGCTTTTAAATCGCTAAAGAAGAGAAAATTTTCAAACATTTAAGTTGCCAAAACGTGGTGGTTTAAAAAATGACAGAAATCACTCAAAAGAGAGCAGTGTATGACGTTTTGCTTTGTTATTAAAGCATGTTTTGGTAATCAGAAATGTAGTTGTTTTCTAGTAATATATGTACAGTCGATGAAAAGTGAAATCTTATGGGCAAATGCCAAATCTCACTGACAAATCTAATGAAAAATACTGAGAGACACCAATTTGGGTAAACAGGTCTGAAAATATGAGTGATTGAGGCATGGCAGTCGGTATTTATACTGGTGATGTCACATGGGTTTTAATTTATTTGAATAGGGAGCCCACACATTATTGGTAAAAAAATATGCTATTGATACTCTGAAAGCCGAAGGCTGTATGAAAAGAATGACTATTTAAAATATATGAAACCAGACGATTCTGACATCTTGACGCTATGCTATGCAGTGACTATTCACGCTTCGAACATTGTGATTGGATTAATATATTTACCTCAGCCAATGACAAATTGCATATTGAAAGGCTTGTGAAAAGTTTATTTATACAGTGGCTCCCGTTTTATCCAATAGTCAAGTTGTCAGTCTAATTTTATCAGAATAGCCGATTATTAGAATAGCCGATTGCTCCATACCAAGTTCAAAGATAGATGTATAGAGCTACATGTATTGATAATACATCGTAGCAAATTTCAAACTTGCACTTTCGTTTTCTTTTGATTAGTTTACTTAGTGAATTTCCTAAAATAAATTATTTCACTTACGTATGAATTTGATATGATAACATTTTTCAAATAAATTGATGTATAAAATATATTCTTTGATAGTTATTGCCATCTTAATTCAGCACATGTTTACATTCCTTCTTCGATGGTCGCCATTTTGGAAATGGAAGTAGACTAAATGCTTGACTAATATCAGTAAAATATTTTTCCCTGAATAGATTGAAAATTAAAAATCAACAAAAATATAAAATATTTTTTTTATAAATATAACTTCTTTGTTTTTATTTGTGTCTTTAATATGGTTACGTATTTTATCCTGTTTGTGACAATTCTCTGGTCAATGAGTTTACCAGTCTCATGCATACTTGTCTGCCATGTGGAGAAAGATGGTATGGACTTTGAGACGTATATTTATAGTATGGGCCGTTTTTGATTTTAACCATAAATTTTGCACTTAATGGTGAACAAATATTAAGCCAAATGACCAAGTTAAACAACTGAATAGGCTTATTTCATTATCCAAGCAAATTGTCACACACAAGCTAATCAGTTCAATAATTAAAATTTCAAGCCGTAAAAATTGCAAATAATTGTCATAATTAATAAGTGCATCATTGAACCCAAGCTGATCACCACAACTGTAATCAAAACATATCTATCTACTATGCCCACTATTGACACAGGTAAGGTGCCTGTGTGTGTCCAGCCGTAACTAATCCCCTCATTGTCGTACTCAAGCCAGTCAAGGTGATTGCAGGTGTCAAACTGTGTAAACAAAGGCTTCACATACGAAGTTGGAGGTGTGAAGAAGTGCTGATTATCAAAACCACTATGATAGTCCAAATTTTTGTATCAGATAAAACGAAATTCCAATATTTTCTCATCAGAATATCAGGTGAAATTATCAATAAATATATAAAAAATGGTTTTGTGCTCTGATATTATATTGAAATAGCCAAAATATTCGGTAAACCGCTATCCGATAAAATGGAAGCCACTGTATTTCTTTTATTTTTTCAGTGACTATAAATAAACTATTGATGGGAGAAATACAAATTAAAAACTTGAATTAGGGACTTTTATTTATTTATTTTTATTTCATTTTAGCCCAAATTAGGGTCGGCGCTTCCGTAAAACAGGATATAAAAAATTGTTTGCTTTAATTCAAATTTGTTCATATCTTGACCCCCTGGGGTAGGGAGGGGGCACAACAGATGATCAAAGTTTTTTAGTTAGGAATTTATAGGAAAGATCATTTAAAAATCTTCTCAAAAACAACAAAACCATGATAAGTCATTTTAATACCGGGTATACAGGTAACTCTTGATGGCTTGTACTTCGATCTCTCGAAATTCTTGATTGATCGAAGTGAGTCTGGGGTCCCGAATTTTCCCCCTATATACAGTACAGGCAACGCGGATCCCGTATTAGACCGCGTCCCCTCCGCGGTGTGTTAATCCTTTCCGCGTTACACCGTTGCGGGTTTTGATCGCGGTTCACCTGCGACCGTGTTTACACCGCGGCGGGGCCAGCTACTGTTTTCTCCCGCTTAGGTGTTGTTACTTGTAAAGCGTTGTCCTTGTAAAGCATTGTTCCTTCTGAAATTAATATGACCATGCTCATCAGTATGATTTACATGTGTCGTCAAATCGGAAAGACCCTCGTTTATCATCTGATTTGGGGCCTAAAATAATTTGAACACACAACACAAAAATAAACTTATTATATTCAGAGACACAATGTGTTAGAGAGATAGGCTACGGGTTTTTACGTGTCTGTGTAACTGGCCAATACTCTAACGAGATACCTGCAATACCTTCCGATTGCGTAATCTTACATCGTGAAGCAATATTGGCGATCTAATCATAATAAATAAATGTCTTGGAAGCAGTTTGTTTAGTGAAGTAGTGGCTATGGCTCTTACGGTTTCCGTGTTTTTCAGAAACTCGATCGTAGAATTAGGAAAGTCCACAACTGGTCAATCAATTGATTAATCGACTACAGTATATCTGCCCACAGAAACGACTATTTTGAAACTGAAAAAAAAATAATCCAGAAGAAAATCATTTCATTGAAATTTTATCATGAATATTTTGTTTAAATTGATGGACTCGATAAATCAATAAACTGATTGGGGGAAAAACGACGCACGTGCCTAAAATTCTGTACGTTTCTTCTTCTTTCTTTTTTTTTTTTAATTCTACGTATTGATAAATAATACATGCACATGTACATAAATATCAAGCCCGTCGGCATTTACGGAAAATAGAAATAAAACATAATTTGATTTATTTTTATTTTACTTAAGCTCTATTATATTGTAATTTGTTTTAAAAGTATGATTGATCCTTTTCCTTTTAATATACACTCAGGGTAAAAAGGAAAAAAAATAGTAAGAATATATTGACTCGTGTAAATTTCATGGTTGTAATCTCATTTAAAATTGAAGAAATAATGAAACATTGAAGAATAATGAAACATTGAAGGTACTTGTGTGTTGTATAGCTAGACAACGCCTTGCTAATACAGAGAGAGGCACCCCAGATACGGTAGGACAGGTGTGAAACCCCCAGGGCTTGCCGTTTCCTGCTCTTGGTCTGCTAATCCCTATACACAGGAAATGATCACGACTAATTCTTAATACACAAAGAAACAGAATATGTTCAAGTAAACTTCGCATTTGATTTTTTTCTTGAATATTATTGAGAATAATAAGTTTTAGTGATATACACCCCCTTTTTTTAAAATTGTTTTGTGGAGTCTATCACCAAGCACATAATTAAAGAAAATAATTAACTAAAGAAATAACTTAATTAAAATCAAAACACTATTTTCCAAAGAAGTAGATCTCGAGGAAAAAAAACTTATGTTATATTTTATTGATATCTTGTATTACCCACTCACTGCAAACTCTCACCATCGAATATTATAGCTTTCCGGTAATTCGACAATTTTAGAGAAATTCTTGCACATTTATACAATAAAGTTAAATTAATTAAATGAATTAAAGTGTTCTAAATTCGGTAAAAATACAAAAACATAAACAGTATAAAATATATGTACATTTTTTTTTCTCATAGAAATGCTGAAAATTGTTATCGGAACCTGCACTGACTATTGTTAGCAAGTGTATGTAACATTATAATTGCAGTTCGCATATAATTCAAAAAGAGAAGTATTTAGAACCAATATTTCCTATATTAAAATTTGTCATGTTAAACTCTCAAATGACACAGCTTATAAGTAGTTTTTTTTTTTTTTTTTTTTTTTTTTTTTTTACTATTTACAACAAAAGATGTGGCTTTAGTATTGAATGATATATAATTTATAAAAAATTAAATAAAAAAAAAAAACATTTAAAATATCTTCTGCTTTACACATTCTTTTTCGGAACAGGTTCATTATTTTCACATCACTGTTGCAAAATAAAAGAAAATACTTTCATAAATATACATACATTGCGGATATTTAATTTAATTTTTTTTTACAGGGAATTTGCAAAATTCCTGTTTGGGGAGATAACTCCCGTTTGTTAACGATACTAGTTGATCGATGATTTAACCGCGGGGGGGACAGGTAGGTGATGAATTTCCCGCGGAGGGAACGCGGTTTACCTGTCTCACCTGGCCAAATCCCGCGTTGTGTTTATACCGCGACGGGGCGCGGGAAATACGGGATCCACGTTGCCTGTACTGTAACTAAGCCAATTTACTCTTGATTTCTCGAACTCTTGATCTCTCGAAACCCTTAATCCCTCGAAGTCAAAACACTATGCATATTCTATTAGAATTTACCCTCGATACCTCGAAATGGCTATGTGTATACAAGGTTATATAATTAGCACCTTTACCTGGACATTTGAATGACCCCAGGCGGAAGACGCGGCTCTCGAGAAACGGGATGTTTATTCAGGTGACATTTATGCTGCAAGGTGACTGTCTTACGATAATTTAGAGACGCAGTGTCAGTGAAAAGTAGTAATTGATTAAAAGACGAAACACTAATTTAATTTTTATTTCAAGTCAGTGTCAAAGTTAAACAAAATATGAAAAACCAGAAACAGCCTCAATGTCAATATGACGACTATTATTGGAAGAATACTTACAGAACTGCGTTCAATGATCATGTTTGGAATAGTTAATGCTATGTATGATGCTGTAAAATGTCGTTTTCATGTAACAAATGCGTAGTATAATGTCCGTATTACAAAGAATAAATAAATATATATAAATGACAATACACATTTTTTGCTTTACTCAGTTTAATGAAATATTCATCTATTAATTTACAAAAAAAATATCGTTATTTTATAAAAAGCATGTTAAAGGTTAGCACTGCATGAAAATCATTACATCCGATAAGACTAATTTTAAAATCCTGTCAACAAACCCGGTGTAGCATAGTATTTTGATACCGCGATATATTGATCCCGGGGTCAATATATCGCATAATATTTTGAACCCGGGTTCATTTTTTCGCTGCGATATACTGAACCGGCTTATAAAATATTGAACCCAGTGGGTTCAAGATATTATGACCATAAAATATTGAGTCCCCTACCCTTTTAATTTAAGAGGGAGGGGGGTTCAAGATATTATGACCATAAAATATCGAGTCCCTACCCTTTTAATTTAAGAGGGAGGGGGTTCAAGATATTATGACTATAAATTATCGAGTCCCCTACCCTTTTAATTTAAGAGAAGGGGGTTCAAGATATTATGACTATAAATTATCGAGTCCAACTCCCCTTTTAATTTAAGAGGGAGGGGGGGGGTACAAGATAATATGGCCATAAAATATTGAGTCCCCTACCCTTTAAATTTAAGAGGGAGGGGGTTCAAGATATTATGACCATAAAATATTGAGTCCCCTACCCTTTAAATTTAAGAGGGAGGGGGGTTCAAGATATTATGACCATAAAATATTGAGTCCCCTACCCTTTAAATTTTAGAGGGAGAAAGGTTCAAGATATTATATATGGCCATAAAATATTGAGTCCCCCTACCCTTTAAATTTAAGAGGGAGGAAGGTTCAAGATATTATGGCCATAAAATATTAAGTCCCCCTACCCTTTTAATTTAAGAGGAAGGGGGTTCAAGATATTATGACCATAAAATATTGAGTCCCCTACCCTTTAAATTTAAGAGGGAGGGGGGTTCAAGATATTATGACCATAAAATATTGAGTCCTCTACCCTTTTAATTTAAGAGGGAGGGGGGCTCAAGATATTACCACAAAATATTGAGGACCCTATTGTATGTGTGTGTGTGTGGTTTTTTTTTTTCATGGGGAGTTTTATAATTTCAAGTCATTATGATTGCAAAAATATTGAAATTCTGTTACACTTTTGAGGAGTTGGGTTTTAAATATCATAGCTGTAAAATATTGACCCCACTTAAAGGTTCGTGGAAACTGTTTTCAAAATACAATGGCTTTAAAATATTGACCTTCCCACTTACATTTTAATTTTTCATTAGGGGTGGGGGTTCAAGATTTTATGGTTGCAGAATTCTGACACTCCCTCCCCCTTTTTTAACTTCAGTGGTCAAAAAGAGGGGTTCAAAATAATATGGCTGGTAAATATTGTACCCCAATTAGACTTCCTTAGGTACTCATTTCTGTTTAATGTTGCTTTCTCCCTTCATAAAACATCAAATATTCCAGTTACACCCTATGGGATGAACTATTGAATCTATAGCCAGATTTTAATGGTCAGATAAATGGTGGTTGGCTGATATATACTGTTCATCCTTTTGTTTCTTTCAATTTTACCATTCTTGGACATAACATGAATAAGAAAAGACAAATTCCATTTCATTATAAATTAATTTATGGCTGATACACTGTAGTAGTTAAATAAATAAATATAAACACCCCAAACACTAAAAAAAATAATCTTTTCTCTAACGTCTTTCTACTCAATCACAAGACTGTCCTACGCACAATAAATACACATCTCCACAAAGTCTTTTTCTGTGATGCCAAGGCAGGCATGGTGACACCATCTTAAACAAGAGTAGCACTGGATTTGCTTCTTGTAGTTTGCTGTACAGAATGGAAGGTCGCATGCGAGGCTCCTTTTGTCTAATTTCCCATGAGTGAGAAGCTCCCCACGGACATAAGCTCTGTACTCTGAGACCTCCATCTCCTCTTGAAGACGACGTTGGAAATGATTGCATTTGCTTTGATTAGTTCGATTTTAACATCAGAATGATGTATGTAAGCTAAACACCCCTCAAACTGGACTACTCAATTTGTACACTCTCTAAACACTGTATAGTGATAATACAGAAACCATCAGAAATACAGAAACCATCAAGGGGAAACAATAGACAGTGGGTATTGTTGACTAGCTTCCAGTGGCACCTCCTTGTGTACACACAATACACAGGTGCTATATCCCTGTTACCTCCTCAATGGAGAGATACTACATTGCTCCTTGAATTTTCTTTTTTCAAATTGTAAATTATACAAAAAAAAATTAAATTAAAGAAAATAAATAAATACCTTATGGAATGGGATAAAAGACAAAGAAATAAATATCTCATAATTGTTTTTCCATCAGACATATCAAGTTATTTTAGTTATTTAATGTAGAATATTTGGGGTTTGATGGTAAAAGACAATTATTTTTAATTTCCTGGTGACAATTTCAGACTTCAATATTTTGGTTATATTATTTTACTCTCACTTCTTTAGGTATATTGCACAGTTATTAAAAAAAAATTTAATATAGAGATACCCAACCCTTGAGATCTAACAAATAAATCAAAGTGAGTGTGTGGGAGACGGATGTTAAATACTTTCACTTCCTTTTCCATAGTAGTCTTTAAATGGAGGTTCAATACTTCACTGCCACAATATTTTCAACCCCTTATAAAATGTTGTGGGGTTGAACATTTCACTGCCATAATATCTTGAACCCCCTCTCACCATTCAAAAATTATTTTAGGTCAATAATTTTTAAACACCCTCCTATACACATATATGTCTAATAGGGGGTACAACATTTTACAGCCATAAATCCTAGCTTAAACCTCCACCCCAACCTACCAAAAAAAAATAATTAAAATTAGGAGGTACGTACAACATTTCAACGCCATAATCTCAGAAACCCCTATGCTTGAAACAGAGAATGTCTGTAATGGGGTTCAAAATATTATGGGTTCAATATTTCGCAGTGATATTTTGAACCCGGGTTCAAAATATCGTGGGGTTCAATATAATATATGACACCGGAATATTCTGGACTCTTGAAAACTGGAACTCTTGATCTTTCAGTTTTTCCTCGGTCCCGTTGTTTTGTACTGAGATGACCATTAAGGCCCTTGGGCCTCTTGTCTAGTTGTAACGCAGACAATATTGTCTGCATTATAGAACATGATGTAAACATAGTGTATTGTAATGAACCTTGTACTCCTTTGTACAGTAGGATTTTCATATTTAAGGCCAGTTCAGAAACCTGAAGCCGTCGACATTTCAATATCCAAATTGGACATGACATTTACAATGAAGGTGGCAGGGTATAGTTTTTTTTTTTATGCCAAACATGTAGCGAGCAGATACACATATACATGCATTTAACAGAAACTTATACATGAGGACAGTTTTCTAAGGGCTAATTAGTTACACTTCATATGCCCATAGCTCACAAATTATGTCAACACATAATATGTAATCTACCTATCTTAGTGCACATATACCGAAAATGCATTTGGGGACACCCCTAATTTTGGCTTGTTTTTCAAGATTTGGGCCTCAGTCGCACCCATACAGTCCCCCCCCCCCCCCCCCCCCCCCCGAGCAAGGAGGATAAACCACCCAGTATTCTGTAAATTAATGCATTCCCCAGTGGAAATTCAACAATAATTGTTCTGGGGCCATCACCTTCCCTCTGAGATACACACCCTCTTCTAAGCCCTACTGCTTTCCAGCTGAATTTCCTCTGCAGCTGACCACATGTCTTATGCCCTGTTCACATGGAGAGATTAATTCGCAGTAAATTAATGCGTAGTAAAATGATGCGAATTAAACAAATGCGAATTTAATTGTGTTCACACGACAGCTAATGCGAAGTAAACTAATGCGAATTATAATTTTATTTCTACAACAATGCTATTCAGTGAAGCTATTATAACTTCATTTATAAAGCACGTCATATTGTGCAGAGCAGATATACATTTGACACAATGTCATAGTGTCTACACACATTTTAGTGATTAACATAATATTCCTTTGTTTTCCACTCAAAAATAGCACAAGTACCTATATTTGACCATCGACATGTGGCCTGTGACTTAATTCTGCCCTTACGCATGCGTCAAAATTTAATTCGAATTAGCTTCGCATAGCGTTCACACAGAGCTAATGCGAAGTAATTTAATTCGCAGTAAACTAATTTGAATTAAACTAATTCGCATTAAATTCTTCGTGTGAACGTGGATCAAATTTAATTCGCAGTAACTTACGTTTAATTCGAATTAAACTCTCCGTGTGAACAGGGCATTAGTTTCACATTTACAACTCTGTATATGTTAAGCATCATAGTGACACCTACATGTTGCACACCTTTTTTATCATAAAGCACTCAGCTTCACTGAAAAAATGTATCTCATAATTGTTCTAAACATATTTCTAGATAAAATTTCACATCAAACAGGGGATATCTCAGTCTTTTAAGAAAATTGACCGGGTCTTTAGTACGAAACTATCCCCTGCCACTGAAACTTTAAAGCAGTGAGTTGAACCTAATACATTACGACCATAGAGAATAAGATATTTTGATTCGAGGTATAGTCTGAAAAAAAAACCCATGTAAACTTGGCAAGTCAGAAACACACAATAGAGTATTGCTGATGTCATGCAAAGTGTGTAATGGCCTTGACTCAAGTTCAAGGTCACTAAGGATAAAAATGTTTTGGATGAATTGCCTGAAAGTATATGTGTGAACTTTTAAAGTCGATAACACACAGATGGGGTTTGCTCATCCCCTGTGTGGCGCAGTGGTTAAAGCGTCTGCTCTAGAGTCATGTAGTAAGGAGCTTATCTTAATGTCGCAGGTTCAATTCCCAGGACCTGGAGACTGGTCCTTCAGATGAGACAGTATAAACCGAGATCCTGTGTCGCAGTAAATGTTGGTGCGAAAAAGATCCCTCACCGCTCAATTGCCCTGAGTGTTGAGTAAAGGTATGAATTTGCAGCCCTTCACCGGCAAGTGGTGGCATCTCCATATGAGTGAAAAATTCTCAAGAGGGACATTAAACAACAACAAACAAACAAACATAACCAGCTACAGAGTGTGTCATGGCTTGATGCAAGGTCATTCAGACAAGTTCAAGGTCACTGATAGAACTGTACATTTCTTAACTGTCTTTCTACTGGTGAAACATTGCAAGTTGATATTCCATAAAAGATCGCTTATAACCTTAGAACTTGGCATGACCTTGACTCAAGGTCACTTCGCCTTGTCCGCAGCTCCAAGGGAAGACCTACTTGTTGCTTTGCAATGAGCACTGCTCTATTTATGTTGCCCCGAATGAAGTCTGGCAACATATTGCTATTGTATGCCAAAAAACGTTGTTTCTTGCAGATGGCTGGAACTCTCCATAAAAGATGATGACCAGCTGTATATATGTGGAAAAAAATTTCAGTTTCAACATTGCTACCGTTGCCATGGAAACATGCGAAAAGTGAGGAATTTTGTCCAGGGAGTGTTCTCTCTGGTCCCTTGAACATTCATCATGAAACTTTACAGAAATGATGATCAATAATAAATATTGTAGTTGTGCGATTCCCATTTAAAGTTTTCAAATTATCAATAGTTGCCATTGAAACACAGGAAAAGTGAAAATTCTTTAAGTTCAATTTCCTCGGTTCATGCTCAAGCAATCATTTTGAAACTTTAAGGGATGATTCCTTGCATTGTATCAAAGTGATTTCTAATTTAAAAAAAAACTGGAATTGGCCGCACACAGGTACCATAGAAACAAAACAGAAAAAAGATATTATGCTCACATATGTTCTCAGAGGTGGCTTGGACAATCTTGATGATATTTTACAGAAATTATAATTAGAAACTCTTGGTGTGCAGTCAACATTCAAATTTTTTAAAATTCCTACGGTTGCCATGGAAACGGATGAAAAGTGAAAATTCTTTAATTTCTATTTTTCTCAGTAACTACACAAGCAATCTTTTGGAAACTTTAAAGGTTTATTCCTTCTACTGGTTTGTTTTCAGCAAAAAAATTGGAGCAGGTCCATTGCTTCAGCCACCAGAACGAAGTCGTATTTTGGTTCACCTTCGTTTTGTACTCGAGCGTTCTCGTAGATGGCTTTCAAAATCTTTATGAAAGGACAAGATAGGCTAAGACCCCTTTTTGGCCCCTGGTTTGGGATGTCTTTTAGAATTATGCAACAGTTTATCAATAGAAATCTGTTGTTACCCCTGCCACAAAATGAGTATTGGCTCTAATTTATGGAATACCGTAATTTTTGGGGTATATGTCGATGGGGTACATAGGTCGAAAGGCTCATTTTCAGTCGTAATTTTTAAAAAATCCTTAGATAGGACGAACTTGGAAGATAGGACTAGGCTTTGTTTATCTATTTGCTAGGGATTCTTTCGTAGATACTATGCATCAGAACATGTAAACCTCTTAACTTAACCCGTGATATTAATGTATTGAGAAAATAAACTGGTATTTTTATGAGTACAGCATTTTAATAGTGTTTTATACAAACATAGTTAAAACTTCCTTGAATTGTGATATAACGTATTTTCTCCAACTTGCCTGTTCAATGCCCTCATAGTTTGACTCTGTCGTTAAACACATAAATACGGTAGTATACAACAGCTATAATTAGGAAATTACTCGAAATCAAAACAATAATCATTTCCATTTTAGAACATTGTGGACACATTGTATTATTCTGACATTATTTACCGGGGTACAATATTAACTTTGATAACTGCCATTTTTATATTTCTTGTCCAGGGATTTGCTAAAACACGCAATTGACTATTACATGTAACAGTGAGCAATTGAAATTAATCATATTAACATGCTATAATTTTGCTTGAGATATTGTTGTAAAAAATAAATTTAATTGATAACACATTCGCAATTTAACAGTCATCATGAATTTCACAGTTTTGTTTGTTCTATGATGTATAGCACTAATACCCCTGTAACGGCACGTGGATCTGTTAATCATGCCCTGCAGGTGTTTAAACCAGCACCTTTGTGTACACAGTGTATATCCCTTTATCTGTCAGACAATTAAAATTCTATTAGAAGCCAATCTTTGTATAATTAAGTGTACCCCTTGGGATATAAAACAAAATAGTTATGACTAGGACTATTTGGTAAATAATTTTAGGAATTTACTGGCAACAATTTATTTCACGCATTTTACATTTGAATAAATATCACAAGACAATGAAAAAATATTTAGGTATACTATTTCAATTAATCTTTTCAAATAAATAAAAAAAAAAGATTACAATTGCGATTGTAAAAAACTCTTACGTATTGTAAACTTTGATACGGTTGCAGTTTTATTTTTAGTAAACAATTGCGACTTCCAACTTCACAAGATGGACAGAGCATGTTGTAAATATACTCTGAGACATTATTTACTAGATGATATTATAAGTTTTTTGTACATCGACGGATATTTAATAAAACTTATTTTGTAAGAAGTCAATGGAATAAATATTAAATTCTTTATTGTTTATTTTTTTTCTCGGTAAAATAATTTTTAAAAATACGAAATTGGCACAGATTTGCTTTAAAATTGACGTAAATTTTACAGATTTTGGTCATTTTTCATAAACTTGAGCCTTAGATAGGACGATTCATTAAATAGGACGACCACAGCGGTTCTGAGAAAAAAAGTATCGTCCTATCTTCCAAAAATTACGGTACACAGAGGTCACAGGAAGGTCAGAAAATATGACAATTTCCAAATCTTCTCATTTTTATGCAAATTTTCATCGATTTTTCTGTACAATTTGTTTCAGAAAACATAGAGCACAAGCTTGCCTATCTACCAAATTTATATATTTCATACACAAGTATTAGATGCATCTTATGTATAAAAATCTCAGATAGGCAAGCTTGTGCTCTATGTTTCCCAAAGTGAAAAGTATCTCAAATTTGATGAAATTCCTCCAGAATTGAGGAAATTCTGGAAAATGTCCTACTTTTTCACCCTCTTGTGGCCCCCCTATAAGCTTTGAATCAAAATTAGTGCTGGTTTTAAAACAAGCATTATTTTAAGTTCTTATCTACAAACTATCACAATTTTAACTGTGTTCTGATTTTTACATCAAATAAGGGGCCAGATTCAGCCGTTACCATACCTTGTCCTTTACACAAATAAAAATCACTAACCCTAGTTGTGCATGGGATATTTTATTTTTTCAAAGTTTGTAGCTGACGCCAGGTAAGAAACAAATGAATTAAGAAGAGTCGAGGTCACTTGACCATTGCATGCTATCAGAAGTTTCTTTTAATCAAAGTACTGAAAGGACTGATATGAGTTGATGGTTGTCCAAGCTTTGCTAATGGGTATTGCTCTAGAGATGAAAAAATGAAATGTCTTATTAGAAACAGAAATTTGTTTTTCCATTTGATTTCTGATGTCAATTTAATGGCAATATGCAATGTATTTTAAAATCCAATTAACAGATAATACTTTATGAAATTATAAGAAAACAATATTCCTTTCTTTTTACAGTATAATTATACAAGTTATACATTTATTGAGCATTGCTACCTTATTTTAAGAAATGAAATGAACTTGCACACCTATCGTAACATTTTTGACCTTCCTTATAGTGTATGCAGCAAGTATTTTTTTCTCTGATATTTTTTTTCTTAAGTAATGCTTTCTTTTCACATGCAGTTTTCAAATAAATTCTGTTAACTAATAAATGTCAAGTCAAAAAAGCTATTGTACATTGTTACTACCGTCCCCCTTACATACACACATGTGCACATGCACCTCACCCAGAATAACAGCAACATAAAATATTTCTCTTAACCCGAAAACAACGTCTGATCTTCTTTAAATCTACTAAAGACCCAAAATAAATTTTCATGAAAATGTGCTTGCCTTTGACTCAATTAGTCAATCGCCGAATTTCTGAACAGATGAACAGAGATATAAAAATTACTTTTTGTAAATCAAGTTTCCCTAATATATGAGTTTATATTCTGCTGCTGTGATGCTTTTTCTGTTGCGTGTGTGTAAATCATCTTATCTACGATTACATGTACTTCATCTTAACATAAACCACTTGTATTAGTTCAATTATTTCTGGTATCAGTAGTGACAAAAACTAGCCATATTATTCCTTCAATACAATTCAATTCTCTGGATATGTTAGTGTTCTGATGTATTTCATGTTCATCAATCAGAAATAAAACAAAAAAGAGGTTTTAAGGAAATGAAAATCTTTATTAATCACCAATCCTGCCTGTCAAAACTATTATTTCCGCACAACAAATCCTCCACAATCCAAGAGTCGGTACATGTAGTCCAATCCCAGCAACTTAAAAGCTTCTTTAAAAAAAACAACAACACAACAACAACAGAATAATACACTTTTAGACCATTTCTAATAAAGCCAGTTTGGGGCAACATAGGCTATTGCTTGCAATAGTAGACTTTCTAGTTCTTATTCTTTTTTTTTCCCTAGATGCCAACTTTATAGCTTCATAATTTTGTCATTTCTAAACGGATTTTGTTCAAATTTTCAGAACATTTACACTTTACAAAACCCTTTTAAATTAATAAAAATACATTTCAGAAATTCCTTTCCACTCATGAGTTATTCCCCTTTGATTGAAATTTTAGGGGCTTTGGTTTCTAGATAAAGGCTCCAAGACCATGATAGCTGGAGCAAGAATATCATTGAAATTGAAAAGAAGAAACATTGTAGTTGTGCACATCGGATCGGTTTTTGTTTGTCGATTTCTGCATTCAAAATGGCACTAGAGAGGGGTAAAAAATTAGGATGCTTAAAAGAGTGAAACTTTAAACATATTTTTCTTTGTATCTTTAAAACTAAAAATATTTTGTAAAGACACGTTGAGTAAAAGTTGTGCATAATTTCAAGTTAGAGCTTTCATTTGACATCACAAACAAGGGACTGGCCCATAAAATTAGGGGTCTAGGGCCCATGAAAGTTTTCATTTTATAACTCAAAAACGGTAAACATTTCGCTAAAAATGTTCTTTAACATGTTATTGATCTCTTGAAATTATTATTTTGTTCAAGTCTTGTTTGTATGTTGTTTATCGTCCCTCTCGAGAATTTTTCACTCATATGGAGACGCCACCACTTGCCGGTGGAGAGCTGCAAATTTTGTCCTATACTCGGCACTTACATTGAGCCATTGAGCAGTGAGGGATCTTTTTCATGCCAGAACCTACTGCGACACGGGTCCTCGGTTTATACGGTCTCATCCGAAGGACCGGTCTCCACGTCCCACAGTGGGATTTGAACCCGCTATGTAAGGATCAACTCCTTATTCCGCAACTCTAGAGCAGACCTCTAACCACTAAAATAAACTTGCTATGAATAGTATAGCTCACAACATTTAATGCTATTATCTTCTAAATCAGGTTTTTAATGTGTTCTGTGCTTCCCTTAAAAATTATTTAATGACAACTTTTTAAAAATTTAGTTTTAAAATGAACACGTCTTCCAAAAAAGAAAGAAAAAGATTATTTTTCTTCATGTATTATTACAACAAACAATATAAATAGGGTTGGATACCTTTAAGTATGAAACGGTACGATACCATACCAGTATTTTTGAAACAATACAGTATTTTCAACGATACGGTACTATACCTTGATGAATGAGAATTAGGGTTCATTTTATAACAAATGTGCTTTCACCAAACACCAACCTTTCAATGTTATAATTTAAAATGAGCTTATAAACTATGTTTATATTTCAACCTTTAATAAATGATCAACAAAACAAATAAATTGAATCTCAAACAAATTAATTTGACTAGATACATAATCACAAGTATACACAACCTCCCTGGTTGCCAGGACCCATTTTGTTTGGTCACACTAAATGACGAAACATTCGAAAATATGAGATAGAGAGGTATATTTTTGTAACATTTTGCCTTTTTAATTTACATTCAATATAAGTTTTTTTATTAATAAAATTATAACACCATTAATGTGAATGTATATTAATTTGTTTTTGAATATATGTATTAATTTACCTCGAATATCGGCAATCAAAAACAAGTATCGTACTAACCATCCATTTCGTCAATTAGCCTTCCCTCTTTCAATGCGATGAAAATTTGATTTTAGCGAGTCTGGAATCATTTTTTAAAATCATTTTGAATATATTAATATTTTTCAAAGATTAAGATATACCTTTATTAGTACCGGTATTAAATGAAACAGTATTTTATTGGTATTTTTGAAGTAACTATTTGGTACGGTATTGCCAAGTACCGGTATCCAACCCTAAATATAAATAATATAAAACTTTTAAGCATAGAGTAATTACCGGTCATTAACTGTACACATTTTACATTCTCCATGTTCACCTCACTGTTTACAGTTATGTAACCCAACCTTCGATTGCATGTTGTCAAGGCCAACCTGCGATAAAACAAACATCTGTGATCAGCGTTTTAAATTCATTGTGTACAAACAGCGATTTATGGAAAATTATGTTTTATTTAAATCAAACTTCCAGATTACTTCATCTCATCTTTGATTTAATCTTAATTCCAAGCCCTCGTGCAAAAAACAATTTATTTCTCAATCTTGTGTTATTGTGTTCTATTTCAATTATAATTGATTGATTGATTGTATATTGTGTTACGTCCCATTCGAGAATTTTTCACTCATATAGAGACGTCACCATATACCGGTGAAGGGCTTCAAATTTTGACCTTTACTCGGCACTCAGGGCCATTGAGCAGTGAGGGATCTTTATCGTGCCAACGCCTGCCGTGACACGGGGCCTCGGTTTTTAAGGTCTCATCCGAAAGACCCGCAACTTTCACTTCAAAGTGCCGAGCGCATGGCGAAGGAACAGTTGCTACCTATTTTTTTATCGACTTAGGTCTGTCGCGGCCGAGATTCGAACTCACGACCTCCCAATCCAATTATAATTGAAAAGATGCTAAGGCAAATAATTCCAATTGGTGTTGGAATTCTTAATACTTGTGTAAAAAAAAAATACATGTATATTTTTAGCTTATAAACTATGTTCAAAAAGCTAATGCTATGGCCATTTGTGCAGTGTGTGGTGTGCGAAAACTTTTTAGAGTATGGGCCATAACTCAAGAACCCCTTGGCCAATTATTGTCAAATTTGTCACAGGGTATCCTTGGCCCATGGGCTCCTGTTTTTACTAAAACTAGGTTTGTGACCCTTAAACAAGGGAAGATAATTAGGAAAATAGAAACAGAAGTATCGGTTGCTAAAAAATCTTCTCAAGAACCACTGGGCAGATTATCACCAAACTTGCACAAAAGGATGAGAATATGTTGTAGATTAAAAATTGTTCAAGGCATCACCCTGGGGCAAAGGGCGTGGTCTCAAGGTCACTTCAAAGTTGACCAAAAATTACATTTTATTAAAATGTTGATATTTTGCTTACCGTATTTGGCTGAATACAATACGCATTGGTGTAAAATACGCACCCCCTTTTTGAGCCTGAAACTGGGAGAAAAAACGCAGTTCGGTTGTATTATACGCAGCAGAAAATTTTACCAAGCGGTGTTCTGAACTTTTGAAAATCGCGGTAATTTGCTATGAAAATCGGCGTCGAAAATTTACAGAACATGATATTTTATTCAAATGCATTTTTATTTTTTAACTTTCCATATCGCGGCAATCTGGAGGAAATTATTTATTTTAACAAAGCACAAGATAATGTTGCATTAAAGTATTAACAGCGTTTATTATTAATTTTTTTTTTAGAAAATGGTGATATTGAAATTATACGTTGCTGTATTCTAACTATTCTTTGTGGAAATAATTTTATTTCAACAAAGCCCGAGATATTGTTGCAAGTTTAACAGTTGTCATATTTATTTTTAGTTTAAGGTAATCATGTTGAAAATTATGTAAAGAGGGTGTCACAGAAACTCGTGATTATTCCCTAAATCGAGAAGGTCATTTAAATACCCACGACGCATGAAGAGTTATCTCTTAATATAGATAATGCTACCTAGATGGCTTTATTTATACAGCGGGTATGTCCAGCTTGTTATAACGAAACATTTCATATTTTATGTTAATATAATGCATAGTTTTTCCTATATAGACTCGCACATCATTTTGAAAGAGGTACTGTAAAAAGCGTGCGTTGATATTTTTCAATATATACAAGTGTGTCCAATAATTACGCTATTGATGCAATATCCAAGAAATTCCATTGAGTCATTTCAATTTATTGTTTCAAGTCAAATCTGAGCCACTAATTAACAGAACAATAATGAAACGAAATGAATATGAATAAATTAAATTATTTTAAATGATAGTACTTTATTTTTTAAGACATTGCCACTAAATAATAACATTAAATGTATGTCTTATTAGTTTTAGACACAATATCAAAGAAAACATTTTAACTCTGCATTTATTTAAAACTTTACCCATCAACTTTCTGACAATCTCTCCCTCTCTCAAGAGAGTTGTTACATTGTACTTCCATTGTAGTGAATAAGAAAAAATGTATATACCAGCCATTCCAGGATTCGAACCCAATCTCAGGTAAAAAGAATCTTTGCATAGAGTCCACACGCTTTACCACTAGACCAGCTTTGACACTGAAGTATAGTGTGCTATTTTATGTACACACTCTTCATTTTGGGTGGATAATAATTTTTCTTTGATTTTTGTGATTTTCAAAAATATGCCTCTTTGAAACAAAAATCGGAAATGGCAGTTTTGAAGAAAATTCCTGTCTCTTTATGCGTATATCAAATTCATTCTGTTTCAAGGAGGCAGTTTTTCAGAACAATGGGGATTCCCTATTTGAAAAAACGGAAAACTTGACTTATTTTGCTATGTGACTAATTCACACTTCTTTTAATGGCAAATTGGTAGTCGATATGCATTTTGCAAAAATTGTTCTACATTGTGCTATATATACTGTTGTATCTGAAAAAAATTAAGACCGTTTTCTGTTGCTTAAAATTTTTCTTTTAAACTGCTACAGCTTTAGGGAAAATAACAAAAGAACTGCAACACCCTCTTTAACAGGGTAAGCGATATTGCAACATTAAAGTTTTCATAGACTACGATATTCCTCTTTTGAACTTGAAATTAATTAATTAAATAAATAGCTGATGTTATAAAAATAAAATCAAAAATTAACAAGCATTTAAAGTGTAGTTATCAACACACCTCCAAAGCTGTGAAAAATGATGTACAAAGGTGGGATATATGTCTTCATACATCGAGGTAATCTTCGTGGATATCTTATTTTCTACAGAGCATGAGTAAATGATAACACTTAAGTTTCAACAAACTTCATATTTCCTTTTTTAACTCTCAACCATTATAACACGAGGCCGATATAAGATAAAGTAAAATTACATTTAACAAGCGTTTAACTGTTTAATGTGTCGTAATCAACACACGCTTATACATACGAAAGATCATAAACCAACCCCCGATTTTAAACAAAGAAAATAATCAAAGCCATTAATAAGGGAAGCAAATAATCAGTGCTCTAACTGTGAAAACAATGCTTTGGAGTCGGTAAACAATTTAATTGCCTGGAGGGGTGTGGAGGGGTAATTATCAAGTGACAAGCGCATGTGTTCACAGCATTGGCTTCCATTCATTGGGAAGTATAGAGGGGTGTTTATGTTCAAATGAATTTTCACTGAGTTATTTAAAACCTAAAATAAATTTTATTTTATTATTTCATTAAAAAATGACTTATTGCTTTTTTGACCGAGTGTCTGACTGATTAGGTACATGTGTACTATGATTACTGAAGCACGTGGCAAGGAATGTGTGAACATCTATAAATAACATCGTTAATGGCGGCCTACATGGAGACGATGAACATGCAGCTCAAATTAATTTTAACTTGCTTTTAAATTTAATTCAACTGTCAAAAGGTTATAAATATATCATTTTTAACAAATCTACATTCCAACAATAACTTTCTGAAGTTTTAAATATGGCGATAAACAGCAAGAAATTGCACAAGTCTCTAGGTAATACTGCGGTATGTGCGTATGATAGCCATGTTTCACATGAAAGAAAAACCTATCAAAATCCCATTGTGGTGTTAAAATACGCACCCCTTTCTCACAGAAAATTATTTTGGGAAAAAAAAGTGCGTATTATATTCAGCCAAATACGGTACTATATGGGCTAGGATCATCAAATCTTGTCAGTTGATGCATCTAAAGACCTCATATCATGTTGACTCAAAAGTAGGTCACGGTGACCTACTTTTCAAATTTTGCGGCAATTCTTTTTCCAAAATGATTTAGAGGCATATTTTGAACAATTTAAGGTTTATGATAATCAAACTTTGTCAGTTGATGTATCTTGGGTCCTTGGAGTACGTCGACTAAAAAGGAGGTCACCTTGACCTACTTTTTGAATTTTATGGCTAATCTTTTTCAAAACAATTAAGGTCATTAATTCGAATACTGCATCTTTGGGCCATAAAACATATTTATTAAAAAGTAGGTCACAGTGACCTACTTTTTGAACTTTGCAGGCATTTGATTTCAAAGCTATTAAGAGGCATAATTTGGACACTAAGGCCTATGATCATAAAACTTTGTAAGTTGATGCATCTTGGGTCTTCAAAAAACATCAACTGAGAAATAGGTCACTGTGACCTACTCTTCAATTTATATGACTATAATTAAATATTTCGAGTACTAATTGGGTTAGAATCATCAAATTTTGTCAGTTGATGCATCTTGGGTCTTCAGAGTTGGTCGACTGAAAAAGTAGGTAACTGTGACCTACTTTTGAAAATTTATGGCTTTAATTAAATAATTCAGACACTAATTGGCTTAGAATCATCAAAACTTTGTCTTTGGTATATATAAATATCTATATGAAAATATAAGCTGATTTTGTTAAAATATTATGTGTTTTTTTTTGACAGTAAATATCTGTTACATTAAAGTGTTCTGTAGTGTACATGCAATTTAACCATTCCGTTTTTCCCTTAATGTTTAATTCTTTATTTTCAAACATACGAATTTCAATTCTTCTGACAAAATTCAAGAGGCAAGTATCATCGTCATTTATTTTAAAATTGTTACTAGTTTTTTTTTTTAAATTCTTATTATTATATTTTCAAACATTGGCATAATAAATGTAAAAGTAACCTTTTTAATTTTAGTCAAAATGTTTCTCAGAAGCTTCAGAGGGACAGTGGTCCCCTTTCCCCCTCAGGCAAACTTTGAAAGTTGGGAAAGATAACCAAATCTCCTGTAATATGTGCATTTGTAAAAAAAAAAATGCTCTTTTTCAAAATATATTTTCTAATGTAAATGAGACAAAAAATGTATTTTTTTTTTTAAAAAAAAAAGTTACACTGCAAAAACTTAATCCAAATACAATAATATAAATTGTTACCCTAGAGATGGTGATCGAATGGATCCTTAGTATGGCATTTCTATGAAGAAAGAGCTAGGTTCACTAACTCCATAAAATGGCCCTGTTGATATACCAATTAACTGACCAATTCCCAGTATCTCATTTCAAGCATCAATATCAAGTAGAAACTTAGTGCTTTCATTTCCTATAAAAAAAAGTTTCCTCTTGGAGTCTAGGTATTGAAAAAGTGGCTTTGTAAAATTGTAATGTTTTTGAATTTTGACGAAAATGGGTGTATTTGAGCACCTTCGTTAAAGGCCTATATTAAAATATGAGCCCACCCTGCGATCAAAAAAATAAAAAATGGATTTTTATCTACTGAAACAGTCCTTTCATTATATAATTCAACATTTTAGATCAGATGTTGGGGTCTATGCAAAATATTGAAAAACAACTTAAATTTTTGGCCATTTTTTGAAGAATTTTTTAGGATTTGGGGATAATGACACAATTCATGACGTCGTAATGCATGAAGTAGAAAGAAAATTACGTCAAATTTACAAAGAAAGATACATAGTGGGTTCCAGTAAATGTTCTACCAAGCCCTTTTCTTTACTCCTCACTAAAATATTTACTGTAATGAAGGAGAAACTTCAGTAGTACTGTACAACAGTATATTCGAGAAGTGGTGTAAATCAGATGTGGATACTTAAAAACTCCAAATAACTTTTGGAAAATTTGAAATCACAAACTTTTATTAAAATCAATAGCATCAAAATGTACGACTTTTCAACACTTTATATACAACCATCCCCCACAATAAATTGAAGTCCAGGTTTTTTGGACATCATAGACAGCTGCTTTTTCAATAAAAATGGAACTCATAAATATACTTACCTTGTCATTGGTCATTTACAGAATTATTTTGTTAAAAAGCACTCTGATTGTACACACAAGTACATTGAAGTTGATATTAAAAAGATGCTTGAGTTTCTGATTGACAATATCTATGTAGTTTTTGGAGATCAGGTCTTCCAACAATCTGTTCAAATTCCCATGGGAACCAATTGCACCCCCTTATTAGCAGACCTGTTTTTGTATTCATATGAATCAGAATTTATTCAAAAACTTCTACATGAGAAGAAGAAAATACTTGCTGTGGCTTTCAACTCGACATTTCGATATATGGATGACATATTATCAATTAACAATAGTTACTTTCATTCATATGTTGACTCAATATATCCCAGTGAGCTTGAAATAAAAGATATCACAGATTCTGACACATCTGTTTCATATTTAGATATTTTACTAGAAAAAGACATTAATGGTAACCTAACAACAAAGCTTTATGACAAACATGATGACTTCAACTTTTCAATCGTCAACTTCCCTTACTTATGAAGCAATATACCCTTATCACCTGCATATGGGGTTTATGTCTCTCAGTTGATTTGATACACAAGAGCATGCTCTACGTATAAACAATTTCTAAAATGAAGCAAGCTATTGACAAACAAGTTGATGAAACAAGGATATCAACAGTCTCGTTTGAAGTCATCTTTAAACAAGTTTTACGGTCGAAACAATGACCTTGTCAGCAGATACACCCTATCATTGAGTCAAATGCTGAGTGACATTTTTCATACTAATTGTTACTTGATCATGACAAGGAGCACACGGTTGGTGTGACCAGTCAGCAGGGGATGCTCACTCCTTCATGGCACCTGATCCCACCTCTAAATTTTGAGGTTCGTGTTTGCTCTGCTTCAAATTTGTAACGTTTCATTGGTCTTTCAAGATTGAATACTGTCTGTTATCTTCATATTTCATCAATAGATATGCAATCAGCAAGGGTCCAAGTAAAATTTAATGTATTTTCAACTATAACTTACCATTTTTAATTTTTCAGAAATTCACAGGGCCAAAAAAGGTTCTAAGTAAATCTTGTTCTTTATTATGTGAAAACACTGTCAATTATATCCCTGGGAGGGTGTAACCCTCCCCCCCCCCTCCAAAAAAAAACAACCTCACACTTATTGGATTTGAACAATGCCTAATCGTATTTAAAACACTTCCAAAAACCATTATTCTCCTTTAGGGATGGCTGAATCATTTTAAAACCATTAAAGTCAACATATTTTATGTTTACACCAGAACTTATGCCTACCCACGAGTAGACGTAAAATTTTGGCCTAACTTTAGTCCAGCATAAAGATACGCTCTTTAATGAAACTCAAATATTTGGGCTAGTCAGGGATTTACACCGGCGTAGAGTTATGACTAATCATACGTCCTTTTATGAAACGGGCCCCAGGTGACAAGGAAGGCCCTTGGGCCTCTTGTTGACATGTACGTGTAGTGGTAGAAGAGCTGTTATATCAATTATTATTTGATTTCTTGAAAAAAAAAATTCATAAACTATAATAATCAGTAATGTTAACGTTTGAATTTCATTTAGGTCAGAGCTGTCCAAGATAATGGGGAGAAGACAGCATGAAATTGATGTAAAATTGTTGCTTTTTGCTGTACAAAGAACTACCAACTTTGAGTCATTAATCACGAGAAGATTCACTGGTGTAACATTGATTGAATCAAAGGTATGGAATGATGTGATGAGTGGTGAGTGGTGAGATCAAGAGAACAAGGGAAGTTGATCTTATAAATACAGTTCACTTTCGTAGTGATTGCTACCATACTGTGGAAAACAAACTGTAAAAAATGGGCAGAGTTAAAGACCAATTATTTTGTTGATCATGATCACCCTATTTTTTTTTTCTTTTGGGCAACAAAGCTTCACCTTTCAGTTCATTTTATACTCTATGCATAATGCAAATTATTGTATCATACTCAGGTGACAGTTAAGGCCCTTGGGCCTCTTGTATATTATCAGACCCCTCAAATTATACAGCTAAAAAAGAATACATGGAATTAATTAATAGTTGATGTATCTTTAAAACAATGCATTCTTTGGTATTTTTGCTTGTTCAATTAAGAGTGCACTCCTAGGACCCTGGGCCTTTATTTTTTCATATTCATGTTATCCGCACTTTTTAATTTCTTTCATTTTAGAATGTTACCAATTCCAGCCCCCAGATACAGTCTACAAATCCATTTAAAGAGTATACAAATCCATTTGAGACAGAATCAGATGGAGAAATTAGTCCTTTTGAAGAAACGAAGGTAACCTTTTCTTGTTGATATTAATTGTCTGATGTCTTTGTGCCAGACAGTACTTATAGATTCAGTCAACACCTGTTGGTCAACTTGTTCAGGTGGTAGAGGATAGTTTTAGATTAAGTACCAGTCAAAAATTAGAAAAAATAAAGAAACCTAAGGTTTGGATGCATATTGTATGTGATTTTATCGCTAGAATATTGTATGTGTGCATTTGGAGGGAATTGCCGGCCTTGTTTATTTTATTGATTGACACTTCAGTGTCACTACTACTATTCATAGGATATGGACTACAAGTACGAAACTAAAATCAAAATTCACTCATTGGGGATTTCCTCAGAAAAGCAGGGTGGGTTCATAGGATGAATTATAGCTTGAAAAGGAGGTGGTTGAGCCAGTATCTCTTTCTGTTCAGTGGTATAATGTACAGGTGTTTGTCTGCATAGTGTGTGGTAGCTTAGGGCATTAGCATGAGCCTGGAAGCTGTTGCGGATCTGGCAAAATATTGAAAATAGGCTAAATTTTCATGAAATTTTGAGAATGTCCCTGTGCCATCATTTTGGCTCAATGTGTAAGTTGTACATGTTTATTCCTAAAAGCTTCAAATTCCTCAAGGGACTTAAGACCATACTATTGTTACATGTAGAGAGAATTAAAATTTTCCAATGTATATTTTACAAGCAGCTCAGTATTAAGGATATATACATTATAACTTGTGTCAGTTAAAAATAAAGTTGGAAATTTATTATACCCACACTTTCTAAAGAAAGTTTGGGTATATTGTTGTTACTCATGTCTGTCCATCCATCCGTCTGTCACACTCTTCTTTCTCAAATTCCTCTTACATTTTACACAGTAGCCTAATCATCTTTTGGGAGATGTTTGGTGGTGTCATGTAGATGTGCAGTAAGGTTTCGGAATTTTCATTTTCACCCTGGGGGTCAAATGGGGGTTGAAAAATGACGTTTTTTATGCAAAAAGCCCCTGGTTCCCTGAACTCCTCTTACATTTTACCCAGTAGCCTAATCATCTTTTGGAAGATGAATAGTAGTGTCCTGTAGATGTGCAGTGGATTCAAACCTGCGACTTCAGAATCAACTCCTTACTCCACGACTCTAGAGCAGACGTTCTAACCACTGCGCCACACGGGCGACTAGAATGGGGTAAAATAATCGGAAATGAAAATGGTTAGGGGCCTATAGTTGGAAAAGGGTAAAAGATCATTGGAATGCCACAGTTACACAAATTATACAATGAGGCAAGTCACTGGGGTCAGTCCACTCAATCTTTGGAACCGGAAACAATAAAATAGCTTTCATTAAAGCAAAAGCCCCTAAGTCATCTTTGTAATATAACACACTAAATAGGATATATGGGGTCATGACCCCCCAGAGGTCATTCCCAACCCCTAAAACTTCAAATGATCATATACATTGTATCTTGAAAATGGTTGAAAACTCTCCCCTTAACCATATATAATATTGTCCCTCGAGTCATTATGCATTAAATGGTATAAAGGTTATGACCCCTTGAAGTCACCCTCATCCTGAAACTGGAAATGATCACAATGACCTGCATCAAAAGTGTGTTAGTGATAATCTGCTTGACATTTTATTCAGGACCCCCCAGGGTCAGTCCACCCTCCTAGAATTAGAAAATGAAAATCATTCAGAGACCCGCCATTATACTTTGTGTACATGTACATTTTTGTATTATTCACAATTTATTTTATACCAAAACAAGTTATAAATAAATTGTATAAATAAATGAGCCTGGGGCTGGGAAGGGGGAAAAGGGGAAGGAGTTATGTCTGCATGGTCTTAAATGTTGAAAACTCATAAAATTTGTGACCCGGCCATTTCCCACTTGTCATCATTATTTACTGATCTTCTCACAACATACATGTGTCTCTATTAAATCAATAGACTTTTTTGGTCATATGCCTAGCTCTCCCTTGAATCTGGAATGGTGATATAAATATTTTAAGAATGATTAAGAATTAAAACAGGTCTTGCACAATCTCTTAAAATTGATTAAGCTCTGTAGTTGAATTAGCTATACTGGTAAAGCTTGGTTCTGCTATTCAAAACACTTTGATTTAGCTATTTAATCATACTTTTTTTTAATGTACATTTTTATCAATATAGATAAAAGTTGCACTATGTTGACATGGGTATAAATTTTAAATTTTCAGCTTTGATTTTTTTGGAAAACAATGCATGTAGGAAAACTGCTTTTCAAAAATTGTCTCCTGAGAATTTGCTATCACATATATATTTTGCATGGGGCTATATACCTGGAGTAACCTCTCTCTCTCTCTCTAACATCTACTTGAGTCAGAATTAAAGTGGAATTACAAGACAATTTTTTTAATTGATGACTTTTTAGGATTTTACACTAATTCATACTGCAGCAAGAATGTTATCCCTCGATCTCAGAAAAAAATAAGTTTACTCACTATCTTGTCTTTCATCTATATCTATAATTACAAAAGGACACAGCCAGAAGTCTTTAATGTGGTTTGTTACAAATTTCACTTGGAACTCCAATTAATTTGCTCAAGATCAGTATTTTCAGTAGGCAGAAATAAACTAGATCAATTATACTTGAAAAGTACTCACTGTGAACAATCACCTGACTTGTTGAAGACAGGTAAACATACCCCTCAGGTTAGAATTATCATACAAAGGCCTGTACAAAATTGAAGTCATAATTAAATCATCATTATCTTAGTTAAGATTAGAAGAAACACACTAGAGGTGTGATGAAATATTTAGAAACACAAAGAGTTTTATTTCTCATGCAAAATATTCTTTCTCGTGTAAAACATAGCAATTGTTCAAATGAAGGGCTAAACCTTCTTTTAAGGAAGGGCCAAACCATCTTTTAAGGGGAGATAAGAATGAGTGAAAATTTAATGTTATTTCAAAAATCTTCTGATGAAGAACCACTGGGCCAGAAAAGTTTAAAATTATGTGAAACTTCATTACTTAGTGTAGATTTAACTTTGTCCAAATCATGACCTTCAGGGGTAGGGTGCGGCCACAATAGGGGATCAAAGTTTTGTAAACATGGGAATGTACAGTAAAACACACTTATAACAAAGTGCCTGGGATGGATGATTTTGCTTTGTTACAAGTGTAATTGCTTCAATCCATTAAATTTACAATATATTTTAAAGTCACGAGGAATGAAAATCGCTTTGCTGTAAGTGTCAATTCATTATAGGCTTATGCTTTACTGTATAAGAAAAAAATTCCTTCTCAAGAACCACTAGGCAAGAAAAGTTGAATCTCATGTGAAAGTTTCATTACATAATGTAGGAACAAATTTGTTCTTTCAAAACTACTCCTCCTACAGGTTTGATGCAACAAGTAGACTATACTAGTCTATATATTGTTTTTGTCAGTTTTCTTCTTCAATCAAATTTTGTCCAAGCCTTAACTTGACAACCTTTTGACATTAAGACTTCATTTGAAGATATCTTATTTGAGTTGTTTTATGTTTTATTTAGTTTAGTATGTATTTCTAGATGGGAAACACGGGGAAGAAACGTGTATTGCTTTTTAATATACCAAAAATCCTTATTTCTGAGGATTGTGTAATTCTAAAAAAAAAAATCAAATAAATTACAAATGTATAATAAAAGAAGAATGCTTGGTATTAAAATATTATTTCATATCAGTAAAATTGAATGCTGTTAATGACATCTAAAGAAATAGGCTATAAAAGGGTTTTATCATATCTTTGTTTATCTGCACTTAAATTTCAAACAGGACAGAATTTGTAATTTTTGCCATAAAAATTCATAATTTCTATATACTTTAGAGACTCACCGTAAAACTTTCAGGAAACTTTCTTTGAGGTCTTTTCTGCAGTTCGCTTAAAGAGGTAGAGCCACGAAGTACCAAAATCGACCTAGTCGCCAAAATAAATGAAACTTCCTCAAATCAAACTGGAAGATTTGTAGGTTATAACACAATTTATTTTTTAACAATATCTTTTCTAGTTTTCTTTTTACAGTCGTTTGAATTTGGTATTGTATTCCAATACCACAGAACGTCATGACGTTGACATTTTATATATTATAACGTCATGACGTTACATTATTTATACAAGGTAATACATGAATGTTAATGGATGATAATCCATCAAAATAGGCCTTAATTCAACTATTTGGAAAAATTTTACCAGATTTTTCCAAGAATTTCTGAAACTTGGGGTAAATAGTGTTTACTTTCTAACTTAAAGCTTTTTTTTGTGATTTATTGAAGTGTCAAACATTTGATTATTTAAAAAAATCAAATACGAGGTCATGGCACTCTATATATATCTAGAGATTTATACACGAAAAAGAATCAATTCTTTCCTTATAAATGTGTAGAAGGATAAAGGGATATTGGCTTAAAATTATTACCATCTATTTCCCATTAGTTTTATTTATATGTATATAATTAAAAGATTGCAGAATCATCTCATACAGCATGAATTAATCATACGTGAAATGTTAATTCATTTTTAAAATAATAATAATGAAAGTAAAGTCTTATCTCAATTAATCATTTTACAATTAAATGGTGTGTACCTCATCTGTTTGCACAATAATTCATGTATATGATCAATGTTGTCATTCCTATCTACATCTAATTTGCTCTCTTGTTTGCTTAAGTAGTATATGCACCTTTCAATTTTCAGTCACCCTCTGCCGTGTGCTATCTAAGTTGTAGTAAAATCGTATGGTGAGCAGTTAGTAGTGCACAACTGCATGGATCATTAATCAGTTGCTTTTAGCATAGAAACACTGGGGGTTCTCGCAGTATCACTTTTCCGCGATTCAACACAGCTTTTCTGTGACAAGTTTTACTGCTTTTCCGCGATTATAATTTATAGCTTTTCTGTACCTCTTGACTTCCGTTAGCCAGATAAAACCTGTTGCCCCTTGCATACCACAGGGAGGTTTTAATTGTGGCTTTGCAGATTTTATCAATGCTGCATCGGTATGACACATCCCCATTCCTTAAAACTTATCTGATGAAATCCATCGTAGATTATACATTTTCCCCCTGATTCAATTTCCATATTGTTTACATCTAAAACCTATCACCAACCAATGTGAAATGCGAGATTCATTTAATTTTTATCACCATGTGAGTAAAATCGCGGAAAGGAAGTATAAAAAAAGGAGAAAACACAACATATAATAAGAACCAATCGCGGAAAAGCAGTATAAAGTAGTCGTGGAAAAGCAACAAGGTTTCGAAAATAAAATAGCGGAAAAGCAGGCCAGCCGGGATTCTAGAGTGCTACACTTGGTAATGGATAATATCTTAGCATAATGAAGTACTCTCTCCCTCTCTCTTTCTCTCCGTGTTTTGTTTCCTTTTAATTCTCTTTTTTTTAATTAAAGAAAGTCTGCAATATCATTGTGTTAAAATAAAAGGAATAAATCTAGGTTTTGCAAAAATAAAAAAACCTTTTTATTCAATGTAAAGAATCTCTCTCTCTCTCTCTCTCTGCATGTTTTGTTTCCTAGCTTTCTCTTTTTTATAAAAGAAAGGCTGCATATATCATTGTTTTAAAAGAAAAAAACAACTAGTTATTGCAAAATTAATAAAAAAGAAATTTTTAATTCAATATAAAGAATTTAAAGTACAATTTTACATTAAGTTATCATACTGTCTACATGCAGTGAGTGGCTCATTACCATACACCTGACGGAGTACTGAAACAGTTGACTTTTCATCAGAAACACTCGCAAAGAAGATTTTACATGAAAGTTGAAAGAAATGGTCTACATATGGAGTGGCCATTACTACACCCAACATAGCACTCACACAGGAGATTCTAAGTGAAAATAGATAAAGAAAGTAATCACATGTTTAGCAATCTATTACATGTGCTTCAACCAACATAGGACTCGCACAGAAAATTGTACAATGTATATGTGAAAATTAAAGAAAAAAAAATTACATGTGAAGCTGCCCATCACCGCATCCAACACAAGACTCGCACAGTAAATCCAACATGAAAATTAAATTAAAAAAATATTTACATATGGAGCGACCAATTACTGCATCCGACATAACACTCACACAAAAAATCAAACATGAAAATTGAATAAAAAAATTATTTACATAATTATGGAGCGGCCAATTGCCGCATCCGACATAACACTCACACAGTACATCAAACATGAAAATTAAATAAAAAAATTCATTTACATATTGAGCGGCCAATTACCACATCCGACATAACACTCACACAAAAAATCAAACATGAAAATTATATAAAAAAGTATTTACATATGGAGCGGCCAATTGCCGCATCCGACATAACACTCACACAGTACATCAAACATGAAAATTAAATCAAAAAATTCATTTACATATGGAGCAGCCAATTACCACATCCGACATAACACTCACACAGTAAATCAAACATGAAAATTATATAAAAAAGTATTTACATATGGAGCGGCCAATTGCCACATCCGACATAACACTCACACAGTAAATCAAACATGAAAATAAATTAAAAAAATCAATTACATATGGAGCAGCCAATTACCACATCCGACATAACACTCACACAGTAAATCAAACATGAAAATTAAATAAAAAAATATTTACACATGGAGCGGCCAATTGCCGCATCCGACATAACACTCACACAGTAAATCAAACATGAAAATAAATTAAAAAAATCAATTACATATGGAGCAGCCAATTACCGCATCCGACATAACACTCACACAGTAAATCAAACATGAAAATTGAATTAAAAAAATTATTTACATATGATGTGGCCCATTGCCGCATCCGACATAACACTCATACGGTAATTGAACAAAAAAATTGAATTTAAAAAGTAATTTACATTGTACATATTGAGGGGCACACTGTCCCATCTGACAAAACACTAACACAGTAAATTTAAACATGAAAATTGAAGAGAAAAAATTATTTACTCATAAAATTATATGATAAAGACTGTAAACAGCACATGTACCAAACACAATAAGTTCCCCAGTCTTTATTCTTCTGTTTCACTGTCTCCTTCATCCGAAGATTCACTTTCATCAACTGGAGTTGGAATGTTGTTTGCATCTTCGACAAAGTCACCCCAGTTTCGAACACCAAACCCAGTCTGGATATTGTGTCGGGCATTTCCTAGAAACCACAGAATGGCAGCAATGTGGGAGCACATTCCAACAACCCTTGCTCCAGCTCTGCATTTACAATACCATGCAATAATATTTCCTTCATCATATTTGATCCATAATTGGTATGATCTTGATGAGACATGCCGACTCTGTAGCCGAACCCTGACAAGACCTGGCTCCTCTTTGTGCACTTGTATATGACAGTCACCTTCCAAGTGCTCCTGTGCATAATTGAGTGAGAGTCGAAGCTGCTATGTCCCACAAGTTAGGTTCCGAAGTTGTTCTTCATCAAGATATGGAAAACCTAATACACAAATTCGAAACATCATGGTTGATCTGCATATAAACTACATAATGGCATAAAATATCCCAAACCAATCTTCATTAGTAATAAATGTAACAATGTATATTTTTAAAATTCTCTAAATTTGCTAAATTTTTTGGAAAAGTATTGAAACAATAACAACTAGAGAACAGACTGCATTGTATAACATTAGTACATAGGATAAATATCTCTTAGATCTTCAACTGGTTCCCAGCATCCAGAGTGTCGATCTTAGTGTTGCTCTTGCACATGTTGTTGTAAGACATTAACTTGCTTGGATAGATGCAGCATTTTACATCCAAGAATTTCTTCTTCATCAGCATTCCCATGAGAGAGGGGTTTGAGATATCTGTAACAGATACATAAAACATTGGAATATATTTGCATTCATATGTTAAGAAGTTATTATAATTCCATAAAAATATTTACATGTATATTTCTTACCTATTGCACAAAGAACATACAATCCTTATAAAATCTCCTATATACGGAATCTGGCTTTTTGGCAAAACATGTCCTAGGTACTTCCACTGTTTGATCCTTGAGTTCGCAGATTCCACAACCCAACGAATCTAAAAATGAGGAGAAATTTTTTGTAAACCCAAAAATGCTAATTCTCATATACATACATCAAAGTAAACTTTCAATTAATTTGATATCATAATTTCTCCCAACCCCCTATTCAATCTATTTCTCCCTGACTACACCACACACACACACACATACCTTTGTGACAAGACGACTTGTATTGGCACTCTCTGTGGACATCTGTTTCTCTCCTTTGGACATGAAACAAGGCATATGGGCTTGGATACCAAGTTCCTCCAGATAATCTATTGAGTACGTCGCGGAACCCACGATCAACGATAAAAATATCTTCCTCTTGCACCCAGTTACGAATGTCCTCAACGTTGGACTTCATGATATGCTTGATGATACTGGCATCATTGTTTCGGGCAAGATATGGACCCATCACTGATATAAAGTGGCCAGTTGTTGACACAATGATCATGGGTTTTACTAAAGGGCGACCCTTATGTAAGCTGAAGGACTGTCTCTGGAAATGAAAATTTCCACTCTTGTTTATATAAATATATGTCCCATCCAAAACCAAAATTGCTTGATTTCCAGCTGGACTGTTTCCAAAAAGAGTTTGGGCAATCTGTCTTGTGTGATGCTGTATGACATCAGAACGTGTAATGTGCTGGAATCCCAAATTCTCTAACACAAATCTTCCTGCAAGAGCTGATTGCACAGAACTTATACATCTTCTAATACTTGATTTTGATACATTGAAAAGTGTGGAAAGAACTCGATTGAATTCCCCTCCTCTGATTTTCATAAGGAATATAGCTAAACTTGTCCTCAGGGATCTTGTTGGAGTTAGCTGAACTTTTCCTTCAATATAATGTAACAAGTCTTTAAATGAGTCCTTGGAAATGCCCATAAGGTCCACATATTCAGCATCACTGAGACTTTCATCATTGTTGAAATTAAGTCTTGTTTTCTCTTGCCTCTGAATTTCTGACCTCAGAAACTTGACCAGTTGAGCTATTGTTGTTCTATTAACTGTTGTTGTTTCAGAAATGGGTTGAAGATCCCCAATGTTTCCCTGTAGGTGATTAGGACAACATCTAGCTCCAGCCGGGATAATGATTTCCTTAGAAATAAATATTTGATGCCTTATGTCAACAGGAACAACAATGAGTTTTGGTCCAGGTCTCTTACATATACAGCAGGAAGAGTGGCCTCTCGCTGTGCTGGGAAATGGTAGCTGTACTGAAGGAGGACTAGCAGGCATTGAAGACGATGGTTGAGATGTAGATGTCAGAAGTTTGTTTTTTCCTTTCTTAGATCCCTGCACATTAGACTTGCATGTATGGCGGCACTTGTTGCACAGAAAATCTTCCTCACTAGGTGTTCTTCCAGATAATCTGGTAACCACAGATCTGTGACTCTTGGAAATAGCATATCTGTCTGTCTGTTTTGTTCTCCAAGGACAGAGGAAGCACTTATAAGACTTTTCTCCTGGCATCTATGAATCAATGATAAAGAAAAAAAAAATAAATCTATTTAATGATGGGAGATTTTTGTTTGTTTGTATGTTCAGTGTGTAATAAATTGATTAATATGACAAACACAATAGGGTTCATTCTCAATTTAAAAATCATCTTTCCTTTCCTACCCTTAAATATGTTAAACAAGAGGCCCATGGGCATATTTAATTCCTTAGTTTGGCCCAACCTAAAACCCTAGAGATAAGGTTTGTGGGCCCACCCTCTCCCTAGGGGCAATAATTTGAGGAAACTTTAACCTGCAATTATTGATGCTGTTGGCATAATACTAATCATGGCCAGCTGTCCCTCAGAAGATTTTTTACAGATATTTCTGATATTTTAATTCATATATATGAACCTTTGATCTATTGTGGCATCACCCTACCCTGGGGACTATGATCTGATCAAACCTAAATCTGCACTACATTAGGAATTAATTTAGCTTGTATTTTGATATGACTAATCATGGTCCTGCTCAGTAAAAAAATTTAAAAAGAGGTTTTTTTTAAAATGTTGTATCCTTTATGTAAAACGTTCATCCCCTGTTGTAGAATTTCCTATCACAATTTAAGGGCCATGATTTTGATTTGAACAAACTTGAATTCACATTTTATCAGGAAACTCTCACATAGGTTTCATCTTTTCTGGTCCAGTAGTTCTTCAGAAGAAGATTTTTTACCCTATCCTATTTTTGCATTTTTTTTTTTTATTATCTCCACTTGGAACAGGGTGTGGCCTTTCATTAGAAGAAACTTGAATCTCCCTCACCCAAGGATATTTAATGTGCTGTTTGGTTGAAATTAATTAGCTCATTCTTCAAGAGAAGATGAAAATGTGGAAAATTTACAATAACAATAACACCAATGATGACGACAGACAATGGACAATTTTGATCAGAATTTGAGCTTCAGAATGAGCTTCAGTTCATATGAGCTAATAAATGGGCAGATAAACTATCACCAAAGTTAAATAATGAATTAATTAAATATGTATAAATAACCAAAGAAATTAATTGATTATACAGTGTATTTTACCTTTTAATTAAATTCAATCAGCATAAAGGATTATCTGTTGAAATAATCTTGTTCAATTCCAAAGATCCATCAAAAAGGAAGCCCACACTATAGTCTAGTCATGTAGAGTTTCACCTGCAGGACATGTAATGCAAATTAATTGTTGACCTAACATCAATAATGAAAAACAGTATAATATATTATCAAATGTTGAATAGTATTTTCTTTCTAAATTAGTTTTCTTTTAATCATTAATCATTATTAATAGTAAAATTTAAAGTAAGACATACAATTAAAACCATTGTATAATGCCTAAAAAAAAGGGGTCGGGGGGCAGGACTTTTGAAAATAATGTCTTTGAGATATTTCCCGAAGTTTTGAAAGTGACATATATCAGCAGATAAATATATAAATCAATTTATATTATTTTAGTTTTTCTGCTCTTAATTTTTAGAGAAAAAGTTGAATAAAGAAGTCAGATCCTCCATCTTTAAGAGTGACTTCCCTTGCAAGAAAACAAAAAAGTGTTAAAGTCCACAATTTACACTATTTACATACATGTTCTAACTTTATTTTTTAAACAATATATCAGTCTTCGACAAATCCCAGGAGTCCGAAGCCCGGGACCTGGTAAAATTGGAAGGGGGCATGTGGAAATTGCATACTTACAAGCCCAAAGGGCATGTAAATTCTGAGGCCTAAGCCTCTGTATTATCAAATTAAATAATACTAATAACATAAAATGTACTTAAAAGTCTGATTTTTCATCTAAAGTTGAGCACCAAATAAAATTTTAACGATAGTTTATTCTACCGCGATTTCTAAGGAACTCTTTTGCAAAGGAGACACAAAAAGTATACACGTTGAAAATAATACGTGACTTCCAAGGAACTCTTTTGCAAAGGAGACACAAAAAGTGTACAGGTTGAAAACAATATTAATGGCGAGACAATAGATCGATAAAAATGGATTTCGGATCATTTCCTTGGCATGAAAAGGCAAATAAGAATAAAATTACTTGATAAAATTCTGGGCAATTCTGTAAATATTTGTTCGGGCTAGCATAATAAGTGGTTAAACCTGCCCAAAGGGCATGTACTGAAAAAAAGATTTGGCGAAGACCGATATATTTAAAAACCTGTAATCAAACAACAAGATGCTTATTTCTGCCCAAAATTTATTTTCTTACTATGTTTGTAATCATTGCACAATGTAAAACACATAATTATATAATATTCTAATTTTTCTAACCCCGATTCGCGGACAATGTAAATAAAGCTCGCTGTGCAATGTAAACCCGAATCCACTTAGAATTAATATCAGTATAAGTTAAACCTAGGGTAAATATTGGTTGTCTCAAATTTGGAAACATATGTATAAGTTGTAGAAATATCTTATATCGTGTATACAGGTTTTTTTTTGTTTTTTTTTTGGATCAGATATGCTCACCAGTGGATTAAGATAGTTCTGATATATGTATTGTGGTTAAAATTAATGTAAAAATCTTTAAATCTATGTATCAAATGGTAATAATGTGCTAAACTTAATGTTTTACAAATACTTACAGCCTTAGTTTACGAAATGACACCAAGGAAACATCTATAACAGGCAGAGACATCAACTGTGTATTTCACCCAGTTCATAAACTGAACAGACGACAGTTTCTCTTCTTCCCGCAAAATGCCAAACGGTATTATTTCAATAACAGCGCAAACGTTGCTGATGATTTTTTTGCCGGAAAAGTTTTTGGGGCGATTTCATGTTTTATTTAAACCTTAAAAACTGATCAGCGAGGAATGTGCTATATTAGAAATATCGTCTCAAAGTTCGAAAGGGGGCGAAATTCCGGAAAAAATCAAATACATGCATAGGTTTGACTTTTATTGTGCATTGTCAGTATCCTGTTTGATCAAAATTGTGTAACATGCGATTAGAGTAGGTGTTAAAGATAAAAAGGAATTGCAGAAAAATTCAATTAAAGACACTTGATTTTTCACCAAGCAGCTAGGCCGTATTTGGTAGAAAGTGAATTGAGTTCTTTATGACGATCTGAGGTGTTGTTTTAGTTTTACAGAAACTTTCTACGTTGCTATGAGTTTGATTTTTTGGGGGGGGGGGGGCAGAAAGGGGGGGGGGGTATTTTATTCTAAACCAATTTAAAGTGGGAGTTGTTTCTTGTTTCTACCTCCAAGAACTTAAGATTGATTGTTTGTGACCTTTAGGTCAAAGGTGAAGGTCATTAAAAAAATTAAATCTTTACCTTCTATCCTGCTAACCAAAATAAACACTGAAAGCTGAATCTGGATACATGTACTTCATATTTCTTTTTTACCTATGGTCAAGGTCAAATGTCAAGGTCGAATTTCAAGTTCAAAGGTCAAGGTCATTTGGGTAAACAGCTAATACCAACAATTTATGTAGATTTCCAATGGCCTTGACTTTTGACCTTGACCTAAATTTCAAGGCCAAATGTCAAAAGATGAAATCCAGTATTGTAGATGCACGCGATCACTATAAATTCAATTGTTTATAATATATTTTCTTGAATGTGCTAGCTGGCATATATCATGGGTTTTTTTTTTAAAATACATGTATATACATATGTAAATACAAAAGCATTCTTCAATAACTATCAATATAGACTTACATTGCACCGGCAACTTTACATTATACATACACTGAATGAAACAACCAACGTATTCTTACATGTAGAAGAGAGTGAATATGGAATGTCTTAATATGGACATGTCTCCGATGTCATCGATACTATTTCTGCCTTTAATCTCGAAAGTTCTATTCTCACAAGTCAGAGTTATCTTTTTTTGCCCATTGTATACACACTAGGTAAGTGGGGAAAATTGATGGTACCTTAAACATAGAAAATGCACAATCCGATTTTAAAACAAATTATATATTTGGTATTTGTGGACTAATCTCTGTTATGCCTAACAATATCTTGAAAAAATGATAAAAAAACAAAAAATTAAAAAATTTACCAAAACACAAATTCACTTCCGGTTTGGACAGGAAGTGCCAGAAACAAACAAAAATCACGCGGAAATAAAGAGAATGTCATGATCTAATATTCCTGTGAATTTCACATCTTTACATCAAACTGCTTCTGAGAAAAACACCAGACAAAAGTGCATTTTAAAATTTGAAATACAGCCATAACATCGGACCAGAAGTTAATTTTTCAAAAAACGGAATTTTATATAAACTTCACATATCAACCTATTATCCAGTGAAAAATTGTTAAAATCTATTTAAACATCTCTGAGTAATCGCGCTCACAAAATTTGGGAGGAATAATAATAATAACTAGACCTTTCTTGGTTGTTCAACGAAAATTGAAGTGCTTTTCGACTCTGCTCCCTTAGCCTTTTATTGTTTACCATTAATGTAATTCAAACCTGAAAAAAAAAAACAAAAAAAAAACAAACCTTACTCTCATCCTTTTTATTCAGAGGACCTTGACCTTTGACCTTTTGAATACAATAAACCCTTTAGTAATTTAAGATTTCTGTAATGTATATTCTTTATATACATCAACATTCTTTACTCCCCCCCCCCCTTTTTCCCCTGCACAATGGCAACGTAGATTTCTTATCTAAACTCTAAACCAGACATCGTATTAACCTAAAATTTCAGGATGCTTTACAAAACACCCCATAAAAACTTTCTGGAAAGTTTAAAGGTCATCGTCTCATTTACCTAGAAGATATAAACTTTATCGGCAAGAAGAAGAAATTCAGAAGTGCCTCAAATTTCTTTTCTGGTGATCGGAGAAACAAGATATACATAATCATCTATAATTTCTTCAAATATCTTTGATGTCATTTGTTTCTTCTGTTATGATTAGTTAATTTCCTTTCAGATATTTATCTTCTCTTTAAACATCAAATATATTTGAATTTTATTTAGAATTAATTCATCTTGTAAAATATGCTTTTTGTGATCATGAAATGAGATTCATGTTTTTTGTCCCCCCTGTACCTTTTAACTTTACATGATTTGACTTTAATTTATGAAAGTCCGTCTACCAAACACTTGAGGATCCACCCCCGTATTTTTGTTCTACGCATTTTAGGTGGCAGCGAATTTAGTTTCGTACTAAAGACCCAGTCAAATATCTTAAAGCACTGAGATCTCTTATGTTTGATGTGATATGTGATGTAGCAAAATGAAAGGAACCATTATGGGATACATGGCGAGTCTAGCAGAGCGCTTGTTGAAAAAATATAGCTATGCAGCCAACAGGACCAAACCTTACTTTTGCTTTCTACGCTTGCCCACCGTGCAAAGAACGATAACTCTAATTACGCGATGAAATCAAGAGAACTCTAAAAGTACTGTTTTTCAGGCCTCTGAAACTCCTATAAGGGTCAAAAAGTGACCCCATGGACCACAATTTTTAAAATGTACTCTTCGTGCTTAACTCAAATCCGAAAACTGTTTACAGATTGGTTGAGAAATAAAAAAGTTGCAGGGAAAAATTTTTTTTTTTATACTGGCCCCTAAAAATCCCTTATTTTGTGGAATTTTGTTTTCATCACCTAATCACCTGAAGACAGTGTTAAAGTAAGTATTCCACTTAAATATGACAAGAATTGCTTGCTTCCTTTCTGAAATAATGGAACATGCGTGATTTCAATTTAACATAGAAACTCTCATGGACAATTTTTGGTGACTCATAAAACCGAAAGTTCTGCTTGGATTGACTTGAAACTTATAGTACATATTCTATTAATCACTCTTAACAATATGTAGTCTTCAAAATATTTTTCCTACATGGTTTTTAAATTTTACAATTTCCATTCCCCCTTTTTCTTAACTTTGGAGTCTTAGAACACAAAAATGTATCACAGATGCAATAACGCTGTCGCTAACTTTTTTGTAGGATTTACTTTGAAGAATCTATTCCTAAAATTTAAATGAATTTCCGTATAAAATAAGAATTTTTTAAGCTCCTAAAGAAATCTTAGTTCTCAACTGGTAAATACCGGAAGTGACATTTCCGGAAGTACAAAACCTTACATATGGGAGACATTAAGTAGGGCTGTGCGGTGCACCAAAAATTTTGGTGCACCGCAGTTCATTCTGTTCGATTCGGTGCACCGATCCAGATTTCTGGATTTCAGTTCGGTTCAAAATTTACATAACACATATAAACAAAAATGGCCGCCAATTGGAGATCGGAAGAGTTTGTTTTTATGATTTTAATACTTTTTAAAATGATTGTGCCAGTTTGAAGTCAGTGATTTAGTTTTTTGATTCCACAAATGTCTTTTCCTTTTACAATAGAGGTTAGTTTACATTGGTATGGGCTAGTAAATAGTCTGACGGGCTAGTGAAAAAGTAGCAGGTATTTTCCAAGTTTTGCTTTTAAATCCAAAATCAATGAAAAAAAATCAAAGTGTGGTTCTCTTGTTCATAAATCTCATCTATCTAATTCTTTTAGCACTTCTACGTTATTCATTTCTAAAGATCATGAAAAAGATCGTCTTTTTTTTTTTACTAATCCGAATTTCCTCCATCCCGATTTTATGGAAAATGCATGAAGGTATCACATTAATTGATTAAATTATTTACAACTACTCAATTGATAACTGAAGAGTAAATATTTACAAGGGTTATTAAAAATATATTAACATTATATTTGATAATTTGAATCTAAAAAAAAAAAAATAAATCACTAGCTTTCACTTCATTTTGGAAGAGGAAGTCCAATGATCAGAAAAAAAAAATGTACACTTCTTTGTTAGAATGTATCCAAAACATGATTGTTCATTATATTAAATTCAGCATTAAATAATTTCTCTGATTATTTACTCATTAATGACTCAGAAGAAAAATGCAAATGGAGAAAATAAGCAGAAGAAAAATGAAAAGAATAGTAATTCATTATGAAATGTAAATGGAATAAAATAATACAACAAAAGTTTCAGATTTTATTATGTTTCTGGGTTAGTACTTTTGCCAGTAAAAATATCAGATCCACTAGCCCCACTTGTTAGTGTCTCAGAAAAGTTTTAGTGAGGACTGAAGTAAAGGAGTTTAATCAGTTTATAAAGCAGAGATTATTATTTTACATTGATGATGAGAAATATTTGGACTGTTTAAGGTTAAATCGAACCGAATCGAAAAAAACCGAAGCATATCATTCTGAACCGAAACCGACCCGAATCGATTAAACCCTGAATCATCCCAGCCCTAACATTAAGATATGCTGTCTAACGGTTTTATTATAAAATACACATAAAGAAAGGTTTTCTTTAAATCCGAAACGTAAAAGTCTTAGGTATAATAATAATGATAACTAGAAGTTCATTGCGAGCAATGAGAGGTCCTCCGTCCGATTCTGAAAAGAAAAACAAAAATTCACGCTGAAAAAGTGATAAAAGAAATTCAGCTTGAAAATCCAAGAAAGCTAACCATTAACCATTCACTTTTTTGCATCACTTCCTGTCACGACCGGAAGTAACGGCGATACAAGATTTTCTCTCGATTCAAATAAACTGATGACTGACTATCAGACCTGAAAGTTTTAGACTTCAGTCGTTACTGTTGCCGAGCAATATTGTGAGAACAAATTCTAATTTTGAGGACAGGTAAACACTCAACCGGAAGTGAATTTTATAAAAATCTCTGCAAACTTTTTCAATCAAAAAGATGAAAACATACATAAAACTCCTAGAAGACTCTCTATTAACCCTGTAAATCCCAGAGAAAAATATTGAAAAACAAAAAGTTGCAAATTTAACATTTTTGAATTCACTTCCGTTTGCGACCGGAAGTAAGAACGACGAAAAATAATGGTCGATCACCATATCTACATTTGATGCTCTATCACCTCAGCAAGTTTCATACTCATATCTTTAGCCATTTTCTGATGATACTGTTTACTTTCTTTTATTCTTTATGTATTCAACTTTATATTTCATGTAATTCCATATACAGGCATGTCCATGTAATCTTTTTCTGCACTTCTATATACTTCTGCATCAGACCATTTGTCTACTACGAAAGGTTGGTCACGATACATTATTTCGCGCGAAACGTCACGGGTAAATATTCGCGCATTTCCTTTGGAAAGTATTTTCTATTGAATGGTGATAGCTTCAATGAAATTTCAAAATGTATGTTCTTATAATCTGAATATTGAGCTTGAGAAAGTATATTTATCATATTGTACTTATTACATATCGTATGGATAAGTAACACTAAAGCAGTGATTTAGGTAAGATTTTCTACAAGTTTTATTTTCCTGTTTACCCCCAAAGTGGACTATCCCGATGAGTTACACATTCATGAAAAGACTGGAATGTTTCGCCCAAAAACATGTCTCGTCCTGCGACGGTCAAGGAATCTGATACCATTTATGTTCAATAACAACATCTTTTAGCAAAAAATATTTATATCAACTTCATTAAACAATCTTTAAAAAAATGGTTTTCTTATTTTGGTCTTTTCTGTTCATTTAATATGACACAAGCCTGCATGGGGAAAAAAACAATGGCCACGTAATAATTACTATATATTGATTGCTTTAGTCAGGCAAGTTTCTTGAAAACTATTACTTATAACCATGGTATAGGATCAGTTTTTCCGTGGTGTAAAACAAAAGGTTGTAGTTATCGTATTTCCACTTGTAGTCATGTCATTTTTCTACTTTGAGATACAGACAAGAACAATTATATTAGACGTTTGAGGAAACCCCGGATTAAAACTCTAGTTCGAAACAGAATTGCAACGTAATTGTGATGTGACAATCCAACAATTCCTTCACATTTCTTTGATCCTTATGGTACTTTCATTCAAACAAACGCTCGGCTGACTCCGTAAATTCCGACCTACTTATCGGAGTTTATGGAGACAGCCGCCATTTTGGACCTGCTTCAAATTTAGAAATGCGAATATCTAGAGTTTGGATTGATCAATTCTAAAATAAATTAAATATTAAGCATTTTCAGAAGAGCCTCTATTAACCTTATTAAAATAAAAGAAAAATATAGAAAAACAAAAAAGTTTTAAAATTCGACTTTTTTAAATTTGCATCTGGTAACGACCGGAAGAACTGACGACGCACAAAAAGGTAATTCTCCTCATCTAGAAGACATAACCTATCATCTCTAACAAGTCTCCAGTTCATATCTTAAACCATTTTTGAAAAAAAGGGGGACAAAATTTCATTTTAAAATCAGAAAACTGTCAATAACTTGGCACTGGAAGCGAGTTTTCCAAATTTTCCTTCTGATGAACAAAGTCCATTTGACGACGCATAATTCCTGAAAGTTTCATTTAAAACCACTGAATAGTTTTTGAGAAATCGCCTGCACAAAATTTTGGGGAAAATAATAATAATAATAATAACTAGAAACTCATTGCGAGCAATGAGAGGTCTTCCGTCCGATTCTGAAAATAAAAACGTAAATTCAAGCAGAAAAAGTGACAAAAGAAATTCAGACACTCTGGAGATTTAACCCTAATCGTCAGCATGAAAATCCAACGTGCTAACCATTAACCATTCACTTTTTTACATCACTTCCTTTCACGACCGGAAGTAACGGCGATGCAAGTTTTTCTCACGATTCAAACTAGAACTGTCCAAAAGGGACAAATACCCCCTGCTGGGTTTTTCAGAGAAGGTACCAAATCACTAATGTTTTCTAGATGTGAGAGGTGTTCACAATTTGCTTAAAGTGACAGTACGGCGCATCTCATCAAAAAACTGACTAGATAAAATTTTCCGACAAGATTTGGAATTTTTTTAATACTCATAAATGTATAAACTTTCAGAAAATTACAACTTTTACAATTAAATAATTTGGATTATTTCATTAAAATTAATAGTTATTTATGGGATGTAAATATATACATCGCAACGTGTTCGGGGTTCCACATGCCATGCTATGCACGCATGCGTAGTTTTCATAAACAAAACAGCATGGTTAGAGAGGGAATCCCGGTAGGCCTGCTACATTGACAAAGTCGACCAAAAAGAAAAAGAAACTGAAAATAGAACTTGAAAAAGCAACTTTCCTGACTAAAATTTAGTTTGGGGATTAATAAAATCGCTGGATAAGGAAGAAACGGGAACTCGGCGACACTCACGCAGGGCTCGCGAAGGTTCTTTTCGACAGGTTTGTTGATACTTGTTATCATTTCTCATTTTTCCGTCGCTTTCAAAGAAAAAAAATAGTGTAAACTCAACATAAAAAATACATCTTTGACTTATAGACATTGTTGCCATTTAAAATGCTAATTTTTTTTAACTGTGCAGAAAAATATTTTGTTTGACATTTGCCGCGATAACGAATGATTAGTTGGTTTTTCCTTTCTCGGACCCCAATACACAAAACGTAAACATTTGTACTTTTAATTCTGTTAAATTCGCCTGAATGCAGACTAAAATCTTCACGATTATTATTTTAGATTATTTTTATCGGAAAGTTATGACAATTTGTGTTTTTGAAAATTGTTTTCACCTAATATTTCTTATAGCTGTAAACTCTACAGTGTAGGCACGTGCCGTTTTAGAATTCACGTGGTACAAGTAAACAGATCTAAGATTGCTCCAGTTCGTACGACCCTTGATTTTCTGGCAGATTCTAATTACGTTAATTTTGTTTGAGTAGAGAATATTTCTGTTTCTCAAACTGCTTACATCAACTTTATACCTTATTTCTTAATGACATGTTGGGTAAATTTGGATGAAAAAGCACACATTTTGCAGCCGTACTGTCGCTTTAAACATTTAGAGTGAAAATTTAATTACTCATTATATTTTTTTTTAAATGAATGAAATTAAGGTGCAGCCTAATAAAACATCAATACTAATAACTACAGTGTTTTTTATTACATTGAAAAAATAGTTTGCAACTATCTGTCATCTTTGTGAGACATGACACTCTGCAAATTGATTGTTGAAAAAAAATATCATAATTAATTATACAAAGTCAAATTGATCTTAATACCTTTATATCAAATTCATTTTAAAAATAAAAGGCTGGTTTCGGTAACTATGTATTTTGACAGACATAAATTACAATTAAGAGGCTTAGACAATAGAGATCTTTATTTCTTTCTGCCCAATTCCCAGGAGATATAGATAAGACCTGCTTGATCAGAGATGCCCCAACAGCTTCCCACACTGAACCCATTAATTAATCTTTAACTGGATTCATGTCCACTCATTACTCCAAAGGGACAAATAGATTTACACTATCTGCTGTGTAATGTAAAAACTGTTTTTAGTATTTTGTGATTTTTTTTTTAGTTCTAATGAGTAGTTTTAAGCTGTAGTTCACATTTTTGTACAGATGTTCTAGATTCTAAGTCTCAAACCTTAGACATGAAGTCAATAAAAATAAAAAAACTGTAAAATGCAGAAAAATTATCAAATAATGTTGAAAATACCAGGTGAACATCTTCATATGGTAAATAATAAGTGTACAAATTTTCATACAAATCTATGCAATAGTCTCTGGGAACAGATCTGTACAAAACCACATAATAAAAATGAAAAAAAACACCTGTAAAATGCAAAAACATTATCCAATCATGATGAAAATACCAGGTGCACACATTCATATGGTGAATAATAAGTGTACAAATTTTCAGACAAATCCTTGCAACTGTTTCTAGGAAATGGTCCGGACAAAATCTCGTCTACAGACAGACGGACAGACAGATGGACATGCAGATTCCAATATACCCCCCCTAAACTTCGTTTGCGGGGGGTATAATAAACTGATGACTGAATATCAGTCCTGAAAGTTTTAGTCCACAGTCGTTTACTGTTGCCAAACAATATTGTGGGACTAAATTCTAATTTTGAGAACAGGTAAACACACAACCGGAAGTGAATTTTATAAAAATCTCTGACGTTTCTCTAGAAATTTGCAGTATCTACAACATGCATAAAATCATTTCAGGTACTTCATCGATAAGCGATATTTATGAGAAAGTTAAATATAAGAATAACGTAGTTTATCTCCTAAAACCGGAAGTTGACGTTTTTGTTTCCGGTGGAATCTAACATATTTCAAAACAGCAAAAGAGATGCAATAAAGTCATGTAAGTTTTAATTTAAAAAAGAAAAGTTAAAATTTTTGATTTCTTTGATCACATCCTTTGACAAGCGGAAGTGACGACTGACGCGTTTAACCCAAATGGTTTCACTTACCCCTCAACGTCCATTACTCTTAAAATTTTGGTGTTTTAATCTTTTACCTGTTTTTGAGATCTCGCACAGACAACTTCTCATATTGAGGACAGGAAAACGCGACCGGAAGTGAATTTTTGAAAAAAATATTTAAGGTTACTCTAGACATTTGCACTCTGAATAGCACATTTAAATTCATTTCAAATACTTTATCTATAAAGAATATTTACGGGAAATTAAAAAACTCAAATTATTTAGTTTTTCTCTTCTATCCGGAAGTTGTCGTATTTGTTTCCGGTGGGACCAACATCTTTCGAATCTGCGAAAAAGATGCAATAAAGTGATGCAATTTTCAATTAAAAAAAGAAAAGTTGAAATTTTCGTTTTCTTTGATCACTTCCTGTGACGACCGGAAGTGACGGCTGACGCTCTTAACCCAAATGTTTTTGCCTACATCTTAAGATCTGTTTCTCATAAAAGTTTGGTTTCATAATCTGTTAGTGTTTCCGAGATGTTGCCCACACAACTTCTCATTTTGAGGAGAGGAAAACACGCGACCGGAAGTGAATTTTACAAAGATATTTGACATTACTCTAGACATTTTTAGTCTGAACAGCATATATGGAAGCTGAAAAACCAATTTTTTAAATTCGCTTCCGGAAGCGACCAGAACTAACGATGACGCATGAAAAGGTCCCTTCGCCAATTTAGAAATCATGTTCTATCATCTCTAACAAAAAAAAAAAAACAAAAAAAAAAACGAAAAAAAACAAAACAAAAAAAAAACACTCGACATCATTTATAAAGTTGAAAAAGTAAATTTAAGCAAACAAATTCGCGATTAAACCCAGATCGCCTTCGTGAAAATTCAATATGGAAGCAACTACACCAGCGCAATTTTACCAGCCATCATTGATGTTTACTTTGTATCATTGCCAGAAGTAACGAGCGTCAGGGAGGTTAAAAGTTTTTTTTTTATATAGTGCGGAATTATAGAATGAGAGCTGGCTAGACAAATTTTGTGCAAGCAGATTCACATCGGAATTCGTTACTTGAGTTTAAACAATAACAAATAATCTATTACTGATGAACTGATGATACTATTTACTTCCTTCATTCTTTGTGTATTCAATTTTTTATTCCATGCAATTCCATATACCTGTATTTCATACAAATGTGTCCGTGTAATCTCTTTCTGCACTTCTGCATCAGACCATTTTTCTACTATGAAAGAAGTCATGATACATTATGTCACGAGTAAATCTTCGCGCCTTTTCTTTGAGATGTATGTTCTATTGAATGGTCTCCATTCTCCTATATATTATTGTATGTACCGTACAAATTACTCATTTTATTGCATTTGGAGGTCAGAGTATTTATGTTTTCAAAGACAGATTACCCATTTTGTAATCTGAAAGATCCAACAATTCCTTCTTATTTCATTGATCCTTATGGTAGTTTCGTTCAACAAGAGGCTTGGCTGTCTCCATAAACTCCAACCTGCAATCGGCAATCCTTGACTGACTCCGCTATGCCCCATACAAACCTCGGAAGTGATTGGTGGAGAAATATGCATCAAATCGATTACATTTCTCCGCCGGAAACTGCCTTGTAACTCATTTCATATTTTACTCTGCATAAAGTTCTTCAAACATTTTTTTCTCTTGTCTAATTCTTCCTTGGATATTGGTTCTGATCACAACATCATGTAAGTAGTCTTTGAAAGCAAAACATAGTGTTGGGGTGCTTCAAAGTAACTCAGACTTCAAAAGTATAACATTTGGAGAAATTTCAATTAAGATCACATGACTGTATCAGCAACATGGTAGAACACAATTGACGTCTGAGGTTAGTATGCGAGGAATGAGCCACCCGAGGAGCTTCGAGTGCCGACCTGCTTGTGGGAGTTTGCGAAGACAGCAGCCATTTTGGACCCGATTCAAATTTAGAAATGCGAATATCTAGAGTTTGGATTGATCAATTCTAAAATAAATTATATATAAAGCATTTTCTGAAGAGCCTCTATTAACCCTTCTAATATAAAAGAAAAATATAGAAAAACAAAAAAGTTTAAAAATTCGACTTTTTTAAATTCGCATCCGGTAACGACCAGAAGTACTGACGATGCACAAAAAGGTAATTCCCCTCATCTAGAAATCATAATCTATCCTCTCTAACAATTCTCCAGTTTATATCTTAAACCATTTTTGAAAAAAAAGGGGGGACAAAATTTCATTTTAAAATCAGAAAACTGTCAATAGCTTGGCACCGGAAGCGAGTTTTCCAAATTTTCCTTCTGATGAACGAAGTTCATTTGACGAAGCATAATTCTTGAAAATTTCATTCAAAACCACTGAATAGTTTTCGAGAAATCGCCTGCACAAAATAAAATTTTTGGGGAAAAAATAATAATAAGAAGAAGAAGAAGAAGAAGAAACAGTAGAATCACTGTAAGGTCTTCCGTGAAGACGGAAGACCTTAATAAGAAACAGTAGAATCACTATAAGGTCTTCCGTGAAAACGGTGAACTGATGAACCTAATAAGAAACAGTAGAATCACTATAAGGTCTTCCGTGAAAACAGAAGACCTTAATAAAAAACAATGGAATCACTATAAGGACTTCTGTGGAAACGGAAGACCTTAATAATAATATCATGAAAAAAAATAAATATCTTATGAGATGGGATAAAAGACAAAGAAATAAATATTTCATAATTGTTTTTCCATAAGACATATCAAGTTATTTTAGTTACTTGATGTAGAAAATTTGGGGTTTGATGGTAAAAGACAATTATTTTTAATTTCCTGGTGGTAATTTCAGACTTCAATATTTTGATTATATTATTTTACTCTCACTTCTTTAGGTATTGCACAAATATAAAAAAAATACAATTTTAATATAAAGATACCCAACCCCCGAGATCTAACAATTAAATCAAAGTTAGTGTGTGTGAGACGGGTGTTAGATACTTTCACTTCCTTTTCCATAGTAGTCTTTAAATTGAGGTTCAAAACTTCTCAGCCATAATATTTTCTACCCCTTATAAAATGTTGTGGGGTTGAACATTTCCCTGCCATATCTTGAACCCCATCTTACCATCTTACCATTCAAAAATTATTTTTAGATCAAAAATTTTTAAACACTGGGATCAATATTTCATAGGGAGGTTCAATATTTCGCAGCGATATTTTGAACCCGGGTTCAAAATATTACGGGGTTCAATATATTATATGACAACAACTAAGGATGCACACTACTATGCTTGCTTCAGATGCTGGATCTGACCTACATTTCATACATGCCAACTTTTGAAAATTCCCATGGGGGATTTTGCGCGTGATGACAATTTTCAAAGCTTTAAATTCGCGACATTTTGTCGTGAAAATAAATGTTTATCCCATTTTTTTTTAATTTATAATATCAATATCACTTGTTAATACAATTTAAGAATAATTAATACAAACAAATTTTTTTCCTTCCAAAATTCAAATATCTCTTTAGTTTAACAACATTATGTTTGAAAAAGACACATAATTTGGTGAAAATGTACAACTTTCAGTTCAAATAAATTTTTTTGCAAAGTTTTAGAAATATATATATAAGGTTTTGTTACTGTACAGTTTCTGGGAAACATTTGTTAAATTCTATATTTACATTTTACACAATTAGAATTTCCTTATTAGACATTAAATTGAAAGAAATATTGAAAAATTGCAATGCATTGTGTGTGTGAGTGAGTGTGTGAGTGTGAGACAGAGAGAGAGAGAGAGAGAGAGATAGGAAAATTTGTTTGTGGTATGTACTTTAAATAGAAGTGTCATTTTATTCCCTATTAATAAGTAGACATCATGATGATTAATTTTATCACACACACAAAACAATTTGAAGAAATGAATTTACTCTTGAGATCATCAATTATTTATAACAAGGATACCCCCTATCCAAAACAAAAATTAAAATTGTTATAATCATGATGAACTTTTTCATATTAATCCTGGCAGTGTCGTGTGGGTATTCCCTTGTCATATTACATGGGGGGGGGGGGGGGGGAGGGGGGGGATTCAGTGTACTTGAGGTATAAGACTTTTTTGTTTCATCTAAATTATTTTTATCTCATTTTAACCGGTAAAATTTACAATATTTTTATTACAAGCAGATAAAATCAGCAGCTATGCTTTGTTGTTTTCTACTTTCGTTTTTAAGTAACGATCAACAAGGATTAATCAGTGTTAATTCCGATTTTGTTGATAGTTTATCATATCACTGTATTTAATTTTTGTTTTTAATAAAATGATATTTAATTAACCCCTAAATCTATGTGTTTCACTATGCATACCCCTTCTGACTGAAAAGTTTAATCCCCTAACTGCTCCAGGCTATATGTTACCTGTACCTGGACAGCTGTGTGCGTTCAAGCGAGAAGTGATTTCCTGTAGCTAATTAACACCTCTGTCTGAGTTAAATAAACAAAGGACTAATCTGTGTGCATTGAATAAACAAGTCTGATATTCTAATCCCGATTGACAAAATATTGCGGTAGGGAAACTCTGAAAATCGGAAATTTTAGGGTGAATTCTTTCAAATCGGGATTTTAGGGCAATTTTGCTTTCCCGATCGGGAGAGCGGGATCAAAGGGTAAAATCGGGAGGATCCCGCCTAAATCGGGAAAGTTGGCATGTATGACATTTTCTGGTTGAGTGACCAGGTTTAAGTTCTTGGAACAGGTCTCATTTCCAAGTAACTATAAGCCCTATATTGACCAAACTTGCATGGATGATACATCTAAGGATGCACACTACTGGACTTGCTAAGGATGCTGGATCTGACCTACATAAATTCATGGTTGAGTGACCAGGTTAAAGTTTTTGGAGCAGGTCTCATTTTCAAGAAAATATAAGCCCTATATTGACCAAACTTGCATGGATGATTCATTTAAGGATGCAACACTACTAGACTTGCTACGGCTGCTGGATCTGACCTACATTTTCCGGATGAGTGACCAGGTTAAAGTTTTTGGAGCAGGTCTCATTTTCAAGTAACTTTAAGCCCTATATTGACCAAACTTGCATGGATGATACTAATTTTGCACACTACCAGGCTTGCTTCAGATGCGGTATCTGACCTACATTTTCCACATGAGTGACCATGTTTAAGTAAACTATAAGGGCTATCTTAAGCAAACTTGCATGGATGATGCATCATGGGATGAACACACTCAAAATTGCTTCAGATGCTGGATATGACTTACATTTTCTGGATGAGTGACTAGTTTAAAGTTTTCAGGTTAGTCCATTCCCAAGTAACTGCAAGCCCAATCAGACCAAAATTGCTTAAATGTTACATCTACGTTGCACACTACTAGATTATTAGTTTGGGACTTTGCCTTACTTAAAGACAACATTCGTTGAGATGAGCTCTGTAATATTTGATAACCTATGTTTTAATAGGCGGAGGGGTTTAATTCAAAAAATTAATCAAGGATAAACTTTGGTACTCATAAAGAAATTACAATCATGCCCCTTAATCTCAATTTACATTTATAATTCATACTTCGGGATTGTATCGCTCATCATTTTGATGCTTTATTATTAATATCAGATTTAAATTCATGTTTAAACATTTAATTGAAATCGCAAGAGTTATCTCCCCCACTGTGTTGTACATCTTAAAGGAGAGATGTTTTTGTTACATTTCCCTTTCAGAGGAAATTAAAGGTACATTTCAGAAAAGAAAAAAAAATGGATCAAGTCTAAATGAAATTTTTTTCCAGATTTTATGGTGCATTCGAGCCAGTAAAGTTACAGTCATTCGCATAGAATATTGTAATGAATGGTATAAAATTACAACATTTTTTCCCTGTCATTTCTAAACATTTTTATCATCTCTTTGTAGGACACTGCTAAGCAAGCTGGTTCTCCATTCACTGGCATTATCTCTAAGTGCTTTGAACACCACCTAAATATTTACATCGATTCACAAGATAAGTAAGTTTTTCATCTGACAGTTGGTACTCAAAAAGGTAATAAGCTGATCAATGCTGGCTACTTTGTTTTTGTAGATTGTACAGCATTGTAGAGAAATGAGAGGAGGGTCACAATTCTATGTCAGTATTTTTAGGTCACCTGAGTCACTCAGGTGACCTATTCTATCTGTTTTTGTTCATCTTTGTTTTTCGTCCATTGGTCGTTAACTTTTGATCATTTTCAGCTTCATCTCTGGAACCACTGAACCAATTTCAACAATTTTAGCATTTAACATAAATTGGAGAAGTGTAACAAAAATTATGAAATTAATGCCCTAGGTCTTGAGGGGTGGGGCTTAAACCATCCAAATTAATATAAATCTTTAAAAATCTTTTTCTTTACTCTTGAACTCAAGAAGTCAATATATTGGCTTGATTGTAATAAACACTGAGCCCTTTAATAAATTTGTGAAATTCATGGCCCCAGGGCCAGGGGTTCTGGTGCTAGGGCAGGGTTATGTTGAATATATAGTGAAAATGCATTAATTCTTTAAAAATCTTCTCCTCTGCTCCTGGGTATTTAGCAAAAAACTAAATGCATAGTGAACTAAGTGCATATAGTTATAATGAGCAAGGGTGCCTCTTCCAAAATTGTGAATTTCATGGCCCCTGGGTTGGGGGTTCTGGTGTTTAGGTTGGGACCTGTTGATTATATAGCAAATATGCTTTAATGCTTTGAAAATCTTCTTTTCTGCCCTTGAGTATTAAGCAAACAAATTAAATGCAATAATATAAAATAATGTAAATGTATAAATATAAATAAATGTGTCTCTTCTCTGCTCCTGGGTATCTAGAAGGCAAGCAGAGTTCAAAATTGTAATAAGTGAAGCAAATAAGAGTTACTCCCCTTTGCTCAATTATATTAATCAAGAAATCCTTGTCTGTAATTTAATTAACAGGTTATTTGAATGAGAGAGAATTCATGAAAGAATATTATATATATAGAGAGAGAGAGAGAGAGAGAGAGACTTAAAAAAAAATGTTTGGTTTAAATGAGCAAATCACGCTCAAAGTCAGATTCTTACCTGTAAAGCATTAAAAAGATTTAAATAAAGATTATATACAAGTAGCAAAATTGCCAATTTGTACTATGTGTATACTGTGGTGTATTTTTATCAGTTGATCAGGGATTTTCAGTTAAAGTAACGGATACAATAGACTAATTGGTGAAAATCTGTATAAATTTGTTTTATACTTAATCAAAGTGACCAAGTGATTACAGAGAGCCAGGGTGACTAGGGGACATGTTGTAGTTGTGACAAGTGGCAAACCAGCCACATTTTGTAGCCAAGTGGCGAGTGCTGGTAACAAATATTACCAAGCTGTTTGCATACCCAAGAGGCAAGTGTTGGTACCAAGTGTTACAAAGTGGCAAGCAGCTAAGTTGTTTGTGTAGCCAAGAGGCATCACCTCAAGTAAATATACAGACTTTAGAGAATTCTCTTTATGTACTTTATTGTAGCATTATGCAAGTGACATATATTTAAATGCCTTACTAGGCAAATGTCCATTGTACAGCTAAACTTTGATTGATTGATTGTGTATTGTTTTATGTCCCATTTGAGAATTTTTCACTCATAGAGAAGTCACCACATACCAGTGAAGGGCTTCAAATTTTGACCTTTACGCGGCACTTAGGGCCATTGAGCTGTGAGGGATCTTTAACGTGCCAACACCTGCTCTGACACAGGGCCTTGGTTTTTAAAGGTGCTTAGACACAGATTTGAAGTTAATATTTTTTCAAATTTTCTGTATAATATCACGACTTATATATTGCAATAGCATTTCACACGAAAATTTAATTAAAAACTTATTTTATCTGGAAATTATTGGAACTACGAATTCCTGGACGCGTTTGATTAACACATCCTTGCACTTTCACAAATTTTATCTTTATCCTTAACATTTAAGAAAAGAAGCGATTTTGTTGTGTATTAATGAAAAACATTACATCTATAATCCAGAAAATTCAGAGTAGAAATGTGCGAAAGCAAACCCCCTCACTAATATCGTCAGCCCGTGCTCAGTGTTATGTACAGAGTTTAACAAATTAAATACACCCGTGAAACGTAAACTGTTTTTGTAAACAGGGCACGAGCTCTGTTATTGTTAATATTTACGATTCACCGGGTTTGTTCAATTGTTAAAGTCTGCACACACCACTGAGCACGGACTGACAATACTGTGAGTGGGTTTTGCTTTCGAACATTTCTACTCTGAATTTTCTGGATTATAGTTTCAATATTTTTCATTAATACACAACAAAATTGCCACTTTTCTTAAGTATTAAGAATAAAATTAAAATTTGTGAAAGTGCAAGGATGTGTCAATCAAACACGTTCAGAAATTTGAAGTTTCAATAACTACGAGATGAAATAAGATTTTTATTATATTTTAGTATGAAATGCTATAGCAACATATAAGTCATGAAATTCTACAGAAAATTTGAGAAAATATTAACTTCAAATCTGTGTCCAAGCACCTTTAAGGTCTCATCCGAAGGACCTGCAACTTTCACTTCAAAGTGCCAAGCGCAGGGCGAAGACATAGTTGCTACCCATTTTTTATTGACTTAAGTTGTGGCTGAGATTCGAACTCACGACCTCCCGATCACAGAGCCAGTGCTCTACCGACTGAGCTACTGTGAACGGTGCTAAACTTTGAAATCTTGAACACAGATATCTCGAAAACCCCGGATATGATGAAGTTAGGCCATGGTCCCAACAAAATTTGCTCTATAATTGATTAAAATGAACCCCTCTATGTCGAACACGGTAACGTAGAATAGCCTGATTATCTTGAAGTGAAATTGTTTACCCATTCATTAAAATTACACATGTTATCTTGAAGTCAGGATAATTTCCCCCTCTGATGATCAAGTCTGTTAGGTAAACCGAATGCTCTATTGATAACATCCACCTGTCTGTCACGCACGGGTTGCTTGTGTTCCTGTGATCAAAAGATAATAGCAAGATAATTATATAAGGTGTCTGTATGTATGGCTTACATTGATTTTAATTATGCAAGCTAAGGATTGTGTGTATTAATTTAATGCATTCGAATGGATGACACGTTAATTGTTTTGTGGCTGGGATATGTTTATCTTGATAATCACTATTTAATGCTATGTGTAATATATGTATGCGCTTGCATAGATTATGCATATCCAACTATAAACATCAAAGTGAAGCAAAAATCTATAATTTGATATGCAGTTTGAATTTATTTTTCTTTTATAAGAGCGTGCAGAATTTACAATCATCAGTACACACCATTATGGCAGAAAAGCAATCTAATGAAAGACCCGGTACACAACTAGGGGGATAGTTAGATTATCTGCTGTTGGCATTAAAAAAAAATAAAAGTATACAGCATTGAGACAAAATTCCAGGCAATCACTAAAGTTGATCAAGGCAAAGAGTCAAAGTCGGCAATAGCAAAGAAGTTCAAAGTTCTGCTAAACACTGTAAAAACACTGGCCTGGCTGTTTGTTTTAAAAGACAATCACCTGTGACCTGTTACCAATAACTCGCTTCAAGATTAATTATAGGTTGATACGCACAAGGCTCTAGCTTCTCCAACATTTTATATACAGTCAAACCTCATCTCAAACTCAATGGGACCGAGAAAAAACTTCCGAGATATCCAAGGATTCAAGATATCTGAAGTAAAATACTTAAAGAATAAGGGATTGGGACTTCCAAATCATTTGACATATCCATGGTATTCAAGATATCAGTGTTTGAGATACCAAAATTCAACTGTATCAATATTTTTTTTTGTAGTCTGCAAATATATTTTATTTACTGTTACAATAGTCACCCGCCTGGCGCAGTGGTTAGAGCATTTGCTCTAAAGTTGTGGAGTAAGGAGTTTATCCGGGTTCCATGGCCCATGGTTCCATGGTTTGTGCGGGTTCCAATCCCACTGTGGGACGTGGAAACTGGTCCTTCGGATGAGACCATTTAAACCGAGATCCTATGTCGCAGTAGGTGTTGGTACGAAAAAGATCCCTCACTGCTCAATGGCCCTGAGTGCTGAGTAAAGGTCAAAATTTGTAGCTCTCCACGGCAAGTGGTGGCGTCTCCATATTAGTGAAAAACGTTAAACAAACAAACTGTTAGAATAAAGTCATAAGATTGGTTTTATATATCAAGGACCTATATATTAGTATATAGGTCCCTGGTTTTTTGTATTGCTATTTATAGACAAGACTCCACAAAATGGATTCTGAAGTTTGATGACACTTATAAATACACAAACATTAATGCCATCTTGGTTGAGGTGATTAGTGTAGGTATACATGTGCATTCACATTAAGCATGGATGAAAGAGTTCATATTAAAAGAAGACTCTACTGACAGTTTGCTCAGGTATTTTTTTAATGCCCCCACCATAAAATGGCTGGGGGCATTTAGTTTTACCCTGTTCAATCATTCTATCATTCCGTCATCATTGACTTTCGGTTCATTATCTCGGCAACAGTTTCCCACATTCAACTCAAATTTGACATACGGATACGTCATAAAAATACGCAGGTCAATTTTGAATTTGGGGTTGGTCCAATGATTTTTGACAGAGTTATCTCTCTTGAACTTAGAAAAAAAATTTAAAAATTTCATTTTCGGCTTTCTGACTTTTGTAGGGATATATGTACAAGGTTGGAATTGCATATGCAGGTAATTTACCAGAAAATACAGGTAAAATTTGAATTTAGTCATGCTTCAATGATTTTTGACAGAGTTATCCCTCTTGAACTTAGAAAAAAATAAGAATTTTTTCAGTTTTTGCTCTCTAACTTTTGTAGGGATCTTTTGTGCAAACATATTTATAACTAAATATGGCATTTGAAATTTTGGCTGCCTCAGGGGCATTTGTGGCATTATGACACATCTAGTTTTCTACCAGCTCTACAGACAAATGGCTAGGGGAAGTTCATTCATTAGAGGATAGCATTAATATGGCTACATAAACAACATTAGATTTAATGAACTTTTTTGTTTTATTTAAGCAACTGTTATTTAGTAGTGCTAATATATATATCAAAATATTAAAACAATAAAATATATCAAAAAAGCAGCATTCTTCACTATTGCCAATGGCTTTATAGCTAGAATCAAGGTAACCGGACCCTTCACCTATCCGGACGATTTTGACTGTTGGACTTCAATGTAAAAAATGCATTTAGCCATTCATAAAGACACTGAATAAGCAATTCTACATTGGTTTAAATCAGGCCTAGAGATAGAAATTTGCCTATATTAGGCCCCTTGCTTCAGGCAAAGGCTGAGCAGTTTACTTCTCAGTTGGGAGAATTGACGTTTAAGTGGTCCTCTGATAGGTTAGACACATGGCATAACTTTTAAAAAAGTATGCAGAGAATCTTGATCTGTTAACACCCAGAGTGAACCAACGTTGGAATGGAAAGAAATGTACCTCAAAACACTACTCAGCAACTACATTTACTACAACCCTTGTGACATCTTAAATGCAGATGAGGCAGGGTTCTTTATAGCTCACCTGAGCTGAAAGCTTAAGTGAGCTTTTCTGATCTCATTTTGTCCGCCGTCCATCTGTTTGTCTGTTCATCTGTAAACTTTTCACATTTTCAACTTTTTCTCAAGAACCACTGGGCCAATTTTAACCAAACTTGCCACAAAGCATCCTTAAGTGAAGGGGATTCAAATTTATTCAAATGAAGTGCCACGCCCTCTTTCAAGGGGAGATAATTAAGAAATAGAGAAAATTTTGTTTTATCTTTTAAAAATCTTCTTCTCAAGATCCACTTGGCCAAAAAAATTGAAACTTATATGAAACCTTCTTTACATAGTGTAGATTAAAATTTGTTCAAATCATGACCCCGGGGGTAGGGTGGGGCCACAATGGGGGATCCAAGTTTTACATACATGTAGGAATTTATTGGGAGAAGTCTTCAAAAATCTTATACTGAAGAAGACCAAAGCCATGTTTAGTCATATTGATATGGAAGCATACTCAGATCCTTCAAATCAAGACCCCCCCCCCCCCCCGGTTTAGGGTGGGGCCACAATGGGGGATCAAAGTTTTAAATAATATACAGTTGAACTTCACTATCTTGAACACTGATATCTCAAATACCCTGGATATGTCGAAGTGATTTGGAAGTCCAGTTCCCTTATTCTTTAAGTATCTTTAAGTATATCTCGAATACTTGGATATCATGAAGTTCTTTCTCGGTCCCATTTAGTTTGAGATAATGAGGTTTGACTATAGGAAAAAGATCTTGAAAAATCTTCTTCCTAAGAACAGCAAAGCCATTATTAGTCTCATAAATATGGAAGCATCCCCATATAGTGTAAATTCAATTTTGTTCAAATTATGACCCCCTTTGGGTAGGATGGGGCCACAATGGGGGATCAAAGTTTTACATAGGTATATATAGGGGAAAAAATCTTGAAAAATCTTCTCCTTAAGAATAGCAAAGTGATTATAAGTCATATTAATATGGAAGCATCCTCAGTAGTGTAGATTCAAGTTTGTTCAAATCATGACTCCTGGGTGTAGTGTTGGGCCACAATGGACGATCAAAGTTTTACATAGGAGTATATAGGAAAAATCTTTTAAATCTTCTTCTCAAGAACAGCAAAGCCATGATTGGTCATATTTATATGGAAGCATCCTCAGGTATGGTAGATTCATTTTGGTTCAAATCATGACCCCCGGGGTAGGGTGGGGCTACAATGGACAATCAAATTTTTATATCGGTCATGAGTATATATATAAGAAAAATCATCTTCTCAAGAACAGCAAAACCATGATTTGTTATTAATTTTTCAGAAGTATTCTAAGGTAGTGTAAATTCATGTTTGTTGAAATCATGACCCCCTAGGGATAGGGTGGGGCCACAATTGATGATCAAAGTTATACATAGGAATACATAGGAAATTTAAAAAAAAAAAAATCTTCCTCTCAAGAACAGCAAAGCCATGATTGATCTTATTTATATGGGAGCATCCTCAGATAGTGTAGATTCAGATTTGTTCAAATCATGACCCCTGGGGGTAGGGTGGGACCACAACAAAAGTTCAAACTTGAAGGGAAAAAAGCCACAGTTTGTCAAAGAAATACAGAGTATGTAAGCATCCTTGGTTATTGTAGATGCAACTTTGTTCAAATCATACTGAAAACTCATATATTTTAAAAGGCAGAAACTCAAGCTTAATATATATTGTACTTACCAGATATGGAATCTTTATCTTTTGTTAAAATATCAATTCTATCCCAAGCTTCATATGACAAACAATCCCCCTCTTTTAAACAATCTTTTTCCTTCTGTCCAACAATACAATGTGGCATACAATTTGAAAGTTGGTAGTCTGACAAAATGTTGTTTAAATAAATTGACCTATTAGGCCAACCTTAAATTTCTCTTGATCTCAATTGAATTTTACAACTATGTTTCCATGAGGATGCAGTAGCCCAAATGCAGCAATGTTACAGCACAAAAGCAGCATATTTAATTTTTTTGAATTAAGCTGAAACATTTTTAGGGTTAATAGGCATGTTGTGGAGATGTGCAGAATGAAAGTCATCTTGCAAGCACATACAACTACTTGTGTGTCTGTGTGATGAGTAAATTGACTGTTAAGGATAGATGATACAAATTTTATCAAAAAACAGGTAAAGTTATGTTTATTTAAGTAAAATAAATAAAGGATACATTTTAATTTTAAATTCAGTTTCACAATAATGCAATTTAAGGGGGGCGACTGGGGTTTCCATTGCACAATACTTCGTGTATCATAGTAAAATGAAGCGTATTTACTCTTTTGAAGCAACTATTTTCAGAAAATTACTAAAGGATGATGTGACATAACTGCTATCTGGGGCCTCTTTTTCTACGACGAATTATATTTAATCTACAACGATTTTGATAGTTTTCAAACATGAGTGAATAAATACGACGCCTTTTGAATAGTTTCAATAGTTCCGACACATTTTAATTATAAGGATTACTGCATTATCTATGATTTTTTAGACCCTATGACAGCAACATTCGGCCAGGTTTGTGACAATATCTTCTTTTCTGAAAAGAGAATAGGCTGGTCTTGGTACAATAGAGGGATATGCATGTCCGAGAAATTTACCTTATATGGCTATTGTTATTATTTCGCACATAGTCGCTTACCGAGAACAATTGTCCAATCTGACGACAGAACGACAAAACATGCTGTCGTTTACTACATTTTTACATTTTATCACAGACACGTGGTTTAGGTCAATTTACACATTATCTCTACCATATTTCAAATTTTTAATGGTCAGCCAAGGCTGTTTATACATATTAATATGCATTGAACCTCAGCATTTACCGTTCTGGATCAAGAAATGCACATGAAACTTGTATTCACTGATACTCAGGAATACATGTAGACCTAGTGAATTGCCCACCAAACGCTTTACAAAACCTTAAATTATGTATATTTATAAATCAATTGTTTGTAACTGTGAGCTGGGAAATTGTAGATCCGTGCCTAATCTGTGAATCAAATGCATAAAAAATTGTTTATCGAAAAGTAGGTAAAAAGCCTTTTTTCCAAGCATAAAATTTCCATAGTATTTTTGTGGTACTCACTCGTAATGCATCTCATATAGCTGATTGGTCAGTTAGAAAGTATGGCCAGTGCCTCGATTAGCGTATGAATTTATTCTTATGTCAGGAAAAATAGTTTCGTCGATCTGGTCATATTAGGAAAGGCCAGCTAGATTTTACGATTTTTTAAAAAAAAGAACATGTGAGCGAAGTTAGGTACATTTTTCTCCTTTCACATATAAGTAGATTTCAATAAAATACAGTGACCAGCCAAAGGAGAAAAATGTACCTACTTGCACTCGTATATTTTAAGAGCTTCAAAGAGTGGGGCAGGGCCAAAATTCAATGGGAATCGGATGTAAACATGGTACCCCTACCCAAATGAAAGATCTATATCTTCCAAATTACACTTCTATTTTTGTTAAAAGTAGTTTTCCATAAGGGTAAACATATCAGTGATTAGTTGCATGCAAAAATTAGAGTAAAATTTTGACACTTAATTTTTTGTCAATTTACCAGGGGCCATATGTCAAATCATCCTTTAATAGAATTAAGAGATCACAGGTTAAAAAATCTAATTACAATTTTATATAACTGATTATTAAAACGATTTTTCAACCGATAGGTAGATTGACGTTGTAATAGTGTATTTGTGATGTTATTATAAAAAAGTATAGAATATAAGCTCTTGAGATTTAGAAAACAGAAATTTGAGAATCTCACATTTTTTTTTTTTGGTACAAATCCTTTATATCTGTTATATTTTGTAGTACTCCATAAAAACAGGAAAATTTCATAAATTTTGATATTTTGAGATGCCCCCACTGGAAACCAGACTAGAATTTTGTGTTTCTTACAAGTAATGTACAATATAGTATAACTCATCACATATTATAATTTGAGCAAAAAGTATATAGTAGAATTTGTATAATTTGCTTTGAAGTGCGAAAAAATGGCACTTTCCCATATAATCCTATAGTTAATGTACCTGTATTTTGAGACGGTCCCCAAAAATACCTAGACAGTAGATTTTCCCTAAACTTGGCATGTACACTGAAGTCAATGTAAGTTCCGTATGGTATAAAATTAAAGAGTTTCTCTATTGTAGTGTTCACACAATAAAACCCCAGTCGGCTCCCTTAAGGTGACAAAAAGTTGTGTTGATTTATCAGAATGAATGCAGAAAGGTGGACTTTTGAACATCATAGGAAGTTACAATTTCTGAAAAATTAGAAATTTAATATTTGCATCATTTACAACCAAAATAGGTCCAAAAACATATACCAATCCAGGCAATTTTTTTTTTGGTATCATCTGTCCTTAATGTAGTTTACTTGATACTAAGCCAAAACTTTTATATTTTTGATGAAATGCTTTGGAACTCAAAATATAAAGATTTGATAGTGGTCTAGACAAGAAAACATGGTCAAGTTAGCATAAACTCAGAACTCTGATTGGCTGAAACAAAATCAGTATAAATTAAATAACACAACTTATTTTCAGATAGATTTTTGAGTTTTGGAGGATGATATGAAAGAAGCAGGCCATTTTTAGGGTGTCAAAGAATGTTTATGACTAGGTGCATGATGTCATCGTTGCTAACAGACATCTAGGGATATTTAAAATTAAATCACATTTAGAAACTGGTCAATAGGAAGATATCTTTTATAAATGACCATGCACCTAGTTTTTCTGCTTTATTTACAGGAGAAGAACAAAAGATATTTAAAGAATTGATGCATTTTCACTAAATGATCATTAGAGCCTCATCCTATTTCCAGAACACCTGACCCTGGGGCCATGAATTTCACAATTTTGGTAGTATTCAAATTTGTTAAAATCATGACCCCCTGGGGGTAGGGTGGGGCAGCAAGGGACAATCAAAGTTTGACAGGAATATATAGGAAAAATTGTGAAAAAACTTTTTAGGAACAGCAAAGCCATGATTAGTCATATTTATAGGGAAACATCCTCAGGTAGTATAGATTCAAGTTTATACATAACTCCCTGGGGTTAGGTGGGGGCCAAAATAGGAATCAATATTGTATAAAGGGAATATCTTGGAATTTGTTTTCAAAAAATCTTCTTAAGAACAGAAAACCATGATAAGTAATATTTATATGGAGGCATCCTCAGGTAGTATAGATTGAAGTTTGTTTAAATCATGACCCCCAGGGCTAGAGTAGGGCCATATGGGTAATCAAATATTTACATAGGAGTACAGAAGAAAGTATTTGCTGATGATGAACAGGAAGGGTCATTAGTAACTCAGGTGAGTTTTGTGGTGCATGGCTCTCTTTTACGTTTATTACCACAGTTTGATTTAAAAACTCAATAATTTTTTATAGGAATTTAGCAGAATTGATAAACAGATTTTTGGAAGATTTGAGGCAGCATGGAACTCCCAGAATAACAACAGATGAAAGTAGCAATGTACTTCCCAGTTGTGCAGACCTGTTTGTGTTCTACAAAAAATGTATGGTTCAGTGCTCACAGCTTAGCAATGGTCAGCCTATGATTGATCTCACAAGAACATTTCAAAAATATCTTAGAGAATATGCCAACAGAGTCCTTCTTAACAATCTACCCAAGTAAGTCAAATTGTATATGGCATTAATTTGCACTTGAAGAAGAAAGACATATCTGAACCAGATTAAAATTTTTATTGCTGCAAAACATTCAATTACTGTTAATTTTAGATGGAAAATTTGTTATATGGATCTTAAAATTAGCTGTGTTTGTTTTAGTACTAGTGAGCTTTTATGGTCGAAGTTTTTTTTTTCTGTTGGCTGTCTTCTTAGCTGTCTGTATGCTCAAATATTAACTTTTTAACTCATCCAAGTCAAAGGATCAAGTGAGCTTTTCTGATCAAAGAAAGTTTGATGTCCATCAATCATTATGTTTATGGGTCACCTGAGTCACTCAGGTGACCTATTGCTATCTGTTTTCGTCCATCGTCGTGCGTTGTGCTCCGTCCGTCGTGCGTTAACTTTCGAACATTTTTAGTTTTCTCTGAAACCACTAAACCAATTTCAACCAAATTTGGCATATAGCATCTATGGATGAAGGGGAACAAAAATTGTGAATTTCATGGTCCCTGCCCTCTGGGGCCTGAGGGGTGGGGCTAAAACCACCAAAATTAATGCAATCTTTAGAAATCTTCTTCTTTACTCCTGGACATCAAGCAGTCAAACTGTTGGCATGATTGTAATAAGCATTGAGCCCTCTACCAAAATTGTGAAATTCATGGCCCCAGGGTCAGGGGTTCTGTTGTGCTAGGGTGGGGCTATATAGATCATATAGTGAAAGTGCATTATTTCTTTGAAAATCTTCTTCTCTGCTCCTGGGTATTCAATAAACTAACTTAGTGCATAGTTATGATGAGCAAGAGTGCCTCTTCCAAAATTGTGAATTTCATGGCCCCAGGGTCAGGGGTTCTAGTGTTAGGGCAGGGCTCTGTTAATTATATGGTGAAAATGCATTAATTCTTTGAAAATCTTCTTCTCTGCTCCTGGGTATTGAATAAACTCACTAAATACATGGTTATGGTGAGCAAGAGTGCCTCTTCCAAAATTGTGAAATTCATGGCCCCAGGGTCAGGGGTTCTGGTGTTAGGGCGGGGCTCTATTAATTATATAGTGAAAATACATTAATTCACTGAAAATCTTCTCAGCTCCTGGGAATTAAATAAACTAACTAAGAACTTATTTATGATGAGCATGGCTGCCTTTTCAGAAATTGTGAATTTCATGGCCCCTGGGTCAGGGGTTCTGGTGTTAGGGTGGGGCTCTATTGATTATATAGTAAAATTGCATTAATTCTTTGAAAATCTTCTTCTCTGCTCCTGGGTATTAAATAAACTAACTTGGTGCATAGTTATGAAGAGCATGGTAACCTCTTCCAAAATTGTGAATTTCATTTGCCCTTTGGTCAGGGGTCTGGTGTTAGGGTGGGGGCTCTATTGATTATATAGTAAAATTGCATTAATTCTTTGAAAATCTTCTTCTCTGCCCCTGGGTATTAAATAAACTAACTTAGTGCATAGTTATGAAGAGCAAGAGTGCCTCTTCCAAAATTGTTGATTTCATGGCCCTTTGGCCAGGGGTTCTGGTGTTGGGGTGGGGCTCTATTGATATATATAGTGAAAATGCATTGATTCTTTGAAAATCTTCTTCTCTGTTCTGGAGCCTGTTTCATCAAAAGTTGTAAATTGAAGACCTAACTTGGGTGAACTTCCGGGGCTTATGCCAAAATTTAGTCGGGCGTAATTTGTGTTTCACGAAGTAGCGTAAGACTAGTCGTAAACAATACTATTAGTCTCAGGACTAAGTCCTTGACAACGCTGCATTGCCCATGCGCAAAAACCATAAACATATGAATTGTGTACAACCCCTGCGAGAGTATCAAGAATAATTCTTGAACTTTTAAGAAAAGTTCATGAAATATATTCTTGAATCTGCTCATGAAATATTCATGAAGATCCTAAGAAGTTAAAATTGGACACTCATGATTTCATGAATTTTATTCATGAAAACCAAGTTCAAGAATATTCAAGAATAGTGGGTCGTTCATGAATTACTTACTACTTTTGAAAATTCATGAACTTCCTTATAGAATTCATGAAATCATAGTGTCCTGTGAATTTTAGCTTCATTAGATCTTTCATGAACATTTCAGGAACTTTTTAAGAATATTATTCTTGAATTACGTAATTTGACAGAAGGCCAAATTGGCAAAACCACTGTGAGTACCCTCAAAATACATGTACATAAACATTCTATTTAAAAATTTGATAATATATAAATAATGACTACAATATTCTAAACTAAATGCTATGTATTAAATTAATTCATTGAATTTATAAATGTATACAGCTTTTAGCCAACACACTCTTAAACAATTACATGTACAGCCTGGATCAGTTTCAGAATCTTAAACAACGCTTGTGTTCTTCTTATGGCACGTTCAAGTAAGTCAGATGCCTGTGGTGCATTTGTTATCCCTGTGAACTTTGCTTCTTGACATTCCAAAAATGAATTTTTCTCTATGGGTGTCTGCTGGATCACTCACTAATTCATCCAAAATTGAAATCTGTCCTTTAAATCATGATGTGGTAATTTTTTTTCTTATGCTCTTTTACAATAGGCCTGGTTTTTCATTCCCTGAAAATACATATACATTTATATAAATGATATGCCAAATAGAAATAAATATTACAGGGAACAGGATACTTTTAAATAATGTGAGAATTGTGGTGATGCTGCAACTGGAGGCCAGAAAAAATATAGGAATTACCTGCCTTTTATACAGAACACTTGGTCTTTAATTTTTAAAGAGTCAGGAATCCTCAGGGACGAGTCAAAGTCAATCTGTCCTAATCTGTAAAGAAAATTTAAAAATAATTTTAGTTTCAATTTAGAATAAAATTTCCTTTTTTTTATTCAATTTGCACTAGACCATGTGCACACGGGGGTATGTATGCCCCCCTCCATTTTTTATTATAAAATTTAAAAAAAAAATATTCCGAGACCAACACACAAGTTTTTAAAAATATATTTCATTAAATTCATTTCATTTAACCATAACTTAAATTATATTTCTCTCCGAGTTATTTTTTATTAATCAAGTTTGTTTGGCATGCGTGCAACAAGTGTGCTTATAAATCAACAAATTTGGAACCAAAATAATTAAAAAATTATGTTCTTACCACATGCTTTCTGAATTGCAGTCCTTCCTTTCTATGAATATAATAGTTAACACTCCATTAAAAAAATGTTGACAGAATCTAGATCTATCAACAATCTTCTGACAATGCAATGCACGTCATCCTGCCTTTCAATCTATTGAAAATTTGGCGCTCGCGTTACTGCTTCACTAATCAGTAATGATGTTATAAATCAGCTACCAGAAGCATCCAATCAAAAACGATTGAGGTTGCGATTCAAATCATACCCGTAATATTAATTGGCCGTCAATGTATTCTTGTTTGGGATACCTTGATAAAAAATGATACATAAATAGGCCTAGTTAATCGTGGACTGGTACTATTGAATAAAGTTTTACTTTTTTCAATATATTCATGCCAAAGTTTCTACAAACTTTATAAAAATCTTTGAATAAAAAGTGTGTGAAAAATTATTGATACGAATTGCCTCGCCACCCACTTAAAAGATGGCGGCCTTTTTCGGTGGGCGATATATAGAAGTTTGTAAACTTCAGAATTTACAATATACACTGCATTGGAGGTTATATTTTAAACGCACACCATGCAAACAACATCCACAGAAAGATCAGCACTGTTCCGCCTGCATTCATCAGCTCACAACGTGTCACTGAGTAAGTTTTCATCTGTTTTATTCATGTTACAATCGGGTGGTGGATATCGTGTGCACAACCTACAAGGTTGTTGTTTCAAGTGTTCTTAAATTAATTATATTTTTATGGCCCTATTTATTGTTTGGTTTGTTCGAATTTCAAAATGAGATTGGCAAGGCATTTGCTTTTTTTCTCAAGAATGAAAGAAGAGGGAGATAAAATACGATTTAAAATTATATATAGTGTTGTTAGTTGACAGAGTTTGACACAATCCGTGTCCTCACAGATTACTTAGTAGGCAAAAAGTACCAGTATTATGTAGAAATATTTTTATATAGTATTTAAAATCAATATTTTTTAATTATCTAGCTTATTGAATTCAGGGAAAACGATTGTGTTTCTATTTATACATCAAAATTATTCACATAAATTGAAACTTAAGTTATCACAGGCATACTAGACGTTTGAAACTATGCAGATAGTTGCTGTATGTTTTGTTTGTTTTTGTTTTGTTTTTTTGTCAGTGGCTTTTCATTTAAAATGTAACTTTCATTAAGAGCGTACATTACAATTATTACAGGTCTAACAAAGAAACAACTATAGAACTGAAATATCCCAAAAGACAGAAGAATCAGGGGGCAAGAATCAGCTATGTTTATCAGTGAAGGAGAATTGACAGGAGTATGATTCTTATGGAACCAAGTTGTTCTGGATCTTCTCATGCAAGCACACAATTTGAAACTGACATCATAGACAAGACAAATATGATATCTTTTCAGATGATCAGCAACATGTTTATTAACCTCACAATTTTTATTTTCTACTTTAAGATGTTACCTTATAAAAAAAAAAAATATATATATGTTGTAAATTTTAGAACCATTTATGCCCATGAACAAAAATGTTGCAATAGGCATGGAGGCTTTTTTTAGCTCACCTGAGCCGAAGGCTTAAGTGAGCTTTTCTGATCAAAATTTGTCCGTTGTCTGTCGTCGGCGGCGGCAGCGTCGGCGTCGTTGTTGTCGTAAACTTTTCACATTTTCATCTTCTTCTCCAGAACTACTGGGCCAATTTCAATCAAACTTGGCACAAAGTATCCTTGGGTGAAGGGTTTTCAAGTTTGTTCAAATGAAGGGCCAGGCCCTCCTCCAAGGGGAGATAATTACGAAATAACAAAAAATTAATGGCATTATTGAAAAATCTTCTTCTCAAGAACCAGTGGGCCAGGAAAGATGAAACTCATGTGGAACTATTGTCAGGTAGTGTAGATTCAAGTTTGTTCAAATCATGACCCCTGGGGATAGGGTGGGGCCACAATGGACGATCAGAGTTTTACATAGGAATATATAGGAAAAATCTTCAAAAATCTTCTTCTCAAGAACAGCAGAGCTATGATTGGTCATATTTATTTGGAAGCATCCTCAGGTGGTGTAGATTCAAGTTTGTACAAATCATGACCCCCGGGGGTAGGGTGGGGCCACATTGGACGATCAAAGTTTTACATAGGAATATATAGGAAAAATCTTCAAAAATCTTCTTCTCAAGAACAGCAAAGCTATGATTGGTCATATTTATGTGGAAGCATCCTAAGGTGGTGTAGATTCAAGTTTGTTCAAATCATGACCCCCAGGGGTAGGGTGGGGCCAAAATGGACGATCAATGTTTAACATAGGTGTACATAGGAAAAAATTTTCAAAAATCATCTTCTCAAGAACAGCAGAGCTATGATTGGTCATATTTATTTGGAAGCATCCTCAGGTGATGTAGATTCAAGTTTGTACAAATCATGACCCCCGGGGGTAGGGTGGGGCCACATTGGATGATCAAAGTTTTACATAGGAATATATAGGAAAAATCTTTAAAAATCTTCTCAAGAACAGCAAAGCTATGATTGGTCATATTTATATGGAAGCATCCTCAGGTGGTGTAGATTCAAGTTTGTTCAAATCATGACCCCCAGGGGTAGGGTGGGGCCAAAATGGACGATCAATGTTTAACATAGGTGTACATAGGAAAAATCTTCAAAAATCTTCTTCTCAAGAACAGCAAAGCTATGATTGGTCATATTTATGTGGAAGCATCCTCAGGTGATGTAGATTCAACACTACTAAGTCAGAAACGTACTGACATTCCCATTTTTTACTGATAAACTTAGACAGTTACTGACCATGTGCTGTCTTTACTGCAAAACTTAGACAATAACTGACATTTTTACTGCCGGTGCTGATAAACTTAGAAAAGTGCTGACAATCTTAGTCGGTGCTGATAAACTTAGACAATTACTGACCCGTTTACTGTCCCTGCTGAAAAACTTAGACAAGTGCTGACTTTTACTGATAATTACTGTCCCTATTGTTCTTGCTCTCGGGGAAACTGCAGATGTTTGAAATTGATTTTTTTTTTATTTAAAAGAGTTTTTTTTTTTTAGTTTTAAAAATTAAATAAATTTTTATCTATGCCCCAATGATATTTTATAAAGCTCCTATGATCAATGTATTGTAGAATTATTCATTTAAAAATATTTCATAAAGAAAACATAAAACTCCAAAACCTTTCAGCAAATAAGCAATTTATAAACTTTTTTAGTGGCGTTTATTAGCGAAATATCATGGCGTTTTACAGTGATCTTTTCCTTCTGATTATAAAAAAAAATATTTCTTATTTCTTTGATTTACATGTACTCCCTCTTTTTGTTTAATCATGTATGAAAAAAATTAAACTGTCTTGTTAGATGTGTTATATGCATTTAATTTTGAATAACAATATTAATTTTGGACCCGCAGTATTCGGTGGGCCAGGGGTGCCACACTTTCTGAGAATACACTTTTTGGTGTAATTTTCATACATTAAATTTGACGTAGAAGCCCCCCCCCCCCTCGATTTGTGTTGCTGTACACTCAAACATACGCTTATTCCAGCATTTGAAAGAAAATCTATATATTGAAAAGTTGCCCCCTCCCCCCGGAAAAAGGATAATTTTAATGAATGTTTTAAAGTTTATAGTTCACTTTTCCCCCTTAATGGCCTGTATTTACTCATTGATCCTTGGTATTCATTGATTTAGTTATTGCTCATTTTATTCCTTTGAATAGAATACATGATAGTTGATTTCCATATCTTGAATTTCTGGATTCCAATCTGAGAGATTTATTTAGGGTCAATGTCCTTCTATTCAGTTGCACTTGTAAATCGTATTTTCTTAATTCATACGTCAATTGTTACTGTTATGATTTGTAATGCACGACAACTCATTTGGAATTAAGTGATAATAAATAAATGATCTCGTTAAAAAAAATCAGCGGTTTGACAAGAAATATCGTATGTATGTATATTTTAACTCAATTTGGATTGAAAATGATACTTTGTTCAGTATATAACTGGTTTGATTTTACAGTAATACTGTGCTTATTGTTCTTTCAAAATGTTTCAAGTCTGTTACTTGATAACTAGCAGAATTACAGAATTATCGAACACACAATAGGAAACTCTGTGAAGCACCTTTGTGTAGAAGAAATCGCCTGAGGCGATCCGAGTGTGTACGGTAGCGAGAAAATAAGACAATAGGTGTCACTGCAGCATTATACAGAAGGGCACTCGCTGGATATCACAGGAAGTTAGTTACGCAACATTACGGCGACCGGTAGACCTGTCTGTTCTTGAACACAATTGTGAGCAATTTAACACACCTCTCACCCTCTTTTAAGAATAAATATTGCTATTCTAAATAAAAAATACTACTAGATTTATATGAGATAAATTAAAATGAATTATCAAGTATCAATTAGAAATAATATGTAAAAAGCAAAGTTCTGGAAAGACACAAACTTTTAAGATTTATCTGCAATTTCTAACAAACCAAAAATAATACAATGTAATTTAATAACACTATAGTGTTGCAAAAACATGGTTTTCAAGGGTTTCTTTCTAATATTTTCTGTTAAGTCGGGTTAGTGTGCGAAGTACATTTCAAGGAACGGTAAGGTGAGAGAACAATTATAATGAATGTGTTGTCACTTGCATTTACCATAGATGATAAACATTTCGAAGATGCATGTAAAGTTTGTTTATCAACTTAAAAAAAAAATTTAAAAAAAAACAAAAAACAAACTGGACATAATTCAAAGTTACCGTATATTATCTGAACTTTTAATCAACAATTTAAGAATAATTATTCGAAAATAATTTACATACAACAAGATCAGAAGAATAAAAATTTATTCTCAGTCGGATTTATACTGTATCTAAAACTATCTTTATTCACTTCGCCTGGATAAATATTGTTTTTTTTTGGGGGGGGGGGGAGAGAGAGAGAGAGACACGAACGGCAACTCGGCACAGGAGATGTTGGGGACCTACAATGTATAGTATTACTCGGCACGGGAGATGTTGGGGACCTACAATGTATAGTATTAATCTTATTTATATAAAAAAAAAGAACGATATAAAATATTAATCAAAACTGAAACAAATGAATAAAAAAATACTAATAATAACGATAAAGATTGTGTATTGTACCAAGTGGCCACATAGATTTTCACCCTGCAAAGTAGCAAATAAATCCATTTCATGTATACTGTATAGATATTAGGTAAATGTATTTCATGTAACTTGGAGAATATACGTGTATGCTAATATTGAAGATTAAATCTCATTTTGATGTTTTGATGAATATTTCGTTGAGCTTTTTGAATCAACTGGCGGCATTTAAAATTACAGTCGTGTATTTTCCATGTGCAACAGAAAAGAAAAGTCACTATTAATGAAAGAGGATCATGTATTAAGTTAGAAATACATTTCATACTAATTCTCTATTACACATGTAAATATTTCTACGATAATTCATTGCACTTTAATACATTTCATGATTTTGTTTACTGTGTTTAACGCATTCGGATTCAGAGTGTCAGTACTAGTGATAATTTGGATACACCATATTAATTAATAATTTTTCTGTCGGAGTTACGCGGATGAAATGAATTCAGTATCAGTTTACATATCCATCTCAAACAAGACCCTTAACTTCTTGAATAAAAAATGTCAATTTCTGTTATTTTTCTTTTGCAAATCAAACTATACATTCCCTTCCTTGTGCACCCGTACTATCCTAAAATTGTCTGCACATCTTAAATCACCGACAAATAACATTTACATGTATCTAACTGAAAATTCTACCAAATCACGAGTCAAGCTCTTTCATTCCCTTGAATTGTCGCTTGAGTGTACAGAAACTAAATTTGCATTTATTAAGAACTGACATACCCCTTAAAATGAAAATGCTAACAATTAAATAAAATGATAGAGAATAATCATACACTGTAGGTATGAAGCGCCTTTTGGTGAAAATAAAATCGCAAAACATTATAGCCCCCCCCCCCCCCCATTAATTTCATAATTTGCTAAAGGGCAAGTTTCTTTGAGTAAATATACAGTCATAAATATATTCTGCCATTATCCTGTTTCAAGATGTCCAACTGTCCAACAATTTAGTTTTCTAAAATTAGGCAGTGATTGATTTTTCTCGTGTAAATTTCGACCTGTATACTGTACTCATGGTCATCAAGCGTGGGAATAATTTTCGTGCACATTTCGACCTTGCACTCTGCACTCATGGCCATTGAGCAGTGAGGGATCTTTCTCGTGAATCCTCTCTTACATTTAATAAAGTTAAACTCTATACTCCACAGATAAGAGGTCTTCCCACATTTATTTCAAAGTTTGTGAAAAGGGGGTTTATTATGACGTCTACGTAATACATTCGAAGTTGTTTTTCCGCTAGTCGGAAAGGCCCGAGAAGTTGCGATTGATCCATTTCATGTTGTAATAGCTTGAATAAAATTGTTATGTTTTAAACACAGTGGAATTGCTTAAAAGAAACCCTGAAACACTGAGGAAAACAACATCGATCGCTGAAGTTAAGATTAAGTACTCTACAACAGTAATAAGTGAACTTCGGTATTCATTTCAATGATTTTTTTTTTTTTTTTTTTTTTTTTGAATTCGGCAATCAACCAGATTTATGATATATTAAATTTAATTGATAGAAAATTTGTGAAACTACTATTAACTCAGTTTTGCTCTGAGCATGCAGAGTGGTCAAACAGTTTGTATATTTACTCCTTACACCAGTGGTCAAGCGCAGACATAGAACAATAGGCAATGAGGGCCTATTGATATAAACTGACAACTGCAAATTTCATATTATTCAGATATACAAGAACGTATCTTGGTCCCGCCTCACTGCTTTAGCATGTGTAAGGCAAACGAATAAAAGAGAAGGCGTCGGACGAATCAGCGATTTTCATTATTTCGTAAGATAATTTTGGAAAATATGGTTTCATTGCGTAAATTAAAAGCAGTTTAAGAATCCTCTGAAATATGAGATCGACACAGTAAAGTTTGCCTTTGCTCAAAACATTGGAAAAGAAAGAAAAGAAGCGTTGCATTAACACGATTCCTTTGACGTCTTAAAATTACGAGGAGAGAGAAATAATTAATATGTGTGCTGCCTATCACTGTATGTGACTAAATTACATGAATAAATTATATTGTTCAATATTATTTGAATATGACTTAAATAGATATATAATTTTAATAATTTAAATTAATTGAATACGACTGAGAATTCAAGTTTTATCGAACTTCTATTCAAGTTTTTTATACCATCAGTCTTTCTGCACTCTAGTACATTAGCCACCGCAATATCCATCATAGACATAATTTTTAACAATTTATATCGGCAATTATTACCTTCCTTGAAGAGGAACTGCTTTTTTTTTTCAACAAGTTCAAAGAAAGTCTGAAAATATACTTTCCTGTTACTTGATTAAAAAAAATTACAAACATGTATTTCCGATCGATGTAAACTGGAATCAATGCGTTAATTAAAAATACATTAAAAAAGGGCATATTTAGCATCCGCCTGCGATGGTATGAATTAATGAAACCAATTAGTTAATTAATTTATTTATTTTAGATTTAACAGGGATAAAAATAAAGTACAATTATTCCACACAATAATTATTGCAGCCCGGAGGACCGGGCTGCTCTATACATATAAGTTTAAGTGTTGGTATATGGGGATTGAGGTGGGAGAAGTTATTCAGAATTAAAGGTTTTCTAAGCATTAAAAAGATTGTTAATCAGAATGTTCTTTCCCTTTTATAAATTACGAGATACACAATAATTTTACTTCCATAAAGTGAATCTGTAAAAATATATATGTTTTTCATATTTAATATATAAAGTTGCTTATCATTTACTATCGAAAAAACGACAAGTCCCTTTTTTTAGAACATCGAATTTTACTTATCGCATAAAAACGTAAAAACGTACTTTACACAGTTCGTGTTTTATAATCTTAAAGTGAAAGACATTTTTGAAAATAGGTGATGTATGTGTCTGGTTTCAAATTATATTTTATGCAGCCAACATTTACTTGAGGAATTGATAAAGTTTAAAAGGGTATCGTTTTTGTTCGATTTTCATCCGACTATAAGTTTTCAAAATAGTCTCTACTACCTCTCCATCATTTAGACGCATGCCTTTTTCACACATATAGAAGCGGTTTGATGATCAAGACTCATTTCCATTGTTTACTTTATTTATTTCCCGGGCGACAATTGATGGTTACATCAATGTTTTCTTCTTTAAACTTGATTCACGCATAATTAGTTGTACATCGTATTATGAATTATTTTACAGATATCAATAGAAAAAAAGTTAGTTTAAACAGTTTAACTGTCTTGGAACTCGCATTTTATTTCAGAATATTATTGAAATTAAATTAAGATTGTTTCTAAATTGAAAGTATAATACACACAAACATTTTCACACCACTGCAGTCTCCCCGAGAGCGAGAACAATAGGGACAGTAATTATCAGTAAATGTCAGCACTTGTCTAAGTTTTTCAGCAGGGACAGTAAACGGGTCAGTAATTGTCTAAGTTTATCAGCACCGACTAAGATTGTCAGCACTTTTCTAAGTTTATCAGCACCGGCAGTAAAAAGGTCAGTAATTGTCTAAGTTTTGCAGTAAAGACGGCACATGGTCAGTAATTGTCTAAGTTTATCAGTAAAAAATGGGAATGTCAGTACGTTTCTGACTTAGTAGTGCAAGTTTGTACAAATCATGACCCCCGGGGGTAGGATGGGGCCACAATGGACAATCAAAGTTTTACATAGGAATATATAGGAAAAATCTTCAAAAATCTTCTTCTCAAGAACAGCAAAGCTATGATTGGTCATATTTATGTGGAAGCATCCTCAGGTGATGTAGATTCAAGTTTGTACAAATCATGACCCCCGGGGGTAGGGTGGGGCCACATTGGATGATCAAAGTTTTACATAGGAATATATAGGAAAAATCTTTAAAAATCTTCTCAAGAACAGCAAAGCTATGATTGGTCATATTTATATGGAAGCATCCTCAGGTGGTGTAGATTCAAGTTTGTTCAAATCATGACCCCCAGGGGTAGGGTGGGGCCAAAATGGACGATCAATGTTTAACATAGGTGTACATAGGAAAAATCTTCAAAAATCTTCTTCTCAAGAACAGCAAAGCTATGATTGGTCATATTTATGTGGAAGCATCCTCAGGTGATGTAGATTCAAGTTTGTACAAATCATGACCCCCGGGGGTAGGATGGGGCCACAATGGACAATCAAAGTTTTACATAGGAATATATAGGAAAAATCTTCAAAAATCTTCTTCTCAAGAACAGCAAAGCTATGATTGGTCATATTTATGTGGAAGCATCCTCAGGTGGTGTAGATTCAAGTTTGTTCAAATCATGACCCCCGGGGATAGGGTGGGGCCACATTGGACGATCAAAGTTTTACATAGGAATATATAGGAAAAATCTTTAAAAATCTCAAGAACAGCAAAGCCACGGTTTGTCATATTTATGTGGAAGCATCCTCAGATAGTGTAGATTCAAGTTTGTTCAAATCATGAAACCCCCCCCCCCACTCCCTTTTTAGGAGTAGGTTGAGACCACTTATCATTTAAGCTTTTCAATACTAAACTGATTTTTCCTTTTTTCCTAGCCACAGTGCTCAGGTGAGCGATGTGGCCCTTGGGCCTCTTGTTAAATAATGAATTATAAGTTTTAGGGATCAAATAGTATTTTTTTTAACATACTGGACTGTGAGTGATGGTTAGCATTACTTGAAAACATTAATGATTCATGTATTTCTTAAATGGACATGAGAAAATACAATTCATGTTAATGTATATGTACCACAATTGTATACATATTTTGCATTTTATAAAGACTTAAATTTACGTAAATTCCCTGATCTGCAACTTATTACTGATAGTCTATAATGATGTTAAAAAAAAGCTCCAGCAAGCTTTTCTGTTTCTGTTTTCTATTTAGTTTTTCCATTTCAACATTGAACAGTATTGTAATACATGTAATGTTAAGCAATTACCAATGGAGAACACTCAGTTAATTAAAATTGTACTTAAAGTTCAATATCAATAAATTTGAATCATAGAATTTAAATTGTATTGAGTCATGAATAATCATGAATAATCATGAAACTTGTGTTGCTGTGTAATGTTGAAGATTTTCGAATTTCATGAAGGTTCATCATTGTTCATGAAGTATAAATTTTTTTCAATATGAATGTGTTCATGAATTAAATTCATGAACTACTTTTATGAAGCTGTTATGAATCTTTTATGAGCATTCATGAACAAAGATGAACAACTCATAAAAGTTCTTTAAGTCATGAATATCATCTCGCAGGGGTAGTTATGATGTGCAAGAGTGCCTCTTCCAAAATTGTGAAATTCATGGCCCCAGGGTCAGGGGTTCTGGTGCTAGGGTGGGGCTATATAGATCATATAGTGAAAGTGCATTATTTCTATGAAAATCTTCTCTGCTCCTGGGTATAAAATAAATTAACTAAGTACATAGTTATGGAGAGCAAGAGTCCCTCTTCCAAAATTGTGAATTTCATGGCCCAAGGGTCAGGGGTTCTGGTGTTAGGGCAGGGCTCTATTGATTATATAGTAAAAATGCATTAATTCTTCGAAAATCTTCTTCTCTGCCCCTGGGTATTAAAGAAACTAAGTACATGGTTATGGAGAGCAAGAGTGCGTCTTCCAAAGTTGTGAAATTCATGGCACCAGGGTCAGAGGTTCTGGTGTTAGGGTGGGGCCCTATTAATTATATAGTGAAAATACATTAATTCACTGAAAATCTTCTCTGCTCCTGGGTATTAAATAAACTAACTAAGAACTTATTTATGGTGAGTATGGCTGCCTTTTCAGAAATTGTGAATTTCATGGCCCCTGGGTCGAGGAGGGTTTAAGTCAATTTGCGCTGGAAAGACAAATCTGTGATTCCCATAACTCTGCAGAGGTATTTATTTCTGCTTAAAGCACAGTTCTGTGGTAATTTTGAAGTTTTTGTGTGTGATTTGGGAGTTAAACATTTAAAGAAATAATGCCATTTCAAAACAGCAAGGATGAGAACAGTACACGCAGTAATATCCTACCCTCTCGTCAGAAGTCAGTGGGGCGTCACTATCCAAGATAGCCTTCGGACAGTTACCAGTAAATTGGACAGTATAAATATTTTGCAACAATATGTAAATAACATGAACAGAGATCTATGTGATGAAGATGGCCTAGACGATCGTATTAAATACATTGGCCAACAGCACGAGGATAATGCTGGAGAAATTGAAACTTTAGGATTGGAAAATAATTATTTGCGAAAAGAACTCGAAGTCTTAAAATCTATCGTTATCAATCTAGATAGAAGGGTCAGCCTTCAGGAGAATGAAATAGTGGACCTTAGAGGTAGATCCATGAGGGACAACATCCTTGTGCATAATTTGGCTGAGGAAGATCAAGAAGATCTAAATACAAAAGTAAGTGAGCTGATCAAGGAGCATTTAAATTTGGATGTTAGCTTTATCAGGATTCACAGGAATGGTCAGAGATCAACAGGAAACCCTAGGCCTAGGTCAATTACGGGGAAATTACAGAATTATAGTAACAAAGATCTTATTCTACAAGCAATGCGCCAAAAGAGGGAAGATGGCACCACTGACAACATGCCGTTCTATATCACACCGCAGACTCCTCTGCAAATTAATGAAAATAAAAAGAAACTAGAGATGAATGCTGAAATTATGAGTGACCTTGTCAAAAAAGTGGTTAGACACACTTACTAAATATTTCACATTAAAAAAAAAACAGTAAACAGAAATCTTGTACAATATGTGAAAGTGAAATTTTAATTTTTCCTTCTCTCTCTCTCTCTCTCTCTCTTTTTAGCTCACCTGAGCTGAAAGCTCAAGTGAGCTTTTCTGATCACCCATTGTCCGTCGTCCGTCTGTCTGTCTGTAAACTTTTCACATTTTCAACTTCTTCTCAAGAACCACTGGGCCAATTTTAACCAAACTTGGTACAAAGTATCCTTGGGTGAAGGGGAGTTTAAATAGTTAAAATAAAAGGCCAAATCCCCTTACAAGGAGAGATAATCAAGAAAAGACAAAAATAGGGTGGGGTCATTAAAAAATCTTCTCAAGAACCACTGGGCCAAAAAAGCTGAAACTTGTGTAGAAACATCCTGGGATAGTGTAGATTCTAAATTGTTCAAATCATGACCCCCGTGGGTAGGGCGGGGCCACAATAGGAAATCCAAATTTTACATTGAAATATATAAGAAAAATCTTTAAAAATCTTCTTCTCAAGAACCACTGGGCCAGAAAAGCTGAAACTTATGTGGAAGCATGCTGGGGTAGTGTAGATTCTAAATTGTTCAAATCATGACCCCTGGGGGTAGGGCAGGGCCACAATAGGGAATTCAAGTTTTACATTGAAATATATAAGAAAAATCTTTAAAAATCTTCTTCTCAAGAACCACTGGACCAGAAAAGCTGAAACTTATGTGGAAGCATCCTGAGGTAGTGTAGATTCTAAATTGCTCAAATCATGACCCCCCAAGGATAGGGCAGGGCCACAATAGGTATTACAAGGGGGGAAATCTGGTAAAGAACAGCATGGCCAAAGTTACTCAGGTGAGCGATGTGGCCCATGGGCCTCTTGTTTTAGATTACCATTTAAGACTTGCATTTATTAATTTTCCGGGAAAACATACCTTAACTATACATACTCATGTTTTACTCGGCAATATTCGTTTCCGATAGTAATTGTTTTGGGAATTACCATTGCTTTTTTGAGGTAAATACAGATTGACTTATTCCTTTTCTTCATTAGGAGATATGTTCAATTGGCTGGCCTTAGCTTTAGCTGTTTGTTTTTGTAAATATGCAACATTTTCTCATTTTTTGTATTCATTTCTCTCCTTCTCTTTTTTTACTACGGGCACTATTTTGATTTTTTGTTGATGTTCCTGTATGGATACGGTTAAAAAAAACCATTTAAAAATACTCACAGTTAACTGCCAGGGTCTCGGAGATAAAAACAAAATATTAGATGTTTTTAATACTGTACAGCAGGTTAAAATTGCGGTCGGAAAAGATCGCGATTTGTTCAACATGCAGCAAATCACGGTCGTTTGAATTCGCGGAAAGGAAAAATTATACAAAAACTTTTTCTGCACTGCAAGTATTTTCCTTGCATATTGTGTTGATTCTGAACCCAATTAAATAGATTGAAACACCGTACTGATCCCAATTGGAAGACAAAATGCTGTACGATTTACACTGTTATGCATTCATATAAATTTTCTTTCTTTCTCTTTTCTTTCTTTCTTTTTGTTAAATATTTTTGAAATAAATATGAGTCTATACGTGAGTGATTTATTTAACTGATTTCCAGACGTATCCCAAACAATGGCAAACCTTAAAATAAAAAAGAAGCCCTATCTAACAATAGATGTTTTTATAGATAATTACATCGCACCTCTACTGGGTGGCAGAATTAAATGTTAGTTTTAGATGTTTATTTATCATTTAAGCTTCTAAAAAAACAACAACTACGTGTTAGTGATTGATCCGTACACCCACATAATTAGTAAGACAGTCTACATCTCTGCTATATTAATTACTGCTTTTTATGTTTACAAGGAAACGTAAATAGAGTTACCAAATCTAATCACAAATATCGGTAATATTTCAATTTATCCTTATCAATTTTTGAAGAATTATTCACTGTACGTTGAATTCGCAAAATTTTTATTTCCGCGAATATAGCGAATATTATCTCCGCGAGTTAATTTCCTGCTGTTCAGTACTCTAAGAAAAAAGAACTGTTATGTTTATTTTCTACAAGATATTCATTTTATACAGTCAAGGGCATGATGGAATCAAGTTATTTTTTAAAATAACTTTTTTAAGTTACTTCACTTATTTATTACTAAACAAAGAAATAGCTCATTTCAGTTAATTCTTAAAATGTAGAATGCCTATCAATTTTGCCAAAAAACATCAATATTTTGAGTTTGCTGCTGATTTAAGATGATGTAAGGCTGAGAAAGTTGTAAATATATGTACTTTTTTTTTTTATAGACTGAACAGACTTCATATCTCCTGAGCAGATAGGATGATATTTATCAAAATATCATGATATTTTTCAGGGAAAAATAATTCCACTTCATGAACATTTCAGAGGTCAATTACACAACTTCTGCCAATTTTGGCAACAGTGAGACTAATTTTCCTAAAATCCTTGGATATTACTGTACAATCTCTATGTCTTACATTTTTTGTGCAAAGCTGTAGATTTTAGTGCAAGAGTTCTAAAGTGAGGTTGGTTAAGGTTGAAATAACTGAAATGAGTTATGATTTGTTGAATTTCAACTTGTTAAATCTTAAAGATAGATTACTTTTACTGTCATGAACCTTTTTCATCTATTTAATAACCCAAGTACAGCATGAATAAAGCTTTTCAGATACCAGTAGGTTTAAAATAATGAATAGTAAAGTATCAATAACTGGAATAAGTTACTGAAGAAAAAGCATAATCAGGGAAAGATAACCCAAAATAATGACATTTAATAACTTAAACAAATTATTTTAAAAATAACTTGTTTCCATGATGCCCTTGACTGTTATAAGTGATGATGAAAAAATTATCCAAGCACAGTGGGGCTGTCAGGCTTTTTTTAGTTCCTTTAAGTCAAATTCATGTGGAGTAGTAATACTGTTTAATAATAACTGTGAAATAGATATTCACAGACACTTAAATGATGAAAATGGTAATTATTTAATTATAGAGTGTGCTATTGAGGGTGTACAATTTATATTAGTTAATATCTATGGACCTAATTCAGATACACCAGTTTTCTATTCTAATCTGATGAATGAGATAGAAAATTCATATACAAATCAAGAAATTATCATGGCAGGGGACTTTAATTTAGTTCTAGATAAAGAAATAGATTCCATGAATTATAAAAATTTAAATAATCCTAAAGCAAGATTGGAAGTCATGAATTTAATGGAAAAGTTAAATTTAAAAGATGTGTTTCGTGAAAACTATACACAAGTTAGACGCTATTCTTGGAGGAAAAGACACCTTTAAAACAGGCTAGACTTGATTTTTTTCTTATCTCTGAATCATTGGTCCCTTCTGCTACTTGTATTCAATATTAAAATAGTTATAGGTCAGACCATTCCCCAGTTGTAATGTCTATAAAGATAAATAACTTTGTAAAAGGCAAAGGTTTTTGGAAGTTTAACAATTCCCTTTTAACAGATAAGGATTATATAGAACTGATAAAGGAAAAAATAAATGAAGTGAAAACTCAATATGCTTGCCCAGTATACAACACGGTCAATCTTAGTATTAGTATTGATAATGAATTCTTATTTTTTACTGTCAATGACCAGTTATTTTTAGATATTTTACTTATGGAAATTAGAGGAAAGACTATTTCTTATTCAACATATAAGAAAAAAAAGATGATCGAAAGAGAATTAAATTTAGAAAAAGAGATTCTATATTTAGAACAAAATCTGACGGAAAATTTACTTGCAACCCTTACAAAGAAGCATTCAGAACTTGAAGGTATACATAAGACTAGATTGAAGGGACAGGTTATTCGATCTCGAATGAAATGTATTGATGAAGGAGAAAAACCAACCAAATATTTTAGTCAGTTAGAATCTAGAAACTATATAAGTAAACAGAAACCAAGAATAGAAAAAGAAAATGGTTCCATTGTTTCTGAACAGTATGACATTTTGAATGAAACTAAATTATTCTATGAAAATCTATATAAAAAAAGACATATTTTAGACAATGAAAATTATAGTGAAAAACTAGCAGAATATAATGATATCCCAAAGTTGACCTTGGAGGAATCTCAAAGTATAGAGGGCCTTATAACAAAAAAGGAGGTACTTAATTTTCTTAAACAAATGAAGAATGATAAAAGTCCAGGTCCAGATGGATTTACTTGTGAATTCTTTAAATTTTTTTGGATAGATATTGGCACATTTGTGACACATGCAATAAATGACTCATACATAAAACAAAGTTTCTCTGAATCCAACAAACTAGGTGTAATAACTTGTATTCCAAAAACTGGAAAACCACGACAATTTTTAAAAAACTGGCATCCTATAAGTCTCTTGAACGTTGTATACAAATAAGCATCTGGGTATATTGCTGAAAGAACTAGAGCCGAGCTCGTTGCAAAGCAACGAATAGGTCTTCCGTCGGAGCTCCGAACAGGACAGAGCGACCTTGAGTCAAGGTCATGCAACATTTTAAGGTTATAAACAATCCTGTAAGGGGCATCAACTTTCAATGTTTCAACAGTAGAAAGACAGTAAAGGAATGTAAAATTCCCCTGTCAGTGAACTTGAACTTGTCCAAATAACTTTGCGTCAAGCCATGACACATTCTGCAGCTTGTTAAGAGCAAACACCATCTTTATGTCACCGACATAAAAAAAAATCACAGTCACGTATTCTTTCAGACTATTCATCCAAAA